>NC_138739.1:38685935-39158435 GCF_965113295.1 Leuciscus leuciscus
AAGAGTCCTGTCGCCTCCAGGATAGAGAGGTCATTGTTATTGAGACGTCTGACAGAAAGAAAATGAAATAAACGTAGAGTTGGCATGTTGCTAAGCTAACAATGCGATACTATAATGCTACAGCCAGACCACTATTTTTTATCAATCATTTTTGATACTTTAAGAATTATATTTAAAATCAACATTTCTGTTACTTCATCTACAATCTTGGATGGATTTTTTTTTTTTTTTTTTTTTTTTTACTGAGCTTGTCGCAATGCATTCTGGGATCAACATTTTCACACAGGACAAATGGAGTTATCACAAAGAAGACAGCACAGTTATACAGTCTACCTTAAACAGTCTTCGTATCAGGAGCAAGTCAAAACCATATTGTAATTGTTGTTTATTTGTTCAGTGTTTCTCTTACAGTTCAGTTGTAGAAAGTGGAAGGTGTTCTGGGAACTTGGTTAGACGTAAATTTGAGCAGTCCACCACAGTAGCTTCACAGCGGCATTTGGGTGGACAGACAGGCTTGCTGTTGCAGTCCTTATTCAAACGTGTGTCCTCAGAGCCTGAGACAAATATAAAGATGCTTTCAGAGAAACACCATTCATCACAGGAGAGTATAAATGGGCCATTATTCGGTTTGCTGCACATTTATTACTTTTAGTCACATTCAAAAACATGTTTTTTTTTTGGTCTAAAGGAGATACAGAAACAACTTACCTGGGATGTGGTACTGTTCCTTGGCTGCTATGGCAACACATGCAAGAAAACAGAAAATACAGCTGTTATAAAAACACAGAAAAACATTCAGACAGCACAGATCTAGATTTGAGACCTAAGGCTGGACAATTAAATGGATAGTTCACCCGAAAATAAAAATTAGCCTTAACTCTTCTATCTATCCATCAGTGCATCAATCCGTGATAAAAGTGCTCCACACTGCTCCGGGGGGTTAATAAAGGCCTTCTGAAGCAAAGCGTTGAGTTTGTGTAAGAAAAATATACATATTTAACACTAACAAAGGAAAATTCTAGCTTCCGGCCAAACAAACATGGAACATGCAGTCTACTAGCGCCTAATGCGCAACTTATGCAACTTATGACGTCAGAAGTAGCGTATAGCGTCATGGCGTAGCGTAAATATCAGCAGTACGTTGCATTACTGGCATAAGTTGCGCTTAGACTTAAGTCGAATCCGTATGTTCGTTTGGCCGGAAGCTAGTTATTTTACTTTATAAAGTTTTAAATATGAATATTTTTCTTACACAGACTCATCGCTTCGCTTCAGAAGGCCTTTATTAACCCCCCGGAGCCGTGTGGAGCACTTTTATGATGGGTGGAGCACTTTTATGGTCTTCAAAACAGAAACAGCAATTCACTGCCATTATAAAGCTCGGAAGCGTCAGGGTGTTTATTAAAATAACTCTGATTGTATTTGTCTGAAAGAAGAAAGTCATATACACCTAGGATGACTTGAGTGTGAGTAAATCATGGGCTAATTTTCATTTTTGGGTGAACTATCCCTTTAAAGATAAAACCAAAGATCTTCTCTAATATACTGGCATTTACACTTAAGTCTGTTTGGTTGTGTGATGTTCACTCTTTCTGCAGTTACATCTTTACGCCAGTAGGTGGCAACAAGTGAATGACTATGACTGAGTCAATGAATCATTTATTCAACTGATTCATTCAAAAACATTCATTCAGGAACAAGTGACTATCTTTATGAGAAAATCATTGAATCATTCACTCGATCGATTTGTTCAACAATACTGATTCATTCAGGAATGAAAGAGTAACTGTCTATATGTGTGATTCATTGAATGATTCATTTAAACGACTTGTTTAAAAACATTGGTAACACTTTACAATAAGGTTTCATTAGTTAACATTAGTTTACTACTTTAGTTAACATGAACTAAGAATGAACAATACTTCTACAGCCTTTATTAATCTCAGTTAATGTTAATTCCAGCATTTACAAATAGATTATTAAAATTAAAAGTTGTATTTGTTAACATTAGTTAATGCAGTCTGAACTAACATGAACAAACAATGAACGACTGTTTTATTAACTAACTTTAACTAACATTAATAAATTCTGTAACAAATATATTGCTCATAGTTAGTTAATGTTAGCTAATAATGTTAACAAATGAAACCTTATTGTAAAGTGTTACCAAAACACTGATTCATTCAGAAACAAAACCAGTGACCATATATAAGAATGTGACATTGAATTATTCATTCAACTGATTTGTTAATAAAACATATTCATTCAGGAATGAAACAAGTGTCTGTCTTTATTAGTGAATTATTAAATCATTAAATCATTCACTCCACTAATCTGTTCAACAATGCTGATTCATTCAAGAACTAATCTGTGGCTGGCTATGACTCAGTCAATGAATCATTCATTCAACTGATTCATTCAAAAACATTTATTCAGGAACAAAATAATTCAAAATCATTGAATTATTGAGTCAACCAAATTTGTTCAAAAACACTGATTCATTCAGGAATGAAACCAGTGACTGTTTATATGAGTGAGTCAATGCATCATTTATTTAACTGACTTGTTCAAAAACACTGATTCATTCAGAAGCAAAGTGACTGTGTCTATGATTGAGTCAGTGAATGAGTCACGACTGATTCATTCAAAAACACTGATTCATTCAGGAAAAAATAAGTGACAATCTTTATGAGCAAATCATTCACTCAACCAATTTGTTCAACAACACTGATTCATTCAGGAACTAAACAAGTGACTGCCTTTATGAGCAAATAATTAAATCATTCACTCAACTAATCTGTTCAACAATGCTGATTCATTCAAGAACTAATCTGTGGCTGGCTATGACTCAGTCATTCAACTGATTCATTCAAAAACATTTATTCAGGAACAAAACAAGTGTCTGTCATTCAAAATCATTGAATTATTGACTCAACCAAATTTGTTCAAAAACACTGATTCATTCAGGAATGAAACCAGTGACTGCCTTTATGAGCAAATCATTAAATCATTCACTCAAACAGTGACTAGTTCAGAAATGAAACAACTGACTGTCTATATGAGTTATGTAAATCTTCAACACTCGCTCTTAAAGAAATCCAACTTTACTGATTAAAAAACGCCATTGTCAAGGCCCTCATCGGACGACCACCTTTTTCAAATTTACATGAATTTTAGATTTTTGGTTGCACTTCTTTTGTTGGTAAAGCATGTCTTTTAAAAAAAAAATTGTCTACAGTATATGTAAAAATTTACTCAACCTATTTGTGTGTTGTTCGGAGACACAAGTACTACACAATTACCCGAGAAATTACCCATAAATTGTTATAAATGAATGTAAATGTACAAAATAATTAATAACTAATTGCACAGTGTGTTTGTGTATTCTACCTGAGCAGCGAAACTTCTTGCTCTTGATCTGACTGATGCGTTTGTTGGCGAGCCGTCGAGGACTGGAGCATCGCGCGCCACTGGTCTCAATCGGATTGGACCGCAAAAAGTCCGCCAGCCATTTCAAACCACAGTCACAGACGAACGGGTTCTGAGCTAAGTGACTGAAAAGAAAGTGAACAATAAAACCTCTTAACTATACAGTATGTGCTTATTTCAATGTTCATTATATAATGTCTCTTACAGAGTCTGGATGGCTTTCAGAGGAGTAAATGTGCCTTTGGCTAGAGTCTGGATCTTATTGTCGTACAGGGACAATAGAGATAAGTTCTCAAGGTCCTGGAAAACGTTGACACGAACACAGTGGATTTTATTGGCATTTAACAGTCTGAAAGAAAGAAAGACAGACACCTAAAACATTACAATGAATGTCTGGATGAGGGTGCTTCAGTGTGCTGCCTTATTCACGGCCCATTAAGCAGCGCCGTTATGACATTTTTCATGTGGGTGGTAATTTTGCATTGACATAAGCATCAGAGGTGATCTACATCACGCGTTCCAGTACTTACAGTAACTCTAATGCACTCAATCCGTCAAAAACTCCCCGAGGCAGATCTGTAATCTTATTTCCATAAAGAACCCTGAGAAACAAAACAAGAACATGAGATATAATAATGCTGATGTTTCATTTGAAAACAGATGCAAGGTCATACATAAATTTAAATACTGCCACAAACACAAAAGGTCGGCACAAAGCCCTATTAGGTTGAACAAGATTTTAGCATTTTTCTGATTTATATGCCTGTGTGAAATTTGCTGCAAAGTCAATAGAGTCTCGATGATATTCTGGTATATGACTTCCTCCTTCAATATAAGTAACTTCAGATCCATGACTGAATCATTCTAATGTATTGAATCTTTTTAATGAAGTCCTTCATTTGGACCAAGAACCGATTTGTGAATGAATCATTCAGACCACTTCTTGTAAACCAGTTGTAAACCTGTAAACTAAAAAGAAAGATTCAATCATGAGTTGGACATTGCTGAGTGAATGAATTAATGAATAACTTAAATGTTAACCATCTCTTTGTTTAATTTTAGATATGACTTCTTCCAATATAAGTAATGCCTGATTCATGAATTAATCAAATCTTTCTAATGAATCAGTTGAACTGATTCACAAAACTAGTCAGAACGATTAATTTGCAAATTACACTGAATCGGTCCAAGTGGTTCTCAAGTCAACGACTCCCAGAACCAAATCTTTTGGACAGACTCATTATGAGTTGGATTGACAACACACTAATTCCTTGAACCAAAAACCGATTAGTGAATGACTCGTTCAGTTTGTAAACCGGGTCAACTGATTCACTGAAAAGATATGACTCAACAGAACAGTTCATTCATGAATTGTACATTGCTGAATGAATGAATGAATGAATGAATGAATGAATGAATGAATGAATGAATGAATGAATGAATGAATGAATGAATGAATGAATGAATGAATGAATGAATGAATGAACGAACGAACGAACAAGGTTCACAAAACCAATCTGAATGATTAATTCACAAAGAAAAACAAACAAACAAATCGTTTAGACATCATACTGAGTCAGATTAACAACTCACCAATTCTTTGAACCGAAACGGATCAATCAGACTGAGTTGTGAACCAGTTCAAATGACTAATTGAAAAGGTCTGACTCAATAGAACAATACATTCATGAGTTGGACATTAAATACTTAAATATGTAAACAAATAAATGTTAACAATCTGTGCCTAATTTTAGATTTGACTTCCTCCAATATAAATAATATCCGATTCATGAATGAATCATTCTAATGTATCAAATCTTTTTACTGAATGAACTGCTAAATCATTTTTTGAACCGTTCACTGAAATGAACTGTTCGTAAGAGCCGATTAGAAGAAACGAATCAGACTAACTGGATCTAAATGACTAAACGTAAGTCTACAAGATTTTATTGTCCAATTTATTAAAGTTAGTTAAAGTTAAAGTTAAGTTGATTGCTAAGAAAAGTCACACAGAACATGTATAGTACATTAAGAATCTGTCTCCAAATGAGCTGAATCGCATGCATCCTCATCACTGTCGAATCATATAAGGCATATATATGCTGGAGGCTAGACTAACATTCATTTAATTACACAAAACCACACACTCTCTACATCAGACCCCTGGTGAGATGTTCCCACAACACGCTTACATAGGGCTCTTCGTGCAACATGATGCATAATTCAACAGAACTAATAAGCTCGCGCACATTAACATGTTGGAAATATACATAGCAGTCATATGCAGATTAAATGATTATATACATGAGTGCTGTATAATGTACACCCCACGAAGGCTGTTTTTTTACAGATTTGAATAAATGGATATGTAATTCTCAAAACAATCATGTGAACACAGCTAAGCCAATTAATTTAGCAAATAATAATGAAAATTAGCATTTGGGATTATAAATTAAATTTTCATGTGTGAAGTGTAGCGTAGCTTACAGTCAGGATAATGAACTATATTACTCTGCAGAACATTTGTTTATTGTAATTTTAATTATTAATGCATTCAATTATTTATTCATATTGGTGTCGCTGCTGGTTTATGAAGGCTTTCCACTCCTTAAAAAAAAATAATGAAAATGAAATTTCCTGCTTTGGAAAAAAAGAAATATTTTGCTCCAAATTCTGTTGCCACTTCAGTGTAAATCTCTTCTATAGGTCAGTGTTGTGTAATCACACATTACCAGTAATGTTCACATCAACATTTTTGTTGCAGAATTCTATTGTACATTATGATGTCTATGGGCTTTATGAGCCTCTGCAGCAGCGGGTTTATGGGTTTACGATCAGACCTTAGACTTGGTCCTCAATTTTCTGATTCGTTCTGTTAAAAACACACAAATTTTCGAGTTTTTGGGTCGTTTTCTTGCAATGTCTATTTCTAGCTCTGCTTCTGCTTTGTGACATACAGCTTGTTTGAATAACATGTGGATTTAAATATAGTGAAACGCCTGGACTGCTAAAACTATTCATTATATTATATTACATTATATTACAGTATATTATTGCATATTATTGCATATTATATTATTGCATATTATTGCATATTATATTATTGCATATTATTGCATATTATACTATTTCATATTATTTTATATTATTGCATATGATTGCATATTATTGCATATTATATTATTGCATATTATTGCATATTATATTATTTCATATTATTGCATATTATTGCATATGATTGCATATTATTGCATATTATTGCATATTATTGCAACCTTGCTGCACCATTTTGTACCCTCTGAAGACCGACTCGGGTACAAAGCATTGCAGTAATCAAGACGTGAAGAAATAAAAGCATGAATTATTTTCTCTGGGTCACTGAAAGATAAGACAGATTTAAGTTTAGCGAGATTTCGCAGTTGAAAGAAACTATTCTTCACAACTGAAGTCTTTCAAACTTTAACTCTGTGTCAAAAATAAAACCCAGATTCTAGACAGAACTATGCAGAATAGATGACAGAGGTCCTAGGCTCATTGCTATATTATTTACACGGCTATAATTTCTGTCTTTTTCTGATTTAACTGGAGAAAGTTATAATTCATCCAGCATTTTAGGTCTTTTAGACATTCAAAAGTGATTTAACCGATATATCATCACCAGACTTTAGAGGCAAATACATCTGGGTATCATCAGCACAAATTTATTTTATTTTTTTTAAATAAAAAGATACGAAATACTATATAAAAAAACAACAACAAAAAAAAACAAGAGGAAGAAAAACAAAAATGAAAATAACACTTGCCCCAAAACAGAGCCTTGAGGGACCCCACAGATAATAGAAGCTACTGATGACAAGAGGATTCTATTTTTAACAGAAAAGGTTCTATTTCACAGACAAATCAACGCAGGGCAGTTTTCTCTGCAGTTTATACAGTAACAACGCTTGGTCCAATAGTATCCATGAGCTTGACAAACACTTTGAGTGGAAGCACGACACTAGACTAGGAAGTGGAAATGTAATCATATTTAAATTTAAAATCATTCAAGGCAGAATAAGTGTTTATCAAATCATAAAATATTAAATATTTGTTTTCATGACATGATGTATGATGTGTAATTTTTATTTTTTATTTGACTGAATTGTTTTAACAGGATTATCATCCCTCTATTGTCAGGCATGTAAACACAAAAAACAGACACAATAAAAAAGTGCAGGAATTATAAATGTACACTTACAGTGAGTTGAGAGAGCGCAGGCCTTGAAACGCATCGGGGGCTATTTCAGATATTTGGTTATTACTCAAATCACTGTGGAGTAAAAGACAGAATTATGAAATATACTAAATGTTATAGCTGTTATTAATGGGGGAAACAAACCTCTGTTTCATAAAATCCTAAAGGAATTGATTCCATTATTCAGTTACATGTAAAAACTGCATGCACAGTGATTCTTGTAAATGTCTTAGCTTGAAGCTTGTATGTGTTAAAGCTTATACTATAGTTAATAGTTTCTATGGCTGATCACTCACATTCTGCGCAGTCTCTTGTATGAGGCAAACGCTCCTGGAGGAACAGACTTTATACCGTTCTGCTCTAATCGTCTGAAAGAGAGAAAAGCAGAGGACTGGTCAAGTGGATGCAGAGGCTAGATGGTCAGCTTTACAGTTTAGCACGGTTACAACTAGTGTCCCCATGGTTTCCTTATTACCATGGATACTGTTCAGTGAAGGGCACGACCTTTAGCACTGGTCAATGTCAAAGACACACACCAAATGATCGATCGCACCCACGCGGGTCAAGAAAGGTTAAAGCCCACCAGATGTGAAGCTAAAGAGTCAAGATATATTGACATATTGCATAGTGAAAATGTATGAATGAGTTTGTAATAGTATATATCATCACATATTTGAATTAAAATGTAATTTTATAAAACAAATTGTTCTGGCTGTAAAATCTGATAGTGTGTAGCCTACAGTGTTGGTCGGTAACGCATTACGTAAGCAGATTACTTTTTTTTGGTAAAGTAACAGTTACTTTATAAATGTACACATTAGTATTTGAGTTACTTTTCTGAAATTGAGATTTATACATCAACTGAAAGCTGAATAAATAAGCTTTTCATTGATGTATGGTGTGTTATGATAGGACAATATTTGGTCGAGACACAACTATTGAAAATCTGAAATCTGAGGGTGCAAAAAAATCGAAACATTGAGACAATCTCCTTTAAAGTTGTTCATTTATGTTCGCGATTGTGCAGCATTCACTCACAAAAATAAATGTTTTATATATTTACGGCAGGAAATGTACGAAATATCTTCATGGAACATGATCTTTACTTAATATCCTCATGATTTTTGGCATAAAAGAAAAAACGATAATTTTGACGCATACAATGTATTGTTGGCTATTGCCCATATACCCGTGCGACATGTGACTGGTTTTGTGATCCAGGGTCACAATTAGTTACTTTTTTAGGGAGTAACGCAATAGTGTATACGTGACTTTCCCCAAAACTGGTAGCTTACCCTTTCATTTGCGCATCCTAATTTCCTATTCACGCAAATTATTTCCTATTCCTGTGGCAATTAGTTACTTTTTAGGGATACTTTTAAAAGTAACTATTCCCAAAACTGATAATTTGCGTGTCGTCAGTAGATCACGCACTGAACTTGCACTCTCACACTAACTTGCCCTGTTTAGTAAATCTGGCCCGTAGTGATTGCGCTCTTCTTGAGAGCGTCAAAGGTTTCTATTTACAACGTACAGTATTTTGCAGTGTTGAGCAATGTAGCCAATCACAAACATATCTGTTGAGTGCTTAAATGCAATGGCCAATCAGACATATTTAAGTTTGAATCCACTCAAGACGTTTCGGTCCAGTGTTGGGTTCTGCACGCACGTGTTATAAAACTCTTTGCACGCTTTTTAGGCGATATATAATATAGAAAACTTGTGTTTTTCTGCATTAGGAAAGGCAATGGTTATTTATTATTCAAACTGGCTGCCATGCCAAATCACGCATACAGTATGCTTGATTTTCTGTTCAAATGATAGCGGTTTGTGAACGCTGCCACTTTAATAACAAATTATTTATCAAGAGTGTTTATGCTGGGATGTGCAGGTTGTTGATAGGCGACACATTTCATGATATTCTATATAAATGTGTTTTTAAGAAAGAAGCGCATCTATCGTAAAGAAGCGTACCCTGGATTTGGTTCACCGTCCGCCTATGTTCTTATTAACACACTTAAGTGCACTTTTAAAAAGTGAACTTTGTGATAATGTCAAATGTTTACTTTAAATTTTAATGTAAAGTTGTACATTGTAAATTGTACATGTAAAGTACTTGATTGGTAATTTAGTAACTTTATATCACACTATATTTAAAACCAAGTACTTATTTTATATTACATTTAAAGTTAATACATTTTAAATACCAAATTATATACTAAACTTCATCATTACAGATATGTATTTAAATGCATGACATACAAATATCAATAGAAATTGCATTGAAGTGTATTTTAGAATAGATTACCATAAATGACTGTCAGTACATTTTAACCATAATTCAAAGGCAATATAAGTAATTATGAAATTACATATAAAGATGTACTTAAGTGGGTTAAAAAGGACTCTAAAATGCAGCTAATTGCATTTAATATCAATTTAAATACATTTTCATTTAATTGCAATTAACATGCAATTAAGTGTCAAAAACATTGCATTACTGCTGTAATAAGTGCTCTTTTTAAAAGTACGCTGGAATTTTTTGTAATTATTTAGTGAGCATTGCTTAATAAAAGTAATAAGCCACTTGAGGCATTAATTAAGTAACATTTTCTGCACTTCTCTTCACACCTGCCCTTTAACCTTGGGGAAACTGGCACAAGCCTCTCGTGGCTCATAAGTGTATCGCATCTCAATCAATGCATCCTACACATTTGTATCTGCCCCTGACAGAAAAATCATTTAAACCCAACAGGCTTCATCTCTATCCTTGAGAAACATCTCAAATATTCTTAGTAAATAAATAAATCACTCACATCTCAGTCATACTTTCAGGCATGTTGGCTGGAATCGCCGTGAGACCTTTTCCTCTACAATCCACAATATTGTTACTGCAAGTGCACATCGGGGGACAGGAGCCAGACGCAAGGCCACAGGGCTGAGGACTGGAATCAAAAATGCCTCAGGAAAAGAAGGAAACATTATATATATTAGTCTTAAACACACAATTGATCGGTGTAATGTTTGCTTGAGTTTCTTCAATTTGGGGCACAACTTTTGGTGTTTTTTTTTAGAGATTAAACTTCCCTTTTCCTCACATTTTTTTATGTACCATCATGTTTCTGAACCAAAAAGTGGGTAACACTACAATAAGCGTCCATTAGTTAGCATAACGCATTAACTAACATTAACTAACAATCAATGTGCATTATTAATACAATTAGTTAATACAAATACACATTTTCATTGTTAGTTCATGTTAGCTCAGATACAACTTTTATTTTAAATTATGTACTAGTAAATGATTAAATGAACATTAACTAAGACTAATAAATGCTTAAGAAGTATTTTTCATTGTTATTTAACAAACTAATACTAACGTTAACAAATGAAACCTCACTGTAAAGTGTTACCAATTGAGAGTCATTTTCACGGAAATGCTAGTTATAATAGCATGTTTTGTAATAAAATGGCTGAATTATTTGTTTCGCTAAGACTAAGTCGTCAACCATTTTGTTTTTCAAATGACAAAAATAAAATAATATCACATAATTTTTGGTAATTTCTTGTACACAATTAAAATACTTAAAAAGTAACACTTGAAAGAATTTACTGGAGCAAAATTGATGGTTGTTGTGGAAATTACGCCACAAAATTACATAACAATTTTGGCAAATTTCTTATATAAAATTACAGCTTGATCAGAAATAATGCACAATAAAAATATCCGAGAGTAAACAAGTAACACTAGAAAAAAATTGCTAAATTGATGGTTGTTGTGGAAATGATGCCACAAATTAGGGACAGTCATAATTTGAGTAAGACAAAACATATAGTTTTCACATAATAAACATTGAAATGGTTTATGATTGTTTCGCACTTTGTTGAGATTATAGTAGTAAAAATTGAATAATATAAATAATCTAAGATTGAAAGTCTGAGGTTGGAACAACAATTCCTAAAAGTTATTCAGAAAGTAGCACAAAAAAACACAGTTATGATAAAAAGTCTCCAATACTGTAAAAAAAATTTGCTGCCTTATATATTTTTTTTAAGAACAATGAACTTGTATGTTTAAGTAATTTAAATTTAAATTGCAATAAACTGACAAAAAAAAAATTGTTGAATCTTTTATAGCATAATTTTTTTTTGACAATTTCTTAAATTATTTTAATGAGTTAAAGCAATGTAAAAACATAACTTATTGATCAAATACTTTTTTACAGTGAAGACACTATTAATGTGACCATAATACTATATAGTCAAAATCAAAAAGTCAAAATCTTGACAAATTTTTTTTTATTTAATAAAGTTTTTAATTAAATGTATTAAAATTAAAATGTATTTAATAATAATTAAAAAAAAATATTTAATAGAAACGAACCCCTGGAAGGTAAATGTTGCATGAACAGCTAAAAAGAGGAGGCCAGATTTACCAGAGCACGTGAAGTCCTTCTTCTGCAGTTCGGCCAGGTTGAGTCCGTGAAGGTTGGGTGGTGAACTGCACTGAGTGTAAAGTCCCAGCGCTGGTCTCTGTCTGAGCCACTGAGACAACCACGACAGGTGACAGTCACACCGCAGACTGTTCGAGTGCAGACGGCTGAGGAAACAACAGGGGAAGCGCTTGATATTAGTCCTCATTACCCCAATTATGCAAGCATCACTATTATAACTACCAATACTTTGGGTAATTGATTTAAACTTCTACTGTATGTCAAAAAAAGGTCTGGACTCACAAGGTGCGTAACTTGGGCATGTGGTTGAAGCTGGAAATGGGGATGGTGCTGATATTGTTGTTGTTCAGTGTGCTATGGAGGAGAACCAAAGAAAAAAACAGGTTATATATAATCCATAAACACTGTATGTATACTTTACAAACAATAAACTGCATTAACTCATTTACTTTCTCTACAACACAAAGGTCAGTACATACAGGACCTCCAGGACTCTCATGGCACGAAACGCTCCATCCTCGATGCAGCCGATGTGGTTCTTATCCAGCTGTCTGAGAGCAACACAGAGGCACACACAACATGTTGATGAGTGAAAGGTTATAATGAAATAATGTTATTGGGAAAATGAAAAGAAGCACGTGTAAATTATTAAAGTTGTGTGCACTTTAACTCACAAGTTCTTGATGTCGGTGGCTCCTCTAAATGCTCTTCTTGGTATCATCTGGATGACATTCTCACTGAAGTCCCTGATTAAAAGAGTTTGTGAAATATACAGGTAAATTAAACCAATATTTATTCATGCAAAATACACCTGAATTGCAAGTTTATGTTAGAAAACATCATAACCAAGATTCAACTTTTACTGCTTTTTCACAGACTTGCGAAAAAAAGAAAAGAAAAAAAAATTCTTTCAGATCAACTGTCTCAGATTTTCCTTATACAGACCCTAAAAAAATATAGACAAATATGACATCCAGAAAGTGTATAGCACCACACGCTTAAAGTTAGGGTTTTAGCACTGTTGTACCCACAAAGTTTATCCACAAATACAAATTATCATTGTTTAACACTGCCTTCACATGCTATCGAAGTTATCATAAATACGAGTTCCTTTATTTTCATTAACTATTCCTTGATAGCACATCTTGGCAAATCTGAGCACAGTTTGAGACATTCTTGAGATTTAACAGTTGACATTTAACTATAAAAAAGCCTCTATAAAGCCTCTCTAGCTGAGAAATGAAGTGAGCATGACACAATCCCACTGCTGTGGATTTGAAATGGTTTTGAAAATTATATATATTTCATATCTAGTCATGCTCAGCGCTGTTCTGCAGACTGTCTAAGGAAATTGGCATTTAATAAAAGAACATCTGGATTCCTAAATGTCATTTAATCTGTTTTCTCTCCATGTGAAAGCCATCAGTGACCTTTTCCTAATGCATGTGATTTTTGCTGCAATTGCAAACTGTTGTTAAGTTCCCCGCAATTGGTTCAAGCTACAGTCATCATTTGATGAAAGCATTTCATGGTCCTTCAGGACGAACAAAGCGTTCTGCACATTAAAGCTCATTTTCTTAGTTTAAAGAGTAAAAAGCAGTAAAAAGCTAAAAGCTAACAGAAGACGCTGAGCATTAGCTGTATTATTAGCGCTGTTTGGTAAAGCACTATTTCCAGGAGAGGTCAGGCCACTTAACAACAACGAACCAAGACACACGATCAGAAATCTGTAATGGAGTGTGAAATTCAGTGTGAAGGAACGAGAAATTGCGTATATAAGAGCATATATATTTACTTTTTTTCCCATGTTTTCACTGTTTTACGATGAGGGGCGCAATTACACAACTTATGAAAGAGTACAGAATCAAAACACTCAATAAAGCATTAAGTATTGCTTATGCACGTTGGGAAAAAAAGTGATTTTCTCACAATTTTGTGTAAAAATGTTGCTTTTTTAATGAAACTTACCCATATTCAAGTGTTTCAGTCAAGAATGCATGAAAGTTTTTTGTGAAAATGATCAAAAATGCTAGCGGTGGCTAGTCAACTTTTTTTTTTAAACGCTGGCGGGGAAAGAGTTCAACTTTAGGGAGATTCTAATCAATATAGCAGAATATTTTACCTTCAATATCATGCAAATAGTACTAGAGTCAGGTTTTTCTCGTAATAAAGTATAAAAATAAACACAAAACCTTCAGCTGTCTAACTCTGAAATGAATGTGGATCTAGAAAGGCGTGTGTCCAATTTCTTGTATTTTTCAGTACAAATATGGTCAAAGAAATTACAGAAATCGCTAATTTAAGCTGTCTTTGATCATTTTTCTCATCATGTTGTTACTATTTTTCATTTTAAAAGGTAGTTTGTACAATTAATCCAGTGATGTATATACTGTATGGGTCAAAATTTTACATCAATATAATATTCTGTATGTAATAATGTAATGTACATATCATGATTGTGTTAATATTATATAAATACTGTTATATGTTATTTTACACTTTAAAAATATGTTGTTTATTATAAAACAAATAAAAGTTTATTTTAAAAAAAAATGCACCAAATTAAATTTGGTCATATTTGACCCACATGTGCACTTTCTGGTACGTCAGTTGTATATGCCTTCCAGAGTTAATTAAACTCATTTGTCATTGTCACTCATGTTAATGTAAGCGATGTTTTCTGCTCCAGAGAGCAACCAATTTCATTGACCTGTGAAGGCTGTCCACTGGTTACAGGTCCACTCAGAGAACTATCTGAGAAAAAGACCCCAGTAATCTCATGTGTCCAAACACCAAAGCAAGAGATATCGGTATAAACTTATACATTCTTCAGGAGATTCAGGGATTAAGCTGCTCCGCATTCTTACTGTATGTCTCAATTGCAACCTCTGAGCTGTCAAACCTTCCCCATAGTTAGATTATTGTTCAGTTGAGTTCAACTGTTTGGGTAAAATGCTAATGTTTTCAGAGGGCCCTATCTTACACCCAGAGCAATGCAGCGCCAAGCGCGACGCAAGTGTTTTTTGCTAGTTTCAGCCCGACGCAGTTATCATTTTCACGTCCTGCGCCACGTTGTTTACATAGCAAATGCATTTGTGCACATGGGCATGCTGGTCTGAAAACGAGGTGTGTTCAGGCGCATTGTTGGCGCATTGCTATTTTGAGGGAACAGAAACTGACTGAGCCATTGACCAACTGAAACCTGGTCTAAAGTCAATGGCGCAATATTTTTTTGTTATTTAAAGAGCGCGTTAGTAATGTGCGCCTATAGGCGGGTCCACAATGCACTCTGCTTATTAAACACACAGGGACGCACAACAGCACACAAACATGCCAAATATTTAAAATAAAACGGTTACAATGTAAAAGATTATTATTGTGTGCATAAAGATATAGTGGAATCCGGCTTGTCCCGTAGATGGTCTGCTTGCGCACTTTTACCTCGCGCACGAGCAGATCCGTTTGCGCTCCGGAGACGGCTTCGGTCTTTCCACTATCAAATTTCATCATGTAAATGGCAAATCTGCCATGGCGCGAGCGCAACTGGCATTTAAAGGGAATGGGAGATGAGACTCTGATTGGTTTAACGCACGTAAATCCCAAAACACACCCATTACTTATTAAGAGAATAGGGACAACCCTTTTAGATCATGCGCCGGGACCGCCGACCATTTTTCCCATCGTTAAACTAGCAAAAGTGGATTCGGACACGACTTAAGTGAACTTGAACTAGATCATTAAAATAGGGCCTTAAATGTTGTTTCTATAGTCTCAAGGAACTCATCTGACTTTAAAAAAAAATACGCTAAATGAGCTAATCTTAATCGAAATCACTTAATATTATGTGGTATAATGTTGATTACCACAAAAATGTTGATTTCCACTACTTTTCTTTTTAAAAGCTAGAATCTGACACTTTGAATGGGAATGAATGACGCCAATCTGTTAACATAAAAAAACTCAATGTTTTAATGAGTAGCAAAACCAAAAAAGCGCAGATGGGAGGTGGAAAGTTCAGCACGGGATCTAATGATGACACGTAAACTTAATGCAGACGCAGCCGGATCATTTCCATAATGACCAACGTAATCTACCAAGATCAGCACAAATTAGCGTCTGGTTTAAGACGTGCTTTATGGGGGGCAAATACCAGTATATAGACTAGAGAAAATCTTAGTAAATCACCTTGCATGATTCATTTAAATACTCTCCTCCCATAAATGTTGCGCCTGAAAGGGAAACTCCTACAAATGCATATGCAATAAGGTCAGCCGCAAAAATAACTGTGCCTTTTCAGCACAAATTTTTCAATGTGTGTCTTTAATAAATCCTGACAGCAGTTTTTTAATGCCAAAAGTGGGTTTGCGCTGGAGAAAGCTGTTAGTAGTTGTTGTCGTTTGCGCTTAACTTGCATTGAACCCTGAATATACACAGAACTCGAACGCAAGAAGGCAGCAAAAGTATCACGATAATGCAATGCAGCTTTCCATTATTTACATGTAACACGGCCAATTCTGTATCACGTCAGAGTGATTCAAACATATTCTGACTTTGCACTCATATCCATCCTTAAAAAATGAAGAAAAACCAGCAGAAACCTCTGGGAAGAATAACCTCTCAGTGGGGGCGCAGGGTTTCCTGGTAACCGCCTTTAATCAAAGCTGTTTGCCAAGGATGTTCAGTTTGCGGTTTAAACCTGGCTAACATCCAGAGGTGAAGGCAAACATTACGGATAGTAAGACTGCTCAACTTCTGCAAATATTACACTCAAGATCTTTTATTTGAAAGCCCTTGAAAGAGGGTAAGACGACGAGGACAATAGAGGCCTGAGAGGGGAAGATGAGCAACAAATTGTGGGATCTAAGAGACTGCGACTAGCCACACTGGTTTTCTTTTGTTAGTCCTCGTCTTTCTTACATTTGTCTTTCTGTGTCTGACGCACTGTTTACTGAGGGATATTAAATGTTAGCAAAGGCAAAAACTCATTCGTCAGAGCTCAAAGACGGCGAAGAAACAGTAAACAGAGAGAAAATGTCTTAGCATGAGAAGGAATTTGTACCCATTATTGCATCTTTTAAATTGTTACATATTTTGTATGTGAAATTAAACATTTCTCATTCTTTTCTTTTTTTTTGGGTTAGCTTATGTTTCGTAATAGCACACCGTTAAGTGATAGTCAACATACAAGAGCATTTTAGGAACATCAAACTGAACCCTGCTTCACACTACAACCTTGGGTGTGCATTAATTTTCAATAATTCAATAGACTGTCATAAATAATTCCTCACGTCACCATTGCGCTACAACTAGGCAAATGTCTAACTTAAGCACATCTGGTGTGACCGGCCAGTGAACTGCAAGAAGTCGTTCATTGAGCCATTATTGCTTAATTTTTCATGATTTTTTCTGTGAAATGGCCCCGTATATTGGCCATTATGTAACAATGTAGAAAAATCATTCAGCGTAATGACTCCTTCAAGACCAACAAAATTGATAGCAAGCAACATAGATCTTTGTCTGCTGTGACGCCCAAAACGCCTCTGATAATGTCCCGCTGATATAACATGCACTGCTAGCACTACATCCATCACTTAGAGAAACACTATATGAATTTAAATATCACCTAACGAGCTGCTCGCAGATTGTCATTAGCATGTTGCTAAGCTAACAATGAGATACTCTAATAAACAGCATCATTAACACAGCACACAAATCTCAAACTCATTTACAAACGATGTGATGCTGATTTTGGCTAAAACAAAATATAAATTCTCTCAATTTCCAAAGAAGTGCACTTAATTGTATTGAATGCACACCTGTACTTTAGTACAAATCTTAAAAGTACATACAATTTTTTTTTTAAAGATAATATAATATTAATGAAATTAAAGGCCACTTAAGTGTGCTTAAAGAGAGCACTGTTGAAGTGCACTTGTTATGCTTTAAACTTGTAAAAATAAAAGCTATATATATATATATATATATATGTAAATAAAACAGATTATTGGAATAAGAAAATACTATTTCAGAATTTCTACTTCAAAATTTCACATTTAATGCATTTACTTGCCGTTTCGCTGAAATTGTTTGTGAAATTTACTTGCAATTTGTGTGTGAAAATTGTTTCTACACCAAATATTATTTCAGTGCACTTCTTGTGCCTTAAAATGTGTCTTAAAAAAGTGCTCTTGATAGGCAGCTCACTAGGTTTTGAAACGCAGCACTTCACGCCACGGTGTCCTGTCAAATTAAGACAATCCCCGAGGTGGAAGAGACAGGAATGACATGAAGAATAATTAGTATTTTCTTTTCATCACCATTGGTACGTAACATAAACACTCTCAGATAAGTTCACACCCGGTTAGCACAAATTAAAAAATGTCGCTACCCACAGTGACAGGATTGAGGAAAAATCTACATATTAATTTGAAACTAATCATAATTAGCAATCACCCCTGTTATTTCCTCTCTTAAGTAACTGTGGTAATTAATTGTGCGTGGAGAATGCCAGCATGGTGCCAATTAGTAATGAATCTTTGAGTATTAGGAGACTATTACTTGTTTTAATGAACTAGATCTTGCTTTGTTTAAGTGCGCTCCACAAAAGTGTCCAAACATGGAACGAGAAATGCAAAAAAAAAAAAAAAGTATTTCTATCATGACCCATATTATCATAAACCAATATTCCTGAGGATTACCATACAGAGTGTCTCCGAAGGAAAAAGACGTTGTGAATTTGATTTATAATAGTAGACATCTTTCCCTAAAGGCATGTGTAGGTGGATGGGGGTGTTCGCAGGCAGATTGACTGAACGCACCACATCCATATGGCAACTCTCTAATGAGGCAACGTGTGAAATGGCATGAACAAACAACCAAATAACAAGCAAACACAGCTGTCTCTGACTATTTGTTCACACCCATTATGCCTCTTTCTGGACTCCCACACATTCCTACATATTTCCCTTTTTGACCCACTGGCCCTGACTTTTCCAACTGTATTCAACAACGAAAACTCTTCGCCCAACCACAGCTAACTAGCCTAAGCTCTTATCGAGAGGTGAAGTCACTAAACAAAGAGGGTTTTTTTAACATCTCAAAGGTGTTTTGGTGCAAATTCATTGGTAGAAGCAAGCCGAATTAACCAGATTATTGTCATATTTCAAACACAATAGAATTAAGAAATTCTTGAGATTATTGAACGACAAGAAATTACACACAGAGATGCAAATATAATTTGCAGTTAACATGCAATTAAGTGTTTGAACACATCACATTGAAGAGTATTCTTTTAAAGTATATTATTTCTGTAACAAGTACTATTTTTAAAAGTACTAAAGTGTAGTTTTTTTCACATGGCTTGAGTTTGGCATTAGCATGTTAGCTAAGCTAACAATGGGATACGCTAATAAATATAGCATAATAAACACATAGCACATAAAAACATTGACTAAACCATCTTTCTGACCCACTGCCCCTGAAAGTGAAGACTTTACCAACTGTATCTGTATTAAAATATAAAAACTCTTCTCCTAAGCACAGCTAACTAGCCTAAGCTCTTATTAAGACGTGATTGTCCGGGAAGTCACTATACCGGGTGCTTTGTTTAACATGTAAAAGGTGTTTAGGCACTCATTGTTTTGGTAGAAGCTAGCCAAATTAGCCATGCTTGTTCCATCTCAAGCATTTCCTGATGGATTCCTAATAAGGAAATAGTCACTTACAGTCTGGAGAGAGAGGGATTTTTCAGGAACAGGAGCTCTGGGAGCTGCTGGAGACGGTTTCGGTTGAGACGCCTGAGGGAAGCACAGAGACATACGGGAATTCACAATTCAGGAAACCCAGTTTGAAGATTACTTACTAATTGTCCCAACATGATGTAGCTTTCCAAGGAATTTTTTTTTAGCCAGTTTCTAATTAGTTACACAAATTGTAGTGTTGACTGAATTTGTCAACCCTGTTACCAAAGATATTGTAAAATTATAAAAAATAAAAATAAAGAAATTTATGGTGATCTAAATTAGCCAAAACCAGCATAGTTTAGATATTTTTAACCTGGTTACTCTCTCTCTCTCTCTCTCTATATCTATATATATATATATCTATATATATATATATATATATAGTCTCTCTCTCACTCTCTCTCTCTCTCTATATATAGTCTCTCTCTCTCTCTCTCTCTCTCTCTATATATATATATATATATATATATAGTCTCTCTCTCTCTCTCTCTCTCTCTCTATATATATATATATATATATATATATATATAGGGCTGTACAATATATCGAAATAACTGGGTTCATGAGCAAAAGACAAAGAGAAAATCCCTTACTGCTCTTGGCTCAACAACTTTTGTAGCTTTAATAAGAATCAGTATATATATATATATACCTGGTTACTCTCTCTCTCTCTCTCTCTCTCTCTCTCTCTCTCTCTCTCTCTCTCTATATATATATATATATATATATATATATATAAAATGAAGGTTAATTAAAAAAAATGACTATGATTAATTTGACACATACACCACTGGGGTTTCTAGGAGCCCAAATATTAGCCAATTTCAACATAACCTGAGGGTTAAACGCTATAATTATAATATCAAAGCCTTTGAAACAGAATACTGTATTATAGAGAGAATGAAAATATGTGACTTTAAACTCACAGTCTGTCCAATTCCTTCAGATCACTGAAGGCTCCTCTATCAATAGAGACAATCTGGTTGTCCATGAGGTGCCTGTACAGATTGATAAAGTAATGCATAGTGAAAGTTAAAAAGATAAATAATATTTAGCTCACAGTGGAGGATGGGAGAGAGTAAAGAAAGGCCACAGATTACCACCCACTAACAGCATACAACCTGTAATTAAAATACAATAAAACTGTTTGCTTGTTAATTGTTGTTTACGTGTTAAATGTGCTCTTGTCTGCTTCCTCTTCCTCTTTGTGGCATTTATAAATGTCTATTTAAACCTCTATAAATGAGAAAATACATTAGAAATAAGACTGATGTAGAAAATGAAGCTCACAAAATCCGGAGGTGCTTGAGGCCAGCGAAGTCATCCTTGCCGATATGTGTGAGGTTGTTTGTGTTCAAGTCCCTTTAAAAGTAAAAAGAAAGAGCAATTGTTAATCACAAACGAAATATTAATTGTAACTTGTCCATCGTTTTAAAATCCTACGTCAATGAGTTACTGAATCAACTGCAGAAATCTCTTTACAGTGTGCTTAAAAGCCATACAACACTAATAGGGAATGGAAACTTTGTGCACCCTTCATATACGGTATAATAAATTATAATACAGTATAATAAAAATGATATGCCTATCCAGCTAACACGTTTATGATCTAAAAATGTTTTGTTAATGTTATTTAACATTGTTTTTGAAAGTCGTCTAAATGTTCAAAATGTCCGGGTTTTATAAATTTTTTCTCTTCGTTATATAAGCACTTATAAACGCATTTTTAAAATGTTAGTTGAATAACGGTCTAGACCTTTTTTACCGTTTTTCATACAACGAATGCATTCCTTAAAATGACTAATCACCCCAATGAGCTGTAGTTTTAAAAAATAAAAATAGTTAAAGGAAATAGTTAGTTTCTAAATTTACTATGTGTAGTGTTGACTGCATTTGTCAACCCCGTTACCAAATTTATTGTAAAGTTATTTAAGAAAAATTACCAAACTAATATTTTCTTAACTCATGGTAAACCACAAGCCAACATTTGGCTCCTAATTAGCTTAGTTTAGATGTTTTCAACCCTGTTACACCCTGTGATTATATATAATATGCAACCCTATATATTAATAAATGCATTAATACTCAATGAGGGTTGAATGGAAAAGAAATATGATATGGTATAGAGGGAAAAAATCATAAATGGAAGTGAAAAGAGGTGGAAAATAACTGTAGATTTTTTATAATTCGGTTTGCGCATTTCAAAAGGAGATCTTATTAATACCTCAATAGTTTGTCCCTGACAGCCATGAGATTATAACAGCCAATTAAAATGTAGCTCTACTCTGTCTGGACACCAGCGCACAGGCCTGAATAAATAGAAACCTTAAGAAATAGAAATAAAAATCCATAAAAGGCTATAATTTGTGCATGCAAAGGAGGGTTACGCTCATTATTAAGAGGTGAACGCTGACAGACTGCCCCTTTTGTAGTGGAAATATACATTTGCACACATGTACACTGATGTCACCTGGGACACGGGCTGTAATGGCACTATTGTGGAAAAGAGCCCAGGTGTGACCAATCAGGGCAGTGAATAAGGTGACTCCTTTAATCCTTTAATTAGTCCAGCATCTGCGGCCAACACTGGGACCATTAATGTGGAAAATTGGACACAAAAGCAGCTTGATCTCTTAATCTGCTATACATCCCCACACTTTCTTTGAGTGCTTGAAAAAAAATCTAATAGCTTGTCACAGATGTAAATGTTAATTTCCACCTGCACAGTTCTGTGGTAATAAAGTGTCTACATGTAATTCATGCATCTACAGCGGTTCATTATGAAGCTTGAGCAATCTTGTGAAAATGTATTAGGAAAATAAGCATTAGTTTGACCAAAAAAATAACTTTTAATTTTAGAATTTAATTAACAAGTAACCTTTGAGATGGATTTGACTTTTTTCTCAGGGAAACAGATCTTAAATATTACTGTAAACCATTAGAACAATTAACAGTTTCACAAGTTTAAATTTAAAGGATTTTATCCACCAGGGTTAATGACTACAATTGGGGTCTTCAAAGTCTAACTTGTTGGTGTGTTAAACAAAAACAGTTTTGATTATTAAAATCCTTCTTAGTAACTTTTATGATAATTTGTTGCAAATCTTTTTTCTTTCTTTTTTTTAAATTGACAATGGCAAAAAATCTGGTCAGTCTGAATCCTGGTGGATAACAAAGACATTTAACTATTCAGTAGAAAAATGGAAATTTTTACATCATGGCAAGAAGACAAGTACATGAACTCATGGCATTTTCTAAATTTTTGCACAAATTGTAGTGTTGACTGCATCAAGCTCAAGTTTTCAGACCAATGAATGATGAAAAATAAACAAATATTTTATTGGACTTTGTTTTTGTAGACAACAAAATCCAGCAACAAACTAGTTAAGATCATCGAAACAATTTATTAATTAAGGCTAAATCTTCAACCCTGTTACTTGAAACCCTGTTACGCACTTTCAGAGTTCGGTCGCTAACAATCAGGCATACTTCGGATTTGACCTCTTATGAACAGCTAGTTTACACTGAAACATGCATTTAATTTCATTTAATGGACATTGTTTTTGTATAAACCAACATCTGGTCCCAAACTAGCTAAGCTCTACTAAGTGACAGAATAATTCAGGTTACATTTTCAACCCTGTTACCCATTCTGGCATTTACATAAACACAGGGACGCTGTAAAAGGGGGAAGGTTGGGACGATTCTAAGGGCCATGGTCAGAAAGGGGGCATAGACATGGGGGCAGAGAGGCCCAGAAACCCTAGCGGTGCCCCTACATAAGCACTTACACACTTGACTGCATCAAGTCAAGGACTAGTTAACAAACTAGTTAAGATCATCGAAACAATATATTAATTAAAGCTAAATCTTCAACCCTGTTACGCGCCTTCAGAGTTCGGTCCCTTACAATCAGCCATACTTCAGATTCAACTTTATTTTAACTAAGATCTACTAAGAGACAGTTTTATTTAGGTTACATTTTCAACCCTGTTACCCATTCTAGCATATACAACTACACAAGCTTCAGAGTTCGGCCCCTAAAAATTTGCCATATTTCGGATTCAACATCTCACGAACAGCCAAGTTTACACATACAATGTATTTAATTTATTGGACTTTATTTCTCTAGAAATCAACATTGGTCCCAAACTAGCAAAGATCCATTTAGTAACAGATTCATTTAGGTTACATTTTCAACCCTGTTACCCATTCCGGCATTTGTAACTACACACCTTCAGAGTTCGACCCCTAACAATCAGCCATACTTCAGATTCAACCTCTTATTATATATAAGTATATTTATTTATTTATTTAAGTTGACTTTATTTTAACTCAGATCTACTAAGCGACAGTTTAATTTAGGTTACATTTTCAACCCTGTTACCCATTCCGGCATATGTAACTACGCACCCTTCAGAGTTCGGCCCCTAACAATCACTTCTGATTCGATCTGCTATGAACAGCTTACACTGATCTCTTTTACATAACATTTGAGATACAAGATCCCATTACCTAGATGATCTAATCAGTCAGTTTACATTTACTTTCAATTCATTTAATTTGAAAGGCAAAAACAGCTTGAACACAGATATCCTGTCCGTTCTGAACTCTATTATTGGCCAGTGATATCATGTTGAGCGCTGCTACCCCTCAGCTAGCTTTTTCCCTCCTTCACGACCCCCCACTCCCTCCAGTCAACTCAAATAACAGCGCCATTCTTTACCACTGCAGGGGCAAAGCTCAGGGGACCATGGGGGATATTATTTGGCTAGTGCAGTCTCCTTGATAAATGACTCTCTTTGCTACACATCGCCTAGGGAATGTCCTCCTCACTATAGAGCTGCTGGCTTTTATCAATATTGCTTTCACTGCTAATTGTTCAACAGGATTGAACACATTGAACCTTATCTAAAAGCCTTTTCATTGTTCATTGTGGGATCTTCCTCAATTGTTTGTTGGTCTTGAAACATCATTCCAGTTGAGGAAACAGTGCTAGTGTTCAAGGTGCAGTCACATTTACTGTGTTTAGCTAATTTTCACGGGTAAAACCCAGTCAAGTCCAGTGATCTGGAATTTCCCATGAGGGCGAAAGATTCCCCCATGCGGATTTCACAACGGGTTCAAGTTGCCCGTGCGGATTAGCCCCGTTGACCAACAGAAACCTGCTTGGTTTGCAAGTGACTTCTGTGTGAGCTGTGATTCATACATCATATATCTTTTTTTGCCTGCAAAATATTTATGAAATTTGGCAAATGTGACCAGGAATGACTTCTTTATGCTTAGAAGTAGCAATGTCCAATGTACGAATTATTCTACTGATTCAGATCTTTTTAATGAATCAGATTCTAATTCACAAAACCAGCCTGGGGTGTGTTTCCCGAAAGCATCGTTAGCCAACTATGTTCGCAAGTTCCGTCGTTATCATCATAGTTCAATGAGTCGGTGTTTCCTGAAACCATCGTTCCAACGAACATTCGCAAACAGCATCGCAAAGTTGTGTGGCTGGAACGACAGATCTCGACCTGTGGTTAGAAGCAGAGTTTCTTGTTTGCATGACATGTGGACTCAATAAATCCTTATTTTGAGCCAAATAAGCAAGCTGACATTCAGTACAATCTATATCTTTTATTTAGAATACTTACAAATGTCATTTAGGTCTTTTAGTTTGTCAAGAGATTTAAAGCATTGTTTTTGAAGAGTGCGCATGTGCGAACGTGCTCTAGTATGTAAGAACGAGTCTATGATTGAATCTGGAAATAAAGCAAAATAACTGAGAAAAATTAGAAATAGTCCTCAGATGCCATGTCTGTAATTTACAGCAAAACTTCTAGCATTAATTCGATCTCAAACAGATTAATTAAAAGAAGTTATTACTATGTAATTACTTACATCATTAACTAACGTGGTTGAACGACCACTTTGCGACAGTACGGTTTTGGGAAACAGTCGCGATGCATCATACTATTGTAGTTAAGCGGCGAGTTACGTCGTTGTTCGGGAAACACACCCCAGAATGATTCTTTCGTGAAAATTATTTGGTTTCTTGGGTTCACCTTAGAGACCAAATGTCCAAATGCGGCATTCAACAAAGTTATTTTATGACTTTAGAAGACTTACACAAGTCATATGCTACTTTTATGATACTTTAAATGAATAGTTCACCCAAAAATTAAAAAAAATTCTGTCATCATTTTCTGGAAGTCGGATGATTGTCAATACCGGTTTGATTTTCTTTTTTCTGCGGAATGTTTGTTATTTTTGTCTGTGCTATAAATTGGGACCCAAAATTTTGAAGCTCCATAAAGGACATAAAGGAAGTGTAAAAGTAGTCCTGCATGTCACGTGACTTAGTGCCATTACCCAAGTACCAATGCGGTTTGATGTCACTAACATGCTGCCATATTTGATTTGGGGCTCTGAATATGCGAGTTCATCAATGTTTTGATTCGATTTGTGAATTAATAACTACTCATGTTTGCTGTATTCATCATACAAAGTGAATCAGAAGACTTATGGTTTACTTTTACGCTACCTTTTTGGAGCGTGACATTTTTGGACCCCATTGACTTCCATTGTGAGATTCTTCAAATATCTTCTTTTATTTTGCGCAGAAGAAAGAAAGTCAAACTGGTTTGGAATGACAAGACAGAATCTTTTTTGCCTTTTAAGTGTAAGATTTGCAATATGAAGCACTGCTACATAACACAACAATCTCAGCAAGTAAACATTTGATACATCTCAATATGATCCGAAAGCACGATTGAGGAAGACGATAACCGGAACTACATCCTCTAAATCAATGGACATTATGTCCTGTGGTATCAGTTACATTTGACATGTTTTGATCCACACAGGGTTAGATGGACACACTCTGACACGAGATACTCAAACCTCTGAGACACACAAACATGCTCATATACAGAGCCGGTGCATAATTTAAGGGCTGATACTGTAAACAAATCCAGAACACAACAACTGTGCTCATTTGTCTGTTGTTACTGATAATAATTCCCGTAAATTGATTTTTCTCTATGTAAACAGTGCATTTCTGGACTTCCTAAGCACATCATGCAAATCTTACTGAGTTTACGTTTATTACATGGTCATGACAGGAGATTAAATTTAATTTTGCACAGACAAGGTTAGCAGTGATTTTTATCATTTAACACATTTAACATATATAATCTTCAAGTCTGCAACTACATTGATTGGTTTTGTTATATTAGCTCAGTTTCAGTTTTTGTTTTCTTTTTAATGCTTATAGTTAAATTTTATGTGCTTTTGTCATAAAAAAAAAAAAATCAATTTAACTTGAATTAATTTTTTATTCCGTTTTAGTTTTAGTAAATTTTGTACTTCAACTTATTTTATTTTAAAACTTTCCTTGAGTTGTCAGATGTAACTTTTGGAGTATCGTAGACCTAAAATAACACTAGATGTGCTTTGCTGATTCAAGTTATAAGTATCAGCACATGAAATATATCATGTTTAAGCCCCCCCCCCCAAAAAAAGATGATCAATGCCAACCTACACTATTCATGAATCATAAACATGCACATGCATTAGTGACGTACAATGACACAGACACAACCCTCACACTGTCACGATACTCACAGTCTTTCTGTGCTCTTTGGTATATTTCGTGGCACGTTTCTGAATGCGAGTCCATGGCAGTCCACAGTGGTGCCCGTGCAGGAACAGTGAGGAGGACACGCTCCCGAGTGACCCGCGAGAAGAAGGGCGCTCAACAAACCCCAAACACACAAACCACAGCCGGGAACCATCAGTTCAGCGCTCAGACTGCCAGTCCTGACCGGCATCTCCAAACCAAAGCCTAAAGACGCGGGTCTGAACCTCTACTGGAGCTGTAAATGCCCAAACATAAACTACAGGACAAGCATCAGCTCTTAAATCACTCACGAGGAAAGAAACATAAGTGGAGATAACAGACCGCAGATCCCTCAGGAACAAGATTACTTGTTATTTTCTTCTCTCCGGGCTGTTGTCTGTCTGGTCTTTGTGCCGCGGTTGTCTTTCTTCAGTGGTCCCCCCTCTCTCTCTTTCTTTCTTTCCTCCAGGGTAGAGCTCTGGAAAAAAAGACAGACTCATACAATCTCCCACACGCGTCCTCCCTCATTCACATACAGGATTCATCCATCAAAGGACCTACAAATCACAGCTTCTGACTCCTCCCCGTCAATATTACACCCTCCAACGGTTTCTAACGGTCACACACACTCACTCAGGCGCACGCACACACAGACTTATGTGCACACACACACACTCACTCACTCACTCAGGCGCATGCACACACACAAACACACACACACACACACACACACAAAGAGAGAGAGAAACACACACAGTCCCAGTAACGGGAGTCCTGCAGTCCAGAGAGGTGATGATCCTCTGGGTAATTACACTCTGCTGGTCTGGATGAGGAAGAGGAGGAAGAAGAAGCTGCAGAAACACAATAACAAAAAGACTTTGCAGAATTACATCTTAAGGACAAAAATATTGCCTAATATGGCTCAGGAACATTATATGTATACGTATATACAGACCCTTTCCAAAAAATTTGAATATCGTGGCAAAGTTTATTTATTTCCATAATTCCATTCAAAACGTTAAACTTCCATAAATTATAGATTCAGGGCCCACAACTTAAACGATTTCAAGTATTTAGTTGTTTATTTGTACATAATTTGGGCTTCCAGCTCATAAAACCCACGAAAACAGGATTTCAAAAAATTCGAATATTACATGAAATCACACAGTAATTACAGTGATACCATGGTCATTGAACCAGGTTTTGGTTCTTCTGGCAGTGTGGGCAGGTGCAAATCCTGCTGGAAAATGAAGGAAGCATGAAGTGCTCTGGAAATGTCCTGGTAGACGGCTGCGTTGACTCTGGATTTAATAAAGCACAGTGGACCAAAGTCCTCTTTTCTGATGAGAGCAAATGTTTCATCTCATTTGGAAACCAAGGTCCCAGAGTCTGGAGGAAGAATGGAGAGGCACACAATCCAAGATGCTTGAAGTCCAGTGTGAAGTTTCCACAGTCTGTGTTGGTTTGGGGAGCCATGTCATCGGCTGGTGTTGGTCCACTGTGCTGTCCACTCAACACAGCCGTCTACCAGGACATGTTCAGAGCACTTCATGCTTCCTTCAGAAGACAAGCTTTATGGAGATGCTGACTTCATTTTCCAGCAGGATTTGCACCTGCCCACACTGCCAAAATAACCAAAACCTGGTTCAATGACCATGGTATCACTGTGTGATTACTGTGTGATTTCATGTAATTTTCGAATTTTTTGAAATCCTGTTTTCGTGGGTTTTATGAGCTGGAAGCCCAAATTATGTACAAATAAACAACTAAATACTTGAAATCGTTTAAGTTGTGGGCCCTGAATCTATAATCTATGGAAGTTTAACGTTTTGAATGGAATTATGGAAATAAATAAACTTTGCCATGATATTCAAATTTTTTGGAAAGGGTCTGTGTATATATATATATATATATATATATATGTGTGGTCAAAAGTTTGGAGTAATTGCGATTTTTCAATGTTTTGAGTCTCTTATGCACTATTGATAGTGATTGAGCATCAAATCATCATATTAGAATGATTTCAGAAGGATCATGTGACACTGAAAACATGTAATGATGCTGATCATAGGAATAAATTACATTCAACAATAAATTGAAATAGAAAACAGCAAATGTAATAATATTTCACAATATTACAGTTTTTCCTGTATTATATTAATTGTTTTATTTGTAATTAACACAATTAAATCGATCGTATATGACCGGTTACATATATGGGCCATTCCACCGAATGAGTGCTTTTTGCATGTAACTCTTCAAAATTAAACTTTATTATTTATCTTTTTGTTTTCGACACTGAATCTAATACTACACATATTTAACTATACAAAATGTGTACTGATCAATCTCAGATTACTTTAAGTTTCTAAGCAGAAGATGGATGCATGTTTTCTCAGTCCTGTTACCAAAACTCATGTGCCGTTTAAAAACATGTCAATTAATTCCTTTGTTTTCTCCTTAAGAAAGTGCTTATTTTAAAGAAATGGTTGGTTAAATGTTCAAATAATTTATATTTGTGACTAAAAAAATCACTATATATGAAGGCAAGTTGTATTTCTTTAGATGAACACTGGGTAATCAGGAATGAACACTAAGTAACAGGAATGAAGACAGTGTAATCAGGAATGAACACTGAGTAACAGGAATGAACACGGTGTAATCAGGAATGAACACAGTGTAATCGGGAATGACCACAGTGTAATCGGGAATGAACACAGTGTAATCAGGAATGAACACTGGGTGACAGGAATGAACACTGGGTGACAGGAATGAACACAGTGTAATCAGGAATGAACAATGTGTGACAAGAATGAACACTGGGTGACAGGAATGAACACTGGGTGACAGGAATGAACACTGGGTGACAGGAATGAACAATGTGTGACAGTAATGAACACTCGGTCACAGGAATGAACACAGTGTTATCAGGAATGAACACTGGGTGACAGGAATGAACACTGGGTGACAGGAATGAAGACAGTGTAATCAGGAATGAACACTGAGTAACAGGAATGAACACAGTGTAATCAGGAATGAACACTGGGTGACAGGAATGAACACTGGGTGACAGGAATGAACACAGTGTAATCGGGAATGACCACAGTGTAATCGGGAATGAACACTGGGTGACAGGAATGAACACAGTGTAATCAGGAATGAACACTGGGTGACAGGAATGAACACTGGGTGACAGGAATGAACACAGTGTAATCAGGAATGAACAATGTGTGACAAGAATGAACACTAAGTGACAGGAATGAACACTGGGTGACAGGAATGAACAATGTGTGACAGTAATGAACACTGGGTGACAGGAATGAACACAGTGTTATCAGGAATGAACACTGGGTGACAGGAATGAACACTGGGTGACAGGAATGAACACTGGGTGACAGGAATGAACACAGTGTAATCAGGAATGAACACTGGGTGACAGGAATGAACACAGTGTAATCAGGAATGAACACTGGGTGACAGGAATGAACACTGTGTAGTCGGGAATGAACACTGGGTAACGGGAATGAACACAGTGTAATCAGGAATGAACAATGTGTGACAGGAATGAACACTGGGTGACAGGAATGAACACAGTGTAATCAGGAATGAACAGTGGGTGACAGGAATGAACACTGGGTGACAGGAATGAACACTGAGTGATATTATATTAATTGTTTTATTTGTAATTAACACAATTAAATCGATCGTATATGACCGGTTACATATTTGGGCCATTCCACCGAATGAGTGATTTTTGCATGTAACTCTTCAAAATTAATCTTTATTATTTATCTTTTTGTTTTCAACACTGAATCTAATACTACACATATTTAACTATACAAAATGTGTACTGATCAATCTCAGATTAGTTTATTTAAGTTTCTAAGCAGAAGATGGATTCATGTTTTCTCAGTCATGTTACCAAAACTCATGTGCCGTTTAAAAACATGTCAATTAATTCCTTTGTTTTCTCCTTAAGAAAGTGATTATTTTAAAGAAATGGTTGGTTAAATGTTCAAATAATTTATATTTGTGACTAAAAAAATCACTATATATGAAGGCAAGTTGTATTTCTTTAGATGAACACTGGGTAATCAGGAATGAACACTGAGTAACAAGAATGAAGACAGTGTAATCAGGAATGAACACTGGGTGACAGGAATGAACACTGGGTGACAGGAATGAACACAGTGTAATCGAGAATGACCACAGTGTAATCGGGAATGACCACAGTGTAATCGGGAATGAACACAGTGTAATCAGGAATGAACACTGGGTGACAGGAATGAACACTGTGTGACAGGAATGAACACAGTGTAATCAGGAATGAACAATGTGTGACAAGAATGAACACTGGGTGACAGGAATGAACAATGTGTGACAGGAATGAACACAGGGTGACAGGAATGAACACAGTGTTATCAGGAATGAACAATGGGTGACAGGAATGAACACTGGGTGACAGGAATGAACAGAGTGTAATCAGGAATGAACAATGTGTGACAGGAATGAACACAGTGTAATCAGGAATGAACAATGTGTGACAGGAATGAACACTGGGTGAAAGGAATGAACAATGTGTGACAGGAATGAACAATGTGTGACAGGAATGAACACTGGGTGACAGGAATGTACACTGGGTAACGGGAATGAACACAGTGTAATCAGGAATGAACAATGTGTGACAGGAATGAACACTGGGTGAAAGGAATGAACAATGTGTGACAGGAATGAACACAGTGTAATCAGGAATGAACAATGTGTGACAGGAATGAACACAGTGTAATCAGGAATGAACACTGGGTAACGGGAATGAACACTGGGTGACAGGAATGAACAATGTGTGACAGGAATGAACACTGGGTGACAGGAATGTACACTGGGTAACGGGAATGAACACAGTGTAATCAGGAATGAACAATGTGTGACAGGAATGAACACTGGGTGAAAGGAATGAACAATGTGTGACAGGAATGAACACAGTGTAATCAGGAATGAACAATGTGTGACAGGAATGAACACAGTGTAATCAGGAATGAACACTGGGTAACGGGAATGAACACTGGGTGACAGGAATGAACAATGTGTGACAGGAATGAACACTGGGTGACAGGAATGAACACAGTGTAATCAGGAATGAACACTGGGTAACGGGAATGAACAATGTGTGACAGGAATAAACACAGTGTAATCAGGAATGAACACTGGGTGACAGGAATGAACAATGTGTGACAGGAATGAACAAAGTGTAATCAGGAATGAACACTGGGTGACAGGAATGAACAGTGTAATCAGGAATGAACACTGGGTAACGGGAATGAACACTGGGTGACAGGAATGAACAATGTGTGACAGGAATGAACACTGCGTGACAGGAATGAACAATGTGTGACAGGAATGAACACTGGGTGACAGGAATGAACACAGTGTAATCAGGAATGAACACTGGGTAACTGGAATGAACAATGTGTGACAGGAATGAACACAGTGTAATCAGGAATGAACACTGGATGACAGGAATGAACAGTGTAATCAGGAATGAACACTGGGTGACAGGAATGAACACTGGGTGACAGGAATGAACACAGTGTAATCAGGAATGAACACTGGGTGACAGGAATGAACAGTGTAATCAGGAATGAACGCTGGGTGACAGGAATGAACAGTGTAATCAGGAATGAACACTGGGTGACAGGAATGAACAGTGTAATCAGGAATGAACACTGGGTGACAGGAATGAACAGTGTAATCAGGAATGAACACTGGGTGACAGGAATGAACACTGGGTGACAGGAATGAACACAGTGTAATCAGTAATGAACAATGTGTGACAAGAATGAACAATGTGTGACAGGAATGAACACTGGGTGACGGGAATGAACAATGTGTGACAGGAATGAACAGTGTAATCAGGAATGAACAATGTGGGACAGGAATGAACACTGGGTGACAGGAATGAACAATGTGTGACAGGAATGAACACTGGGTGACAGGAATGAACAATGTGTGACAGGAATGAACAATGGGTGACAGGAATGAACACAGTGTAATCAGGAATGAACAATGTGTGACAGGAATGAACACAGTGTAATCAGGAATGAACACTGGGTAACGGGAATGAACACTGGGTGACAGGAATGAACAATGTGTGACAGGAATGAACACTGGGTGACAGGAATGAACACAGTGTAATCAGGAATGAACACTGGGTAACGGGAATGAACAATGTGTGACAGGAATAAACACAGTGTAATCAGGAATGAACACTGGGTGACAGGAATGAACAATGTGTGACAGGAATGAACAAAGTGTAATCAGGAATGAACACTGGGTGACAGGAATGAACAGTGTAATCAGGAATGAACACTGGGTAACGGGAATGAACACTGGGTGACAGGAATGAACAATGTGTGACAGGAATGAACACTGCGTGACAGGAATGAACAATGTGTGACAGGAATGAACACTGGGTGACAGGAATGAACACAGTGTAATCAGGAATGAACACTGGGTAACTGGAATGAACAATGTGTGACAGGAATGAACACAGTGTAATCAGGAATGAACACTGGATGACAGGAATGAACAGTGTAATCAGGAATGAACACTGGGTGACAGGAATGAACACTGGGTGACAGGAATGAACACAGTGTAATCAGGAATGAACACTGGGTGACAGGAATGAACAGTGTAATCAGGAATGAACGCTGGGTGACAGGAATGAACAGTGTAATCAGGAATGAACACTGGGTGACAGGAATGAACAGTGTAATCAGGAATGAACACTGGGTGACAGGAATGAACAGTGTAATCAGGAATGAACACTGGGTGACAGGAATGAACACTGGGTGACAGGAATGAACACAGTGTAATCAGTAATGAACAATGTGTGACAAGAATGAACAATGTGTGACAGGAATGAACACTGGGTGACGGGAATGAACAATGTGTGACAGGAATGAACAGTGTAATCAGGAATGAACAATGTGGGACAGGAATGAACACTGGGTGACAGGAATGAACAATATGTGACAGGAATGAACACTGGGTGACAGGAATGAACAATGTGTGACAGGAATGAACAATGGGTGACAGGAATGAACACAGTGTAATCAGGAATGAACAATGTGTGACAAGAATGAACACTGGGTGACAGGAATGAACAATGGGTGACAGGAATGAACAATGTGTGACAGGAATGAACACAGTGTAATCAGGAATGAACAATGTGTGACAGGAATGAACAATGTGTGACAGGAATGAACAATGGGTGACAGGAATGAACAATGTGTGACAGGAATGAACACAGTGTAATCAGGAATGAACAATGTGTGACCGGAATGAACAATGTGTGACAGGAATGAACAATGTGTGACAGGAATGAACAATGTGTGACAAGAATGAACAGTGTAATCATGAAAGAATTAATTCCTGATTACCCAGTGTTCATTCCTGTTACTAAATTTGACTTTTTTTTCTAAAAAAAACAACAACAAAAAAACGACACAATTTAAACCACTGTTCTCTTTTCAGTTTTGTTTGGTCAATAATTTATCCAATTGTTTAATAAATTACATTATAAAATAATTGAAAAACTTGATGCTTGGTTCTTCTTTAAAATGAAGGGGAAAAATGGCTTTGCGTTTTTTAAAAATAAATACTGGGTGACGGGAATTAACAACTGGAAACAGGAATGAATGAGCATGTGTTTGTGTGTGAGAGAGAGAGAGACCATGTGTGTTCATGAGATTTCTGTGTTGAAGGGATGTGCAATGTGCTTGTAGTACTTCACAGCAACGGAGGTGGAAAGAGAAAGGAGGAGGGAGAGGAGAAGAGAGCTTTCCCTTGCAGGATGCCATGGGCGGGTGTTTCTGGCAACTGCATAGTATCGGTTCTCGCCATCTTCTACAAAAGATAAGAAAAAGGCAAAAAGTTTAAGTCACTTAGAGGTGGACTGGCTCCCTTTAAGTATGGTATTCACATTGTAAAACTAATCCTAAATGTCTACAACTTCAGTAATTTCAAATGTAAAATTAAAAAATCAAGTGAATAGTAATATTCACACTATTAAACTAACAAACCAGAGGACTCTACTCACTCCTGTTACTTTTATCAGTCCTGTTATTTTCATGAGTAACAGGACGGAAAGTAACAGGATTGAGTTTCTACGCAAAACAAATGTGCAAATACATGACAAATTGCCACATGGCGTACATGTTAATAGCATAAGGACAAATTCTAGTGACTTACCTAAAGTTAATATTTTTTAAATAAACAATTAACATTGAAGGCATAATTTAGATAACAGGACAATATGTTTAGACTGACCTTTTCAGTCGTAGTTACAATTTCATAAAACTTTCTGTTGGTCCTCTCATGGCCTGCATACGATCCAGATGATGCAACTTCCTGTTGAAAATGTCTAACAGGGTCACAGGACTGAGTGAAAACGTATTATTGACACGACGTATTATTGATTTCTTATGGAAAAAATATTTAAATATTTAAAGCATAGATGGGATAGAGTAAATTTTGATTTTAGAAAGATTTAATTATATTTCATAGTACAGTTTAGGTTTAGATAGTGGAGACATAACAAATGCAATTTTTTTTTGTGTTCTTGGTAGTTTTTTATTAATGTTTAAATATTATATTTTAAATTTGCATTTAGATTAATGTTCAGGACACTTTGCTTAATAACAAAGTGTATTTTACACTTCAATATATAAACAATTTCGTTAATGTTTAAAAATTAATCAATCGAGAAATATCTATAATATTCAAACAAAATTGTTTAAGATATTTCTTATAAACTGCACCTTTTTAAACATTACATCAAGGCTTGTCTTATTGGCATGGTTTGATGAAAATATAAATCAACCATTTAGTAAACTAGACCAGTAAACTGGTAAAATGTAGGCTACTTTTAACGATATAGAGACAATCAGACATTTTTTCTGAAAGCAGATCTGATAGTTTATCACATAAAGCCCGTTTACCACAGACCGAGTATGAAATCATTTGACTAACATTAACGAAGCCTCCGCCTGATGAAAATGATTTTCAAATTCTCCTGCAGTAAGAGAAATAACCGATGATGAAAAGGTTAAAAATAACTATACTGTTCCGACACCTCACCACAAACTGCTTGCCAAAGCGAGTGCATTTATTTAGGACACTCACCGCTCAGGGAATCTGATCATTCATCTCTGACAGCGGAAATCTTTTAGTTGTGTTTTTGAAATTACTTCAAGTATATTTGTGATGATTACTAATACAAACCAAGCGACAATCGTGATACAATCATATTTCTGTCAGCAGCGCAAGTGCCGGTTATGAGTTGAGCTCCAGTGACCTCTAGTGGAGAGCCCTGGAACTGCGAGCTATCTATCTATCTATCTATCTATCTATCTATCTATCTGTCTGTCTGTCTGTCTGTCTGTCTGTCTGTCTGTCTAGCTATCTGTCTGTCTGTCTCTCTGTCTGTCTATCTATCTGTCTGTCTGTCTATCTATCTGTCTATCTATCTATCTGTCTATCTATCTGTCTGTCTGTCTGTCTATCTATCTGTCTGTCTATCTATCTGTCTATCTATCTGTCTGTCTATCTATCTATCTGTCTGTCTATCTATCTGTCTGTCTATCTATCTATCTGTCTGTCTATCTATCTGTCTGTCTATCTATCTGTCTGTCTATCTATCTATCTGTCTATCTATCTGTCTGTCTGTCTATCTATCTGTCTGTCTGTCTGTCTATCTATCTATCTATCTGTCTATCTATCTGTCTGTCTGTCTATCTGTCTGTCTGTCTATCTATCTATCTGTCTGTCTATCTATCTGTCTATCTATCTGTCTGTCTGTCTGTCTACCTATCTGTCTGTCTATCTATCTATCTATCTGTCTGTCTGTCTATCTATCTATCTATCTGTCTGTCTGTCTACCTATCTGTCTATCTATCTGTCTGTCTATCTATCTGTCTATCTATCTGTCTGTCTATCTATCTATCTGTCTGTCTGTCTATCTATCTGTCTGTCTATCTATCTATCTGTCTGTCTATCTATCTGTCTATCTATCTGTCTGTCTATCTATCTGTCTGTCTATCTATCTATCTGTCTATCTATCTGTCTATCTATCTATCTGTCTATCTATCTATCTATCTATCTGTCTGTCTGTCTGTCTATCTATCTATCTATCTGTCTATCTATCTGTCTGTCTGTCTATCTGTCTGTCTGTCTATCTATCTATCTATCTGTCTGTCTATCTATCTGTCTATCTATCTATCTGTCTGTCTGTCTGTCTACCTATCTGTCTGTCTATCTATCTATCTATCTGTCTGTCTGTCTATCTATCTATCTATCTGTCTGTCTGTCTGTCTACCTATCTGTCTGTCTGTCTGTCTGTCTACCTATCTGTCTGTCTGTCTGTCTGTCTATCTATCTATCTGTCTGTCTGTCTGTCTGTCTATCTATCTATCTGTACAGAAAAAAAAACAAGTTACAATTCAGCTGGTAAAAGTTTTAATAAAAAAATGAAATACACAGAAGCACCCATTATTACAGCCGATCACGTACAAAAAACAAATGTTTCACAGATCACATAGATTTTTTTTTAAATCCTCCAGTTTTAACTGCTGTAACATAAAAAAGTCAAAAAAAAAAAGAAAAAAAAGTGGTTTATGCCAAATCAATGAATTTCCCAGTTTGTTACATAACATTTTTCAGTAATTGCCAAAACCTCTCCCCCCCCCCCCCACACACACACACACACACACACACACACACACACACACACACACAGACACACAATAATTACACAAAACATCCCATTTAACAATTACACAATGCAAATGATACATTTTTGGCACCTACAACTTATATATCAAAAACTGAAAATAAAAACAGACATCGAGCGCCAAAAACACTTTAAGAACGGCTTCTTACTGTGGAAAGTTGTTCCAGTTTCTACATTTGTAAACGTCCATCATCAGCACCCTATATTACACTTCACACAGCTTGTACCATGTTAAAAGATGGGCTTGTTTAGTTTATTTACTGGTTTTATTAAAAAAAATTAAGAGACAGTTCACCCAAAAAATGGAAATTCTGTCATCATTTACTCGCCCTAAAGTCGTTCAAAACCTGTATGATATTGAAGAATGTAGGGAATTATTGACTTTCATAATATATCAATTAGCAGTATAGTCAATTAGGGCCAGAAATAGATGGATGACAGAATTAACATTTTTGGGTTAACTCTCTTTTGCAACATTTTAGGCTTAAAATACAGATTTTGGAAAGCCATATTTGTGTATTCAAATGGCAAATACTAATAAAAAATGAGTAATTCAGCAGTTCCAGTGTACGACTCTTTATAGTCGAGGGAATGTACATCTGAAAGAGCAATCTATATGTAAGGAAGTGACATCACAGCACTTTGAGGAGTAACACATGACGGGATCAAAGCCAAACCAGCATTAACAGTAATTCCTTCCACAACATCCTATAATTCCCACAGATCCAAGCGCAAACTTCCCGCTGATCACATCCCAGCCCCAATTACCATCCTTCCCATAATCCCACACACCTAACTTACACAAACCTTCAAAAACACATCACGAAGACCCCTGACACGCAACAAACCCCTAGGAATAAAACGTAACAGCTTTTGGTTGAGAAACGTGACAGCTTTGTGCACTTCTCACCTTATGAATTATGGAAAATCACTAAATATTGTACAAAAATGCATCAATCTCCTTGACTTAGTGGTCAAATTGCATGGAAAACTGCTGATTATTTACAACAAAAAAGGTTTAAAATGAATCACAGTTGTCCTGTTCTAGTCACAAAATGTCATATTTCCAATGTTCACAGTGTTATTAAGACAATTATATATATATGTAAACAAATACCAGTTGTTGTTAATAACAGTAATGCAATTGTGTGAGTAAATGTTGTCAATCGTTCTCTTGACGTTTGATTACAGCATGGAGTGTGTGATTAGCGTACGGCACAGATATCAGCACACACACACACACACATATTTACACATATACAGACTGCAAGTGTTATCACGGGTCAGTTAAAAACTCCCAGTGTAACTGACTAGTGGTTTGCCCATGCACACCTGATGAAACGGTCTAAAACTCTGCAGCGCATTAAAAAAAAGAAGAAGAAGAAAAAATAAGTGTCACATTAAATGAAAATTAGTCCCAACATTTAGTATGTTAAAACAATTCAGAATATAAAAATATAAATAAAATAATTAGGATAAGACTCTCTCCTCTGGTTGTTTAGGATGAAGTCTTCTGTTCGGGCTGAATTCACACTACACACAAAAACAACACAGTTACACAGATATTACATTTAGAACCGATTCACACATGTGAAATAAATAATTAAAACATAAATAAATAAATAAATAAATAAATATCACTTGTGAAATAAAACAAAGCAAATAAAAATAAATGACACTTTAAATAAGAAAAAAAATATATATTTAAAAAAATGTAATGAATAAATATCAGTTATGAAATAAAACAAAGCAAAAAAAATGTGAACAAAAAAAAAAACAAATAAAAATGACACTTTAAATAAAATAAAATAAATTTAAAAAAAAATCTTTAGAAAAAAAAAAAGTAAATAAAAAAACGAATTAAAACAAACAAGAAATGAACAAAAAAACAACAAATAAAAGAAATTCATACAGTAAAAATAAATAAATAAATATATGTAACTTTTGAAATAAAACAAAAACAAATTAGAACAAATAAAATAAAATGAATTTCACACCAAAACACAAATTGAAACTAAATTAAAATAAAACAAAAACAACTAAACAAGAAAATAAATAAATAAAGAACAAAATAAAAAGAAACAAACAAAACCAAATGTCCAAATAAATAGAGAGTCAGTGTTGGTGTTTAGGTGCTCACCTCTTCCTCCTCCTCCTCCTCCTCAGCTCTCTGTCCCACAGCTGAGGTTCTCCTTCCCCGGAGGAGTCACTCGCCCTCTCCTGTCCACCGCAGGCTGGCTCCCCAAAACCTTCCTCTGCGTTTAAACACAGCAGCATTCATCACACACACGCGTCACACACTCTTACAAGCGCTGGATTGGTGGGTTTGTTACAGTGTGTGACTTTATAGTACAATCCCTTTAAACCAGCAAAGCTTTGAGTAAGTGGACCCATGATGTGTGTGTGTGTGTGTGTGGAGAGAGAGAGTGATCTGACCTTGATGAGACCGCCGAAGGAGCGCGAGCGGGTGTGTTTCTTACTGGTTGGAGTGGTGTTCTCACTGGCAGGAGTCACGGGGGTCGACTGCTTGCCCAGCTGGAAGCAGATCACAGCAAAAATGTGCCAGCAGAATCAAAGACATTTCTTCAAACATGTACAATAAATGAAAAAATTTACAATAACAGAAGAAAAAACCACCTCTGTTGCCATTAGTATCATAATCATAATAATAATCAACAAATAAAATCACAAATTATAAATAAATCACTACTTATAGCAAAAAACTATGTCCTATAATAATAGCATGATCTACTTTACTTTTCAAAAAACAAACAAACAAATAATTAATAATAATAATATTGATGAATTATTTTGTTTGGTTTTAAAAAATAATCTAAAATAATTATTGCAAAAATGTATGCTAACGGAATCAAAAACGCCATCTCAAGGAATCTGCTGCCATAAGTATAATATTAATACGTATTATTATCTTAATAGTGTTAATCATGATAATAATAATAATAATAATAAACAACAATAAGCATGATTTGTTTTTAAATAAAATCACAAATTATAAATAAATCACTACTTAGAGCAAAAAAAGTATGTCCTGTAATAATAGCATGATCTACTTTAATTTTCAAAAAAAAAAAAAAAATCAAAAAAAAAAATCATATTAATAATTACAATATTGATTAATTATTTTGTTTGGTTTTAAAAAGAATCTAAAATAATTATTGCAAAAATGAATGCTAACAGAATATAAAGTGCCATCTCAAGGAATCTGCTGCCGTAAGTATAATATTAATACGTATTATTATCTTAATAGTGTTAATAATAGGCAAAATTTCTTTCTTTTTCATAAATCACAAAATAACAAAAACAAAAATGTACACTAACAAAATAAAATTGACAGCCACCTCAAGGGGTCTGCTGCCATTACTATAATATTATTAGTAGTATTATTATTAGTATAAGTAAGTATACATTTGTCCCTCTCTGAGCCTCTTCATTTTTGGGTCTCATCTTTGTGTTTAGTTAGAATTCTTTTTATTAGATAGAATTATATGATACCATGCAATATTTATAAGCTATGTTTTTAAATCCAATTCCCTACATTTTTCAATAAATGCAAAATTTCTGATTAAAATAGAGTGACGACTTTAAAACCATTCAACTAATTACAGCAAAAATGTATAATATATATATATATATAATATAATACAACTAATAATAAAAGCAACCTCATTAGAATAATGCTAATAAAAATCACTATTGAGCTATTTGTAATAAAGCAGCTCAACCCCCCCCCCAGCGGAGATGAAGCCGGAGCACGTGCGCTCCCTCACCTGTCTGATGAGCTTCTTCTTCTTGGCGGAGTGTGGCATGTTGTCTGTGACGTGTCGATAGAGCTCTCTGAGCGCCTCTTCTGTGTGGTTCTCTGAGTCTAACCTCACTCGTTCTCCGCTCCTCTTACACGCCGTCACCAGAGGAGACACGCTGACCGACAGCAGCTCCAGATCATCCTACAGACAGAGAGACAAACATCATCTCACTCACACCTCGCTTATTTACAGGAGTGACAACTGCAGTCTAGAAGCGAACTCACACCAGTGCATTTACAGGAGTGACAGTGTGATCATGGATCAATCACAGCTTAGATTGGCTTTAGGAGGAGCATAAACGGCACAAACCTTGGAGTGAATCATTTTGGTGTTGGCGAACTGGAGTCTGGCGTGTTCCCGCAGATACGCTGGTGCCTGGACATGACAGAAGACCGTTTCATTTCACAATCGGGGAGTAAAACACACATAAACATCACTTAAACGACGTCAGTGGTGTTCTTGTTAACTAAAACTGTTAAAAATTGTCTTCAAGAATTGAAATAAAGCTGAAATAAAATTACAAAAATGACATTTTTCAACTTAAACTAGTCAAGGCTCGACATTAACGCTTGTCCGGGACAAGTGGCAGCTGAAGAACAAAAGAAACACAGAAACTCAGTAAACGTACTGCGGTAAAACATTCAAAATGTGGAGTTTTTACATTTTAAAACATATGATAAAGTTAAGCAACATCACATGACCAAGAGTGCCGTTTTCCTGAATACCATCACGAGTGAAAACGAGACACTGATTTCATATGACAGTCCTAAAGACAAGTAGTTAATATTAGTAACTTTATATATAATATTAGTAAAATTAGTAACTTTAGATGCAATATTGACTGTTTTTGTTCTATTTCAGCGGCGAAAATATAAAAATAGTTCCAAGCAAAGATCACAGCAGAACCTCAGCGCACTCACAGCAGAACCTCAGCGCATTCACAGCAGAACCTCAGCGCATTCACAGCAGAACCTCAGCGCATTCACAGCAGAACCTCAGCGCATTCACAGCAGAACCTCAGCGCATTCACAGCAGAACCTCAGCGCATTCACAGCAGAACCTCAGCGCACTCACAGCAGAACCTCAGCACATTCACAGCAGAACCTCAGCACATTCACAGCAGAACCTCAGCGCACTCACAGCAGAACCTCAGCACATTCACAGCAGAACCTCAGCACATTCACAGCAGAACCTCAGCACATTCACAGCAGAACCTCAGCGCATTCACAGCAGAACCTCAGCACATTCACAGCAGAACCTCAGCGCATTCACAGCAGAACCTCAGCACATTCACAGCAGAACCTCAGCGCATTCACAGCAGAACCTCAGCACATTCACAGCAGAACCTCAGCGCATTCACAGCAACACTGACCTTTATTGCCACGGCAACATTTCTAATGTAAGTTGTTCAATTTATTCAATTTTACAGAAACGTTTTTAACAGTTTTGGTTTCAGTTAACGGTAATAAACCTGACGAACAAAATTTTCAATATTTCCTTGGCAACTAACTGAAATAAATGTGTTTATGCTGAAGTACTAAAATGGATAAACAAAAATAAAAATAAATTAAAGCTAAATAGAAATATAAAAGTGACAAAAGCACATAACAAAATAAAATAAAAAACTGATTACAAATTTAAATAAACTGAAAAATATTAAAAGGCTCATTCAAAATATTAACAAAAACTATAATAGATACAGTACAGGCCAAACGTTTGGACACATTACTATTTTTAATGTTTTTGAAAGAAGTTTCTTCTGCTCATCAAGCCTGCATTTATTTGATCAAAAATACAGAATTTTTTATTTTTATATTGTGAAATATTATTACAATTTAAAATAATTGGTTTTCAATTTATTATACTTTAAATTATCATTTATTTCTGTGATGCAAAGCTGAATTTTCAGGATCATTACTCCAGTCTATCACATGATCCTTTAGAAATCATTCTAATATGATGATTCATTATCAAAGTTGGAAACAGTTCTGCTGATTAATATTTTTTCATATCCTGTGATACTTTTTTAGGATACTTTGATGAATAAAAAGTAAAAAAAAAAGAAGCAAATGTTTTAAAAATAGAAATCTTTTATAACAACAATATCCACTACTGGTCAGTCATTTGGGGTCAGTCATTTTTTTTCTTTCTTTTTTTGAAATAAATCAATACTTTTATTCAGCAAGGATGTGTTAAATTGATAAAAAGTGATAGTAAAGAAGATTTATATTATTAGAAAATATATTTTTATTTTGAATAAATGCAGTTCTTTTTAACCTTTTATTCATCAAATATATTAGGCAGCAGAACTGTGTCCAACACTCATAATAAATCATCATATTAGAATGATTTCTAAAGGATCATGTGATAGACTGGAGTAATGATCCTGAAAATTCAGCTTTGCATCACGGAAATAAATGATAATTTAAAGTATAATAAATTGAAAACCAATTATTTTAAATTGTAATAATATATCACAATATTACATTTTTTTTCTGTATTTTTGATCAAATAAATGCAGGCTTGATGAGCAGAAGAAACTTCTTTCAAAAACATTAAAAATAGTAATGTGTCCAAACTTTTGGCCTGTACTGTATATATATAGTACTAAATAATAATATTGTATCAGATAAAAAGGCTGCATTTGGAAAAGAGGATAAAGTACCCGGAAGATCTTCTGTGAGTGTTTGATGAGAAAAGCCATGCCGCTGTTCAGCTTCTTCAGGTTCTCCTGAAGGTCACTGGCATTCATCTGCAGAAAGCAACACATGAAACGTGACGTTTGATTGGACGTTTAACAATTTTAAATAAAGGAAACCAACGCCATACGTTCTTGGGCCAGATGACGTGTGGGGCGAACATGAGAGCGAGGTTGTGCGCAGACATCTTGTTCTTGTCCTGCTGTTTGGCGGTGTGATAGAGCAGGTCCAGCAGGAGCTTGAGGAGCGTTCGGTTAGCCGTGGGAAGCAGGAGCAGGAGCAGCTGCAGCGCCTCGATCTGACGCTCCTTATCCGGCAAACTCGTCTTATTCCCTCGCTCGTCGAACAGGTTCAGCTCTGCGGAGAAGAGCAGATGGAGCTGCATCAGGAAGTGTGAAGGGAGCGTGAGTGAGGTGTTGGGGAAGCGGACGGACCTGTGATCTTCAGGTGAGCGTGTAGGTGTCGCTGCGTCAGCAGGGGCTCGGGCAGTTCTCCCAGAAAGCCTTTGAGGAGCGTGGCCACGTCATTGGGATGGAAGTCACCGGAGGCGAAGTCAATGTCGGCCCCCCCGTTGAGCTGCTCCCTCAACGTCTGCTGTCTCAGGCTGTTCCCAGGGACCCGGAAAAGACCCTCCACATGCAGATCTGCAGGAAAATAACAGAGCGAACGGCTCAGTTTATTGGGATGCGCGATATTGGAAAAGACGGACACTGCTGCAATATTTAGATTTTCTGCGATGTACAGTATAAGCGATATGAAAACAATTTCACCAGATGACTTTACCCTCTGGTGCTCTTTTATTTCAGTGAAATTAATGTACTATATTTTGGGTCAATAACATTTTTTTTTTTCTGGATTTTTATGATACTGAATTATATTTATGCAGAAGTTATAATGCATTCGCGTTTTTTGAGCATATACCTGAAAATGCACAGATTTAAGTTTGGTCTCTTTTCAAAGAAGACACTTGGCAGATTATTGCTTTAGTGAAAAGTAAAAAAAATTAAAATTAAACAAGTTTAATTTTATAGTTATGAAAAATACAAAAAATAATAATACTATTTTCAGTTTTAATATGAAATATATATATTTTCAAAACATGTTTTACTCTAAAAACTGTGAGAAATTCAAAGCCATAAATCCAAACAAGTTGTTTTCCAAATGTGAGGTTGATATCTCAAGAAATTAGCTTTCAGTAAGATTTAGTTTGGGCGCAGTACCAGACGCTTCCACTAGATGAAAATCGTCTCGCATTTCTCATTTTTGACTGCGAGGAGCAAAAGTGTGACTTTTTTTTCAGGATCATTTAACCTTTTTTGAATCATTGCCATTTTTTTCACACAGCAAGTGCCAAAACATTTACCAAGTTTCATATCATTCCGATGAAGCCAAAAAAACTAAAAAAAACGAGCGCGAACTAGGGCTACACTTGACATTGCACATGCAGCGATTTAACTATGCACACATTTGTTGCTATTCAGTGTAATTCCACGAGCAAATCATTTGAAAAGCAATCAACGCAATCAGGAATTTCAAATAAGAGCAATAAATGTGGGCGTAATTTTGCTAATGTGACCAGACCATTGTTCTTGATTAAATATCCTGGACTTACTTTTGCTGAGGTACATGATGAGTTGATATATGTGGGCTATTCCTTCCTCCGTGAGGGGCATGCCAAACACAACACCTTTATCTGCCAAATAAAGAAAAGATGTGAACAGTTTTTTACAATGAAACCTCTCTCCAATCATTGTTTTTTTTAGCTTGCTCACTGGGAATTTGAAGGCAATATTCCCTGTATAAATTATACATTATTTGTTGTAAAAACGGCTAAATAAATAATACATTTGACATCAAAATGTTTCTAAACTAGTCTGAGGGGGGGGAAATATGCTGTCAGCTTAATACAAAATAAATATATTCCTGAAAATATTGTAATAATTTGCATTGTCTTCAGTGCAATTACAGAGAGATTTCAATATATAATGAAATTATTAAATGTGTCATGGAATATTGCAATAAATAATAAAAGCAAAATGAAATGCATACATAAAGCCTGAAATACTTTCACTAAAAATGTTAAATACTCATTTAATGATAAACCTAATGAATTATGAAATTAAATATACCTTGAAAATAAATGTAATGTATTTATTTATGTAAAATGCCAAATTTATGCATCATGTTGTTTTTCATTTCAAGGGTCCAGTACGGTTATTGAGAGCAGTCTGTCTCTTCTGCTCAGCGAGGCTGCGTTTATATGATAATAATATATGCTGTAAAACAGTAATATCCTGAGGGCCTTAGAGGACACAACTGTGAAGCTTTTCAGCACAGACTTAATATTGGTCTCATTTTAAAGAGGAGCCTTGACAGATTGTCAGATTATTGTTGAAGTGAAAGTAGTAAAAAAAAAAGTGAAAAAAGTAAGAGGTTTAAGTTTATGTAAATTATTTATGAACATTATTTTATATAAAATATATATTTAGTAAAACATGCTGAACTCAAAAACTGCTAGAAAATCAAAGCCATAAATCTAAACAAGTTGTGTTTAAAATAAGGTTTATATCAACAACAACAAAAAAAAGAAAGATTTTAGAAAGATTTTGTTTGGGTGCAGTACCAAACTCTTTTCCATTAGATGCCAGCAGGATGTGTGATTTGCAGTACAGCTGATTGTTTCTCTCTCAAATATTACACACACAATTATTTTAGTACACATACACCACACACTGATACCAACACACCTACACAATTATAGCTGCATAATTTATCCAATTGGCTCTATTATATACAGAAGCAGAACACAGGAAAATAGAGAGTATTTGCTTTATAGGCCAAAACGGAGAAAATGACGCCATCTTGTAAAAAATAGTAAAAGTTTCCATTTTGAAGCTTTACCAACAGAATGAGGGCCTATTAAAGCAACACCAAAGCACTTTTCCTCTTCGGTCCCCCTACAGGATGGAAGCGGAATTGTCCATTACCGCTGTAGTAAAACATTTAGCCTAGCGCAGCCGACCGTCGCACGCACGCTATTTATTTATCCAGCACCGGCTTTGGAAATAACGATGTCCACAGACAAGGTAGAGTATGTTGCATGATTTTATGAAAGTATGATGTACTGCGACATCAGAAATGAAGAAAAACTAAATAATGACATTTCTTGCTATTGTAACGCTTGCCGTAAAGCAAGTCAAATTTGTAGTTTCTTACGTCTCATTCGAACTACAGATCCGCTACCCGATCTGGCAAACTTGCATAGTGCGGTTATAGCCGATAGAGGGTCGCAAGGAGAATGCAGAAGTGCCGTTCACCCTGTTACGACTCGATGAACCACTGAAACATTATTTTAAGGTACAAAAGAATCTTTGGTGTTGGTTTAACAAAGAGTGCATCATTTTTGCATCAGTTTCAATGGGGACATTTTTGTCCTTAAGGTCCTAAGTGGAACTATTTTGTGTACCTGGTGTAAAGGAAAGGAAATGAGGGTGAAATAGTAAAATTCCAATAAAAATACACACTTGTACCAAACTGTATGCAGTTGGCTATAACACAGGCAAAATTATAAAAAAGAATGAAAAAAAATGAAAGACAATAATGTCTTTAAGGATGTATTTAGGGTCATAACTGTTTAATTACTTCTATACTAGAGTCTTCCTTTGATTTGGGAACCAAATACTGTTGGTCACACATTGAAACCAGTGAGGTCCTGACTTTAGTTTCACCCATTACTAGCCGGTAATGAATCTAGAGCTGGCCGGTCAATAGCAGGAGCCGACGGCAGGAAACTAACTTGAGGAGCGATCAGAGAACTTCCCAAAACAGATGATCCAATTCTCACTCTGAAGGTTGTTCAATAGATTCAGTCAATAGAGTCTGAAGTCTTCCCGCAGAAGAATCACCGGCGCCTCCATTATGAGCTCAAAGGCGTATTGACAATTTGTCCAACGCATGAGGAATAATGTATGCAGGCAGAAATGGAAAAAAAGCTAAACAAGGAAACTAGCTACAACTCCCCAAAACCTCCTGACCTTTGCGTTTGAGGAAGTTGAACGAGCGGAAGAAGCCTCCCGCCGCAGTGCCGTTGGGAGTCTTGGGCTCCTCGTCCAGTAACTGTGAGAATTCGGCTCCGGGGAGGTCGAGGAGGCGCGTGATGTTGCTCAGCACCAGCTCGGTGAAGGCCTCGGGTCGCTCGTGACGCAGCTTCTCCACGAAGAAGTCCGGGTTGAAGATGATTGGCGGCCGCCCGTCTCCACCGCTGTCCGTTTCTGACTCATGATGACTGTTCACAACGTTGCACACCGTGCCCCTGTGAACACACAAGCATGACTTAATGACATTATGCCCATTTTTATAGTTCACATAACTATTCATTTATTCAAAAAACATTAAAAATGTCATTTAAACAAACGTAAGCATGTCACGATTATGAATTTTGTGCTGACGATTAATAGTAATATAAATTAGGGATGCACCGATATGAACATTTTGGCCAATACCGATAACACTTTATATTTGAAAGTCGATAACCGATATATTGGCCGATAAATCTAAATCTTTTATCTAAATTTTTGAGTCTCACCATTAAAATCCACGTCTCAAACACAATTATAACGTTCTCATTATAATTTTATGTAGCCGATATGACAGACTTGCGCAGCACATGTTACACTTTCCTTTTTGAAGTGATTTCAATCATATTTCAAGCAATTCAAAACCATCTGAAGTGTCTCATCTTATCGGCTTTAACATATCGGCCAAATTTTCTTATTGTGCCGATAACAATAACATTAAAAATGAACATATATTGGCAGATACCAATGTGTTGGCTGATATATCGCGCATCCCTAATACAAATAATTGCGATTAACAATTTTATTCAGTCACTTACATTGTAAGCCTAATACGTGTTTGTTTACCTGGAATTGTATATAATATAATAGTAAAAATTATAATAAAACAGGCCCATATAATTTACATTAAAGTTGTGGAAAATAATAATATTTATATGTACTTTTTATTAATATTTGAAAACTTTTGTCACGTAGAGCTTCAAAAAAAACCAGGAAAAAAAAAATGTGTTAGTCGAGATTAATACTATCTGAAATTTAAATAAAACAAGGCGATGTAAAACATTTTATTCCAATTTTATGATTTAATAATTAATGATATTTGTGCAAAACTTTTAAAATAGAAACATATATTTAAAAACGTTTTCAAATTAATTTCTTTACACTCTTTACAATTATATATATATATTTAAGATGTAAGGAAACTATGTTATTCCTTTTTACTTGATGGTTTACACCACAATGACATCAAGTTGAATTTGAACTTCAAAATGGTATAAATTGCCATGTGCGTTTCAAACTAGATTTTTTCCTTTTATTTTGAAGACCATTAACAGTAAATGAACATATATTATATAGCCTAAATTGTCCTTTTATTCAGCAAAGCTGGTGATGATGGAAGGAAGCCTTGAATGAAGAATCAATATCTTGAACTTTCAAATGACTTCAGAGCAAGTAACGATATGATGGTGATTCTGAGGGTTTTAATACACAAAAGACTCCATAATGACTGGATTTTAGCATATGATGTCATTTTGTTGTCATTTTAACATAAAATGATCGGTTGTTCTCTATAACTAGTCTTTTTCTGTAGCTGGCATTTGATTTACCAAGCATCACCACCATGGTAAAACGCTTAGAAAACATGTAAGAGTCTGTATGAATCCTACTATCAGTGTCACTTGAGTTCATTCTAGTTTCGATGGCAGTGAAAGGTACAGTGATTGTTCATCAGATGGTAATACCATGGTACTTTCACACCCAGAAAGATTCGCATTCGTTTTGCAAAGGAATTTAACGTTACATGATTGTACACGTCTCTTCAAAGAATACCATGGTATTTTGTGTTTATGCCCATTCAAAGTTACGACTATATCGATATATGTATCTCTATAACTCTATATATAACTACAGTAACTCAGGTTATGTGTCAGGAACTGTTGTTACAATGTTATTTTTAGTGTTATTTGCGTTTCATACTGTAACAGGCACAACTCATTCCGTATAAGACACTACGTTTCTACTTCATTGCTCCTAGCCAGCAGTTTCTTTGCAGTTATTCAAACGTCTACATAGTTTATTGTATTTTCAGACTTTGTATATTAAGCGAAGATTTTTGGTAAATAAATACTGGTTACCTTCTGTCTCGTTTATTTACATCGGTGTCTTTCTCCGCGGCCATCTTTCATCTTCAGTTTGAATCCGCCGCTGCCGAGGCGTTAACCGACGCTTAATCATGATTGGGCAGTGAGGGGAAAGTGGGAGGAGCTCTGGAGCCAGGCGGGTTTTCTGAGCGCTGATTGGTCCGTTCAAATGTCTGCAGTGTGCACAACAGTTCTGGGATCAGCCATGTAAAGACAGTCTTCTGTAGCAGCCAGGACGTTGTTATTTAAAAATATATGAAAAGTGACCCTTTACAATTTTATAATATTATTTGTATATTTATAGATTACTATTTCTTATTTTTTTATTATTGCTAAAATGTTGACACATTCAGGTGTATCATTCAAGTATTGTAAGTGGGATTTTGTGAGCATTTATAGAAATGCAATCAACACTGCTGTGCATAGCAATCATACATTTATTTTAAATAATAAATAAATAAAACAAACTTGAAAAGGTGGACCATCACACATTCTGACAGCTTAAACATCTGATTTTGGCAAAAACATGACAAAAAAATCGCATGAAATATGCATAATCTACGATAGTCTATAAATGATTGCATGGTCAATAAAAAATTTTTTTTTTAAAACATATATAAACGTAAAATTGCTTAAGTAGTGTAATGCGATTTCTGTTCATCGGAAATAAACTGCATTAATGGAATAAATAAATAAAAATCATATATAAATAAATGAATTTATGAGAATGTAAAACATTTTACCAATGCTCCAAAGCGAATCAACCAACAACAGTCCCACTTTTGCATAGTTCATGTCAAATTCCATTGATAATTGAAAATTGCTGTGCATATATTTACAATAATCTTAAGAAATGTATTACAACACAAATGAGTAAATAACATCTGACATCAATAATTTTTGTAGGTTGCGCTTATAGGATTTTCACACATTCTTGAGAGATAATGGTGACATTATATATAGTGTTAGTGCACTTAAAGGTGCTCTAAGCGATGTTGGGTGACGTCACTTCTTGTTGACGTTCGAAATATGGAACGGAGGATCCCTCCTCCTCATCCCGTCCCCTCCCCCTCCCTTCCGTGCTTCCTGAAACAGTCATGAACCATTTAGAAAAAACAAACTGGATTTACACGCCTGTCCAGCAAAAAACAGAGCCACCCGAATGTCGGATTGGAAGCCCTTCTGCCGGCGGAGTTCTCACCACCCTTTGTACACTTCTCCGATGTAAATTCGGGACTTTGCGCGTTCCTTCCCCTTTTTCCCTCTTCTTTGTTATTTGTTCATCGGAGCATCGTCTCTTTGGTCGTGTGTCGGCCATATCAACATTCTCAAGAATATACAATTTTAATCATTTTTAAAATCATTCTTGTCGGTTATTGGCTGGAACACTGTTTGTTATGTTTCGTGGTCCAGGCTGGGCCAGTTGGTTTTTCTTGCCGTTTGTGGAGCCTGGGCTGTCTAGACCGCGTTTATTTACAGTGTGTTCAGGGGATAGGCAGCTAGCGGATAGTGAGGAGATGTTTGCTGGATGTGACAAAAAAAAAATTCGGCCTAAAAAACGTGTGACATCGCTTAGAGCACCTTTAAACAAATTACAAGTGACAGACAAATTACAAACTGAAAGATTCACATTTTAAGTGCATTTTATGTTGAACTGGCTTAAAATATCTAATCACATTATATTTAAAAATATATGTAAAAAAATGCAAAGACAGTGGCATATAACAGTTGATCTTTAAAGACATAATTTCATCCTCAGGGTGTGAAATAACGTGGCATGCTCATATTGCACCAGTTCTGGGGTTCACTGTCAGTCTTTTATACGAGATGGAGGAACTCATCAAGCAGACCAGACGCCACAACAGACCAAAAACTGTTGTTGTTCAGCAATATTTCCCAGATATCATCATGCAGAGCTAAAGTACATGATCCAACATATGCATGGACTCCATGATGGCCTCGTCCTGAGCAAAAATGAAAACAATTGGTAAAAAGATCAAATACAAAACAAAGAACATACTAAATATCATTACAGGTCATGTAGGTATCGGCTTAATTCATTTAAAATGCATTTTGGAATGTTAATTTTGACTAGTTTATAATGTCTTTATAATGAGTAGTCACATTAACAATCAACAAAAAGTCACAACATTTTTATTTAATACCAAAAGCATAAAAAATCTAGAAATCATAATTAGTTTTTGGTGTCGCCCTTGTACCGTTTGACATGATTCCAGGAATTCCTCTATTGTGACGATGCCATCGTTGTTGCGATCCATTTTCTGAGTGCAAACAGGAAAAAATAATCAATAATTAGAGACCTATATTGTGCCAGATTATTATTAGAAATAATAATAATTCAATAATAAATGAAATAACAATAATTAGTTTTATTTATGGACTCCCAGCTAACAAAAATACATTCTAAGAACATTTTGCTAACGTTCCTATTAAGTTATGAAAAAGTAATTATGGGAACTTTACTTTAGAATCAAGTAGTAACATTGAAAATACCTTGAAGAAACTTTCAACATGTTCTGTAGGTGCACTGTCCTTCATATATGGATGCGTATACTTCCCCATCATATCATAAATGGACTTCATAATATCATTCATCTCCTAAAACAGACAGAATAAATGAATGAAAACAGTAATGGGTTCACAATGGATGGCTAAATGCCCGAAATAAAGGTTAAAATATATACAAATAAAACATAAAATACCTCTTTAGTGATGCAGCCATCTTTATTGAGATCATACAAGCTAAAGGCCCAGCACAGTCTCTCGGTGACGGTCCCACGCAGAATGTTGGACAGGCCAACCACAAAGTCCTGCAGCCAATGAGAAATACGTAACATATTTATGACAATAACAGCAAATCATCTATTGATTTGGTTACATAATCTGATTTTTGAGAAGATAACAATTTCAAATGAAAATTAAATCCATGTAATTGACTTGAAGTTACTTTTTACATAACAATTGTATATTACTATATGGTTTCAAATGAATTAAAATAAGTATAAGTATATGAATAAACGGCAAACTGACCTCAAAACTAACCGCTCCGTTCCTGCGCCGATCAAAAGCCTCAAACAGGAAATGTGCGTATGCACTAGAATCTGCAAAAGATTGAGCGTAAAACATTAGACTTAATTTGAGAAACAAAAGAGGGATTTATAAAGGCCAGCCAGGTCTAAATTCGATTAATTAAAGCGTTGGAACAAATTAATTCAATTTAATTACCTTCATGCTTTATTCACTTACCTCCTTGAGGAAAAAAGTGAGAGAAGATTAACTTAAAAGTCTCTTCATTTACTGCTCCAGTGGGACATTCCTGTAAGGCACAATAAAATACTCATAGACAAAAATATACTGAAAGAATATTTACATATTTACAATATATTTAATAGTCTTAAAGGTACAGTAACTTTTTTTTGCCTGTTTAATAGAGTGCATTAGCGGCCTCCCACTTTTTCAGTGGCGTTGATTCCCAAAGAATTTCTTCCATTCATTTCTCCCATAGGGATTTCACAAATGTCTTCGTTAAAGCATTACAATGCATGAACCAACCAGCTACAAGGTCAATCGCAACATTGCAAACTTTGATTGAAAAAGACAAAGGTACAAGACTATGTACTTAACGGCTTTAGAAATGGAACTACAATTTTTTTTATTTTTTTTTAAGAACTGCATAATCGAATTAAAAACAATGGAGACTCATTTATAAATATTGATTATATAGAGAAAAACTATATATTTTAAGTTTTATAGCAAATTTTGCATATAAATTCAAATATTGAAGAATTTTGAGCGTGTGGACTACATCATTCGCAGTGCTTCATGGGAGTTGTACAGTAACTACTGAGGCTGACTCCCATTCATCCGGCCACCAGAGGGAGCCCTCTCCCAAGTATTGATCTGGACTGTTTCATTTGTGGTTAATCCCTTTAGCCACATGTATAAACAGCAATTTTCATGCCACTGCACTTTGCGAAGTATTGCCAGTCTCCACTGCCTTACCAAGTGTTTTCCATTGCCTGCTGTTCTTGTCTATTGTTTTGACCTTCATGTCTGTTTCCTTGGATATTGTTTGTTGGATTGCCCTTCTGCTTTGTTTGCCTGGTTGGATTGTTTTGAAGTTACTGAATTTCTGCCTGTAATTTCAACTACATCTCCCTTTTCAATTTGGATTTGTCTGCTGTGTGATTTCAATAAACTTCCTGCAAATGGATTCTAACTTTTGCTCTTTTGGGCCATTTAGCTGGTTGTGACTCTCTGATTGGTGGAATCATGGGTAATGTAGTTTCATACCATGAATTCCGCTGTTAAACATGATTTTTAAAAATAAGGGCTGACGGCTTCAACGGAAAAACTGTAAAAACTGTATATAAATGTATAAACTCAGGGTGTGTTGAGACAATGCTGTGTGCCGAGCTAAATGCGCTTGTTGTATGTGCGTACATATGTGTAAACTATGATGAGAAGAACCAGGTATGCTTGAGCATTCTGTCCTTTTTAGGGTCGCATCTTGTGACACCACGTCTGGTTTTTGGTTTGTTTAGATGTCTTTAGTCCATATAGTGTTCATCTCTCAGTCGAACCGCATCAGAGTTTGTTTAGAAACATACCAAAACCAACCTTTCAAATAGCCTGGAAATCCAGACCCAAATCTGAAAGATTAATGCTCTGGCATCGACTAATGGAAATCGGCCAGCTCGAGGGGCGGCACCAAGCATGCATTTGAAAATGTCACTGCACACAATTGGATAGGCTAACACTACGACCAATCACAACAAGCCCCATACCTTAGCTACCAGCGGAGCAAACTGGTAGATTAGACTCTTGCCGTATCCGGTCGGCAAAACAGCAAAAATGCCCTTCTTGCAAAGGAACGATTCGAGCGGCGTCTTCTGTTCCTCTTTTAGATAAAAAGCCAAGTCTAACTCGTTCATTGTAGCGGCCAAAGCCGTTTCAAACAACTGGTGTTCATCCATAGCCATCTTGCAATGTTTACTAATGACTTCGACGTCACAGCGCTGTCGTCATCCTGCCTCTGGCCTGCCTCTATCAGATAACCCGATGTGATTGGTGCAGCTCGGATACAAGGGCATATTTAATGAGCATCATTACTCGACGCCAGAGTAAACTCGCTGAGCAAATTCAATTTGTGCTCTCGCGAGAACTCTGGATTTCCAGGGTACCTTTACAAGGGGCTCGATCCTCTTGTTTGATGCGCAACCAGGGTTCGGAAGGCAGCGTTCACACTTATTCAAATTAACTGCACTTACAGAACAATCACACAAGGGTTCACTTTAATCAAACCAAACATGCCAAGTGTGAACACACCCTTAATGTTGGGTCTATTAACAGGCCAAACTGGAGAGGACCTTACAAAGGCATTACGTTTCTTACATTTTTGAAACTTCTGTAGAGGACTTTTAGCTCTGCTCTGGTGAACTTGGTCAGTTCCATCAGTTTATCCACACTATCCGGCCTGTAGCACACGGTAGCAATCTCAAAATCCTCCTCAATGCTGTCTATATAACAGATGAAAACATTAAAGAAACATACAGAAACTGCAGAAACAGTACTGAATTTATGTTAGAGAAATATGTCTAATCAGTCAAGGAGAAAGAATGCACAGAAAGAAAGCATCAGATAGTGGGTCACTTGCTTTGCCTGACAGCTGGGTTTGAGTCCACATGACAGCAGGGCAGGAGCTTGAGGAAGCGCTGTTTCATGTTCTTTTTCCTCTGGCCTGAGGGAGGGTTACCTGCAAACACAGGCAACTGCTTAGCTACGCAGAAGTGCTTTGTAAATCAATTGCATTACAAGGACACAAAACTATTCGCAAAATGGCAGTCAGTCACAGTCAGTTGGCACAGTTTGCTGCTCTGGCTTTGATTAAAAAAATGAATCGGATCACTGAATCTGAAGAATTGAATTTAACACACACTGTTTCTTTGACCCTTTTGCGTGTGCTGGACATGGCATTTGATATCAGTGTGTAAATTCCATAGAAGTGGGACAAATTGAGACTTCGGTGAAATTTCACGGGACAAAGTACAGTAGGTTCATAGTGTAGCGATGCATGAAGCACCGCTTATTCAGAAGCCAAACCAAGCAGTTTTATATATATTTATTAACATGGTGAATTCGAGTAACAGTTCAACAAATTTGAATCAAATGTGAAATCTGCACAGGGAAATTTCTCCCTCACGTGAATCGTATGAAAGCTTGTTCCCGCCACGGAATAAAAAAATGAAAGAGGTAATTGTGACTTTTTATCTCACATTTCTAACTTTTCTTCTCACAATTTGGAGAAAAAAAGTCACATTTGCAGGTTATAAACTCGCAATTTCAAGGGAAAAAAAGTCTGCCTTTTTTCTCATAATTGTGAGATATAAACTTGCAAATTGCGAATTATGAAGTCAGAGTTGGAAGATATAAACTTGCAATTCTGAGAAAAAAGTAGCTCACAATTCTGACTTTAGAACTTGCAAATGCAAGTTTACATTTCACAATTCTGACAATATAACTAGCAATTAAGAGTTACCTCACATTTCTAAGAAATACCTAACCTTCCATACAATCACATGGATAAAAAAAAAAACAATATCACACAAGCAAGAGTGTTGTTGTTCTGATATTCAGACCACAGTGTGGAATTACTCTAATTATACAACCGTTCAATAAAAGTTAATATCAAATAACAAATAGCGTTTTTTTCTTCTTCCTTTTTCATTTTGAAATATGGATTTACCAGCTTTCCAGTAACTCTGCTTGGAGCAGGGGACCGTCCACTGGAGGACAATGCCTGGGACTTTATCAATCTGGCGTACTTGAAGCGCTATCCGAACCGCTGTCCAAGTGGACGGTCCAAGGGAAGATTTTGTGGAGTTTGTGGAGTGGGTGTGGATATGTAGTGGATCCAGCGCAGACGGAGAGCTTGATCATCCCGCGATGCATGAGCCAGTCATCACCCTGGAGCCCGAGCCGCGAACAGCGTTTGACCAGTTGCGTGAGTCTGCAACACCGTGTGACGTTATCGGAGTACACTCCCACTACTGAGGGTGAGCTGCAGCTGGCCTCTGCAAACTGTTTATGTGGTGACTTAGAAGAGGATGTTTACCTTAGTCTCCTTCTCCTGCCTCCTTTTCAAAAAGCCAGTTCCTCAGCCCCACCTCCGCTCCTCCTCTGACACCTCTCCACATTGTGGGTTTACCTCTGGTTTTCTGGTCTTCAGCTCCACCCTGTAAAGCGGATCCCCCGGCTTCGCTTTCAGCCACTGATCCCGCCACTCCATCTCGGCCTGTGGACCCATCGGCTCCGCCTTGGCTCCTCCCTCCCTCGGCTTCACCAGAGACCATCATCCTCGCGGCTTCACCAGGCTCCCTCGTCCCTCCGGCTTTGCCTTGGCACTTCCCTCCCTCGGCTCCACCACAGACCATCATCCACGCGGCTGCACCTGGCTCCCTCGTCTCTCTGGCTTCGCCTTGGCTCTTTCCTCCCTCGGCTTCACCACAGACCATCATCCTCGCGGCTTCACCAGGCTCCCTCGTCCCTCCGGCTTCGCCTTGGCTCTTCCCTCCCTCGTTTCCACCAGAGACCATCATCCTCGCGGCTCCATCAGGCTCCCTCGTCTCTCTCCGGCTTCGCCTTGGCTCTTTCCTCCCTCGGCTTCACCAGAGACCATCATCCTCGCGGCTTCACCAGGCTCCCTCGTCCCTCCGGCTTTGCCTTGGCTCTTCCCTCCCTCGGCTCCACCAGAGACCATCATCCTCGCGGCTGCACCTGGCTCCCTCGTCTCTCCGGCTTCGCCTTGGCTCTTCCCTCCCTCTGCTCCACCAGAGACCATCATCTTCGCGGCTCCGCCAGGCTCCCTCGTCCCTCCATCATCCCGCCTGCTCCACGGACTTACTGTCCCATCTCTCCACCCCTTTGGCTCCATGTTCCCACTGGCTTCGCTTCGGCCCTTGGTCCCACCGGCTCCACCTTTGAATCTCATCGCTGTGGCTCCGCCTCCGGTACACTACCATCGGCTACATCTCCATCAGTCGTCCCCTTGGTGTCATCAGCCAAACCTCCACCATGGCTCCTTCCTCTGGGTTGTGTTCTGGGTCCGCCTGGCTCCTCCCACTGTCATTGCCACCCTGGTCTCTCCCTCCGTCAACTCCTTTGATGTCCTGCCGTTTGCCAGCCCCTCCTCCCCACCCTGCCTCCTCTGTTGGACTTCGTGTTACGGTGCAAGGACACGTCTTTCCGGAAGTGGCGTACTGTCAGAATTGTGTTGTTCATTGTATTTTGATTTGGTTCTGTTTCTGTTTTCCTGCCATATGTATCCTGACCTATGCCTTGTTTGAAATTGGCCCTTATACCCTAATTTACTATTCCCAACATTACTCCACTAACATAGTCCACTTGAAGGAGTGAATGAAAACGAGTGAGTGAATTCGGACATGAGTGCGCCGGAAGGGCTGCCGCTTTTGCATAGTTTGTGCTTTTTAATAATTAATTGAAATCTAGCAAACTGGCAGCTCCGTTAGTAATGAAAAGATGGAAACTAGCATGTATAAACGGTAATTAAACAATTCAACAATCAATTAAAAAGGAATTTATACCTGTATGATATTAGGCTGGACTAGCACGGTTTGGTATGGTGGCGCGGGAATTCATTCAGCACACGACTCTCACAGTGCATTATGGGTATTCTCTAGCTGCTGAGCGTACATTGGTTTTACACTTGTTATTGCGGTTAATTGTGTGATTGAATGAGTTAATGTCCACTATGGTTTTGGACACCACTACAAATGGCTGTCCCCTCAAATAGTAACCTATTTAAGGGTATAGGGGGCGATTTCAGACACAGCCCTAGTTTCCCTGTGTTTACCTGTTAGTCTAATTAAGTTCACCAGTTGATCATTAAGTTTCCTCATTTACCTCTGTGTATTTAAGTCCTGAGTATCCCTTGTTGATTTGTCTGTTCTACGTCTATATTAGTTAGTTGTTCTGTGTGCTAATAATTTCCTGAGTGTTTGGTTTTTTGATTTATTGTTTATTAAAATTTTACTGCTGCAACTAGTTCCTGCATCTACTCTTCCTTGCTGCAACCATTTGTGACAGACAGTTGACAGCAAACATTTTTTCCCAGAATGTTCTGGGAATGTTAATGTTCCCTGTTGGTTAGCCAGGAAAAGTTGTCTTTACATAAATAGAACATTCCCTGTAGGTTTGGACAATGTTCCCCTAACATTCCCAATATGTTCCCAGGACATTCTTATTTGGTTTCCAAAAAATAACCAAATGGGAACCATATGGGAACGTTAGGGGAACGTTCTGTGTTTGTTGGGACTGCTGTGGTTTTCCTGAATTAATTTGAGCAAATCAGTTGACTGAATGATTGAATCACTTATAGAGATAGTTGCTTATCATCCGTATCTCCAGCTTTAAGACAATTTTTAATTCTTAAAGGGATACTCCACCGAAAAATGAAAATTCTGTCATCATATACTCACCCTCATGTTGTTTCAAACCTGTATGAATTTCTTTCTTCTGCTGAACAGAAAGGAAGATATCTAGAAGAATGTGAGTAACCAGACAGTTTTAGATACCATTGACTTCCATAGTAGGAAAAAAATATACTATGGAAGTCAATGGTATCTAAAACTGTCTGGTTACTGACATTCTTCTAGATATCTTCCTTTCTATTCAGCAAAAGAAAGAAATTCATACAGGTTTGAAACAACATGAGGGTGAGTATATGATGACAGAATTTTCATTTTTCGGTGGAGTATCCCTTTAAGGGAAATAAAAATTTTGTGACTGACAAATTATCAGAACATTTTAAAAGAATTTTAATTTCATGGTAATGAAATTACAGACATATGACATTGCAGCTACTTTACATCATAATATTACCAAAGTATTACGAATATAAGTAGTATGTAACTGGAATGTTCTTGGTTATCTTATACAGTAACTTTAAGAGACCATACTCACCACATTGTGAGTTGGTAATTTGGTGGTACTAAAATTAAGAGCATGCAACATAGTAGTTGTGTTCCATTTGTCCTCACAAGTGGGAAACGCCTAGTTCCCAGTAGGAACTTTTAACTGGAAACCCCCCTCAAGTCAAAGTTGCATCTGGAAAACCAATTTGGCTGCTCAGCGCATTAACAGTAAGTGAAACAAAAGTAATATATTGTTTATTATTAGCACTTATTTTTGTTTGTCTAAATAAACTCAGTGGTGCACACAGTGCTATCCAACTGCTATTTGTGACATGATTGAATGAATCATGACTCACTTATAAACACAGTCACTTTTTGGCACTTACTGATGTAACCTGCAAAAAATTCCTAACTAGATCACCAATAGCCTGTCTTGAATGCACAAACACAGACAGTTATTAAAGTATCAAAGTGGACCATTGGATTGGAACAAACCACACTCACTACAACCAGTGCTAATGAGTCATGAATAAAGCATCAAACTAAAAGTCAGAGAAAAAATAAAAATTAAATAACTTATAATTTCAGATCAGACCTGAAATCAGTTTCATTGAATGTATTTGTTACTGTTGGCACTGAGCTTTATGTACGTCTATCATCAACCGAGTTCATGTCACTTCATTTTGGTGAATTATTTCAAACACCTGGTTCTCCAGAGCACTGGGATGGAAAAACAAACAAAACCAGCGCTACGCTGAACACACAGCGCATGCGCACAAGCATCACTGCCCCACATTCAGGTTATGAACATCAGCACACTAAACAAACTATGCTTTGCCAAATGATTGAGGTCACTTGTACATTGATAAGTAGTGTGCCTATTCCCTATTCCTATTATTATTATACATAACAATAATGTCTAAATGGCAGATTAATATGACATATATATATATATATATATATATATATATATATGTATAAAATTTAATCTTAACACACGGCCACCCAGAGTATTTTTTCCTATTTTTTTGTAAATTTTAATCATGACTTTTGTGTAAGTGTGATTTCAGTTGCTCCAACATTTTCTCGTAAATTTAGAATATATTTCAGTACGAAAGTTATTGATGAATCATGATTTTTATGTAGTGATTTCAGTTACTGCCATACTGTCTCCATATTGTAGAGAAATGTTAGATCACAGTGAATTCACACTAATATAACAGAATGAGAGTTTGACACAATGATATCACAGAGGTCTCACGCGGTGAACTCACAGTTTGAGCACAGAGTGAGTGCTCTGTGAGGTTACACTTTTAGCAAACACTGTGACCTCACGTTGAGACCACATCGTGAGTATCCTGGGAGCTCATGGTGAGATCACTGTGAGATCAAATTGTTGACTGGGCCAGCTTTAGGATTTTAGGATCCTCTGTTTTGAATAGGAAGCTCCAGTGGAGGAATAGCAGCGGTGTCATGTGGTTGTAGCGGGAAGTTATCTTCTGACTGTCGTCTCACAAACACAGTTCCATGTTGGACATTCATGTATATTTATTTAACGAATGAATGAAATAATGAATCACTTGGCTTAGCCTACAACCGATTGCTATGGAGAAAGAGAATGTTCCTTATCAACTTGCGTGCACTTCATTTATTGACACCTTTCTTGTTACGTGACAACAATCTGTTCGTCCATCTATCTGTCCATGCAGTTTTTATGACCACAGTTATTGAGACACTGCAGTGAATGTTATATTAACATTATAGATTGACTTCAGGCAACGGTACAGCTGTGACACTGACAAAGAGGAGGTCTGAATAAACTATACTTTATCAATTATTTAAGCGATATTATAAAGCCTTGTTGTGACAAGATATGAGATCTGACTAACATGAGATGGGTCGAGTGATTTAATAGCCTATTTTGCTGGGGGATTAGTATTAGTATAGCCTATAGTCGGTTGACTGGTAAATTAGTTTAATAAGATAGTTGGTAAGTGTGTTAGTTTGGTTGTTAATTTAGTAATTTTACTGCAAATTTACAAATCTAAAACTTGTAATGAATGTAATGTATATATACTCAATGTAGATATATTATCAAGTTTGTTACTGTTGCAGATTTCACAGAAAATTAGCTAGTTGTAAAGTATGTTAGCTAGTATACTAATTTGTTTAGTTAGTAAGTTATCTAGCTGGTTAGCAGTTAAGTTAGCAAGGCAGACTTGCTAACTTAAGTTTAAATATATATTTCACATGCTGTGACTGGTCACCACCAGTGTAAGTAGTTTTATTGCACTGCAGTGTTGCAAAAACTGAGGTCATAAAAACGACATACATTAATTATCATATATAATAATTCATGCTTTTTAATATAGCTTGAGATGGAGTTAAGCATGTCGATACCCAGATCGGCTATTGCAGTGACGTCTCTTTCAAATATGAAACACGAAACGTGACTAATTTAACAGTGTTAAGTTAAATAAATAATTTACAGTTAGAATCGACAGTGACGAAGTGAAATTATGCTAATCTAAATCATATCTGGATAAGCGCAGCATGTAGGCTATTATGCAAAAACAGCCTTTCAACATTAAAACGGTGAAGCGTATATGATTAAACTGCAATATCTCTCATTAAAATGCGTCGTTCGCACAACAACTGTAACATTAACAGTTTGTTTTTTTTAGGAATTTGACGAATTCGATACATGGGAAATCAGGCAAGTATTTTTGAAAAGTGAAAACCTAAACAAAACAACTAAAATGTCAGTCAGTGTTTGTCGGGCATGATGTCAGCAAACTTTATCCGAGAACTGAGAAAAATATAAATAGTTGGTCGTCGTGGTAGTGTTTCGTATCATTCGTGTGTGATGTTTAGTGCACTCACCAGTCAGTAGGTCGCTGGACCCTTCGCATTCTCCAGTAGTGTTCAAACTCTCATCTCTAGATTTCACCTTCATGTCGTCTTCGCACGGAATACACTCAGATAAAATACCTCCAATCCCGTCAGAGAGAGAAACACTATTGCATTACCTGCCAATAAAGCCAGGTAATGTATATGCAGAGCTTTAGAGTGTGAATAATGTTGTTATATTTCCATTAGAAGTTCCCATCGGTCGTGCAGGGTTGAATTTGCTCCAGTATCCGGTTCGTTCATGCGGAACATGTGTAGACTGTTATGACTGTACTATCAAAGACAGTTCTTCTGTGTTATTATAAAAGAGTCTCTGCACCGCCTCACTGCCATCTGCTCTGCCCTACTGCAAAATGAATGAAGTTGCTCAGTGAATCAGGACTGTGTGTCTTCAAGCCTGAGTCACACGGCATGTTTGGGCATCATCATCACTGGCACGTTCCAAAACAGATCGGAACCATTTTAGCGCGTTCCAAAACGTTCCAGCATCAGCATTCCAAAGCAACAGTATTTTTGGCTCTTTGTGAATAATAATTTTGTCTCTTTCTGAATAAGTAAATTTTTTGTTTCAAATCAAAAGCATTTAATTTTGTTCTGCCACAAAAACATTTCTGTGCATTTCAAATCCAAACTTCTTTTTGCATTCCACAAATAATGCTTTCTAGTTCTGAAAAAAAAAATTTTTTTTGTGAATTCAGAATCAAATATGTTGCATTCTGGAATGACAGATGTGTGGTGTGTGGCATTTTCCAAATAATAATTTAGCACACATTCCAAATCCAAAGCATTTTTATACATTATGAATAAAATAGGTTTTTACAGATTCTGAATCAAAAAGCATTTGTACACATTCTGAATCAAAGGCATGTTTGTTTGTTTTCCACATAATAATTTTGTGCACATTCTGAATCAAAAGCATTTTTTACACATTAAAAATCATAAGCCTATTTGGCTTTTTCCAAATAATACTTACTCATTCCAAATCTTTTTTCTCCAAATCAAAGAATTGGTGTGCATTCAGAATCAAATATGTTGCATTCTGGAGTAACATTTTCCAAATCAAAAGATTTTTTTTTGGCATTTTGCAAATAATAATTTAGTACACATTCCAAATCAAAAGCATTTTTTTGGCATTTTGTAAATAATAATTTAGTACACATTCCAAAATCAAAAGCATTTTTGTGCACATTCTGAATCATAATTTTGTTTTATACAGTCCAAATCAAAAGGCTCCAAATTTTGCAACATTTTTACTGCATTCTAAATGTTTTTTCCAAAATCATTGTTTGAGCATTTCATATCAAAAGTGACTTTAGGGGTTCCAAATCAGCAGTTTCTGAAATCAGCATTCCACTGTATATTTTTGGCACAATCCAAATGAAAAGTAGTTTGTGTCAAAAGCATAAATTAGCCAAACTGATGCTTTCATAGATGGGAACGCATGAATCTTCTAAATACCTTTTCTTCTCAAACGAGTCTTCCAAATGTCTAAATAATATGAATAAATCATTTTTTGTGGTTAAAAATTTTGCACATATTTAATATTTCATAGACCAGAGCCTGTAGTGCAAGGATGATGTTTTTTTTGTCTTGAACTATTTTTAAACCGTACTTCTCCAAAAAAAGATTTCTCTTATCTTCTCCCGAAAGCTAAATTAATGACATAATGCTGTTAGGATATATAACTGTTAGGATGATTATGAATCCGTAAGCACATCTTCTGATATAATATTAGGTTTATATTTATCCATTTAAAGTCTGAAAACATGAGAGCAAAGAAAAGGACGTGGGCTGACAGCACAGATTCTTGATCACGAGCATTTCAGATGCTCTAATAATAAAATACTGAGTCAATGCTCCTCTGATGCGCACAAAGTATGCACTTTGTAGGCCCTACATGTTGTAATAAAAAGCTTTTTAAGAACTGCAACAATGTGATCTTAGTTAGATGATGGGATAGAGTTATTTTAGATATAATGCTTTATATAATTGATGGACTTAACGTTAAAATGTGTCGGTGGCATTATAGAAATCAGCAAATATCCCTCAACAATATATTGTTTATGTGTTGGCCATTTGTTTTTTCAACTGTAAAAAATTTACTGTAACTTACTTGTCGCAATTTTGGTTTCCAGCAAACTCGTAAATTAACAAGAGTGCCGTAAATCATCAACTGCAATCATAAAAACAGCAAAACAAGATCAGCTGTGAATTTACAGATCTTTACTGTCATCTACTTTACAGTATGTTACTGTAATCATAATACCATGCACTAAAACCTGTGTTAACTCATTTAATTTGAGGAAACTGATATTCTTAAATTGGTCATAACATCAGTGTTTCTCCGCTCATCCTGGACTGAAGCACAGGTTATATTCTTCACCCTTTAAATCCCAACAGACCATTAAACACTAACATATCTCCATATATCACTTCAGTTCAACATTTACTCTCATGATCAATCATTAAGTTCACAGAAATTAATTCACAGATTTTTCTTTCTTTTTTCGTTTAGTGAATAAGACCATTAGATTTGACAGTAAACCACTGACTTCAGCCTTAGATGAAATCACCTGAAGATAAAAGACAATAAACTTCTCTAGATCTCAGCAGAGGAGGATTAAACATCTCAACATCAACATGCAGCTTCACTTATTACTAACCAGTTTGACTTTATGTCTGTCATACATCTACAGAAGTTCTTATTGAGAATTAACAGGGGTTGTTTTAGTTTGTAGTCGCCATTATGCTGATCGGTGTTTGCTTTAGTTTGGCTGTTGACCCTTTAGTTTTTCTCTGTTTGCTGTAATTGTGTGGAAAAATTTGCTATGGCGATGTGATTTGGTGAAGTTGGCCATGTATTGATGATGTCTTCATTATTTAATACAGCATGTCATAAATAAGTAGTGACCTGATCTCATCTCTGTAGAGTCTCTGATTATCTGGGTCATTTACAGGTGTGCTGTGTTTTTACAGTATACTTGTAGTTGATGATTTACAGTACTCTTGTTAATTTACAGACTTGCCCAAAATTGCCAGTAAGTTACTGTACATTTTACAGCAATTTTTCCCAGTTTATATCTCACATGATTCATGTGCTTTCAAGAAAACAGTTGCAAAATAAATAGCTGAATAGGAAGTTAAAAAGTTTAAGAAAGAGTAAGTTAAACAAAAGGCAAGAATGAAGATAGAGACAGAAAATAAAGAGATTGAAGAGTGGAAATATGGTTGGGCAAGATAAGCCCAAAGAAAGAAAATCAACATTGATTTTATGCAATTCAGCCTTAGTGAAGCTAATGGATACGGTCTCTATAAGCAGCTTTTCAGGAAATCCGTCCAAACACGGGACTCTTGGGAGAAACTGAACCATCCACCCATCCATCTCCTCAGATGAGGTAACGAGAGATCAGTCTGTGATCAATGTTCATTGGTTCGTCAAAATTTAGTCTCTTGTTTTTTTGTGTGTGTGTGTTCGATAGATAACATGTTGCACTAAAGTTGTGGTCGCATTTACTGTTGTTTGGAAAATGTCTCGCGAGCGATCCAGTAATTTCAATACAATTACAGTTATGTCGAAAATTCATTGTTTGAATTTTTGCGAGTGAAAATGGTGATTTCCTTAGAGTGCATGCAGTCAAATTTACCATTGTTTAGCAAACTTTTGCAGGTGAAAATTCAGTCAAGATTCCACACAATTGGGAGTTTCACATAAAGGAAAAATGTTTTCCACAATGATTTCTCTCATGACCGCAAATTTGCTTGCGATGACCAACAACAAAAAGCTGCTTGTTCTGGACGTGTCTTGCTTCATCACCTCTTTGCTATAGTGAACAGAAAATGGACCCTTATTTTTTCAACACACCTTTAGTGCCGGCCCAATTTTTCAGTATTTATCAAGTATTTTTTCATTCATTTTTCCCCATAAAAAAACAAAAAAAACAAGTCTTCGTTAAAGCACTATTACATAAATTAGGTAACTCTATACAAATGTTATTGTTTTTAAAAGAATAGTTCACCCCAAAATGTCATCTTTTTATTTTATTTTACTTTTTAAACTTCCATACTTTTGACCAATATTGCGTTGCTTGGTTTTAAAGGGACTTCGGAGAATACGAGTGAAATCTGCATGAGTAACTTTTCCGCCATTGTGCGAAACTCCCGATCGCACGGACTCCTAAAGGGCTGGATTTCACCCGCAAAACAACAGAGAATGTGCGCACACCTTCTGAGGACAAGTTATGAATCAGCCACATGTGCGGACGTTGCACTACCTCTACTGTATATAAAAATGTATGTAAAAGTGATATAGCCTAAAAGTTTAATTATATAAAATTGCTTGATTATTTAAAGGGGTGGTATAATGCTCTTTTCACAAGATGTAAAATAAGTCTCTGATGTCCCCAGAGTGTGTATGTGAAATTTTAGCTCAAAATACTCCACAGACATTTTTATATAGCATGTTAAAGTTGTCACTTTTTAAGGGTGAGCAAAAATGCACAGGTTTTGTGTCTGTCCCTTTAAATGCAAATGAGCTGCTGCTCCCGGCACAGGGGGCGGAGCTACAACAGCTTGTGTCCTGAAAATGTCAAAAACTTTTTTGTTTGTTTAAATTTATGTAGCTGATGTGTAGTTATCTTCTAGTCATCGATTAGCATATTCTGTCTTGATAATCAATAAATCACGTTCCCGGGGGCGGGGTTTATGTAAATTTTAGGGTTGGTGATGTCACTAACCCGGGAGGAATGTGGTGTAGTCTCTACCAGCCGTTTGTTGTAGTCCTTAAAAAGCAATTTCTTTAAAATAAAATATCTCCCTTTGCTTTGAACTTTGAGCATTGTCAAACATCAACATTACACTAAAGTTAGAAAAGTGAAATTATAATCAACCACCTCTTTAACAAATTATTTTTAACTAAAGTGAACCTAATTGGAAGCCAAATTGCATCCAGCTAATGCATGATGTATTCAAATGTCACCATAACTTACATTTAAGCAGATAATGTTATCTTTTTATAGCATATGCCCTTTGAAGGAAAAAGTAAAAGCTCTTTTATCTCACTGCCACACACAAATGTCTCCAACTCAGCAGTTACGGGGAATAAATCCTTAAAGGGATAGTTCACTTTGAAATTCATTTTTGGTATGTTTTAGCTTACCTCAAGGGCATCCAAGATGTAGGTGTCTTTTTTTCCGCGGTAGTTTCAATTTTGATATTTTTAGGTCAAACCGTTCTTGTCTGTCAGTCATATAATGCAGGTCTATGGTCACGGTCTCAAAACACAAGCACAGAGTCCAAATTAAAACAATTCCCCGTCGTCCAAATTAAACAATTCCCCATCGTAAGTACACATTGATGGCCTGAGACACGAAACGAGCGGTTTGTGTGAGAAAACGAACAGTATTTATATCGTTTTTACCTCTTATACGCAGACATGTCCGAGTGATCTGATCTGACGTGTACGCAGACTGGTGCATAGATATATACACTAGATGTCGCCTTAAAGACATTCGTTCCAATGAACTGCCGTAGACAAAGCGACATCTAGTGTATATATATCTATGCACCAGTCTGCGTACACGTCACACACCAGGATGCGCGAGCGCCCTCAGATCACTTGGACATGGCTGCGTATAAGAGCTAAAAACTATATAAATACTGTTCGTTTTCTCACACAAACCGCTCGTTTCGTGTCTCAGGCCATCAATGTGTACTTACGATGGGGAATTGTTTAATTTGGACGACGGGGAATTGTTTTAATTTGGACTCTGTGCTTGTGTTTTGAGACCGTGACCATAGACCTGCATTATATGACTGACAGACAAGAACGGTTTGACCTAAAAATATCAAAATTGAAACTACCGCGGAAAAAAAGACACCTACATCTTGGATGCCCTTGAGGTAAGCTAAAACATACCAAAAATGAATTTCAAAGTGAACTATCCCTTTAATGGAAAGGAGTTTAACTTATTAACTGTTTCTTTTAGAGGTAAAATATAGACAATGAATAAAAAGTTTTTTATTAATTTTTCATTATTTATTAGAAGACTACAATGTGCTCACCGAAACTCAAACCAAGACACTGGCCATCATTGTGTATGTTGTACAAAATGAGATTTAATTAGGAAACAAACACCCATAAATAATACTAATGCAAAGGAACTCATTTAGAAACCAAGCCCAGGAAGAATTTACAAAGAATTTCTTTGAAACGTGTCTGTTTTATGTTGCTATCCTCCATGGTTTGATTTAAATTCTGACTTATTTATAGTAGAACTGGTTTGGATTCTAGAATGTTCTAAATCCAAAGCGACACTGACAGCGGGTTCTCTAGAACTGGTCTCATACAAACTACCTTTCCAGAAATGTTCTTTCCAGTGTGTGAAATTAATACATTTGTTTCTTTTTTTGCTGTTACATATAGTGTTACAATATAACTCAATATACAGCTGTTTTTAAACTGCAACTTCATATGTTTTCATGATGGCGCACTGAAACTTCTTGCAATACTGGGGAATACTGAGAGAAGAAAATTAAGAGAATGTCAGTCTTTTAAAAAATTAATGCATTCATACTCAAGGGTGGATCTCATTAAAACGGTCACGACTCACATTTTAAAAAGAATAAGAAAATTATATTTTGCTTAAAAAAATGCCCATTTGATTTTTTTCAATATGACAAGTAAATGAGTCTCATTACCATAATAAAGATAAATATGATTTAAATTATAAAGTACAAATTTTAAGTTTGCATTATGGGAGTATGTGTTTTTAAATTAAAAAAGGGCAGGATAATTACCATTACTTTATTATGGTACGATGAGAATAATATTGTCACATTATAATAATATATAAAGGTTATAGGAAAGGTGCTTAAATGTCATGAAAATGAAACATGTTTTAGGAACATTAAGATTTTCTTGCATTGTGTCAATTTTATGACACCCAAATTCTCATTACCATAACATCATTTTTTTTATATTTAAATTGCAAGTATGCATTATAGTAGTATGAGTTATACTGTATTTATGATGTTTTAAATTAGTTTTAATTAATTATATATATTTTTTGCATTAGTGCAATGTGAATTCTTTTCTTTTTGCATTACGGTAATGTGAATTCTTTTTTTGTGTGTACGGTAATGTCAATTCTTTTCTTTTTGCATTACGGTAATGGGAATTATTGTCTTTTTGCATTACGGTAATGGGAATTATTTTCTTTTTGCATTACGGTAATGGGAATTATTTTCTTTTTGCATTACGGTAATGCGAATTATTTTCTTTTTGCATTACGGTAATGGGAATTATTTTCTTTTTGCTGTACAGTAATGTCAATTCTTTTCTTTTTGCATTACGGTAATGGGAATTATTGTCTTTTTGCATTACGGTAATGGGAATTATTTTCTTTTTGCATTACTGTAATGAGAATTATATTCTTTTGCATTACGGTACTGAGAATTTTGAGAAAATTTGTTTAATTGTCATGAAAATGAGTGCAAATCTTAATAAAAATCGTAATGGCATTTTATTAACGCAAATTATAATTTTCTTTCCTTTAAATATATCAATGATGACCCAGACATTTTTTCAGGTTCATGCAAGGTTATTTTGTGTGCATTCACTCGACTGGACACAAAAGCGGTATATAGAAAATGACTAAAATAAGTGGCAAGTCTGTGTGAGCACAATGGTTTGATCGGTTTTATACTAAGGCAATGAAGAATATGCAGTTTAATCAACTGAAAAAACACCAGACCACCAATATAAGGAGAAAAAAAAAGAAAAGAAAAGAAAAGAAAATACCACACATTGTGCAAAGATGGGCTGATTGCTTTGTTGAGCCAATACAAGTCTGTTCTGAGTGCGACCAAACACACACAGCATCAATAATACAGTCTGGGGATCAAATCCAGTTCTGTCATTGAGAAGCCTCAGATGTGATGGGTGATAGAAATGTCAGTATGAAGGTCCTAAACACAGGTCAAAAGTGCTGTTGATTCAGGATATAGAGGAGAATTCCTTCAGAAGAAGATCCTGACTCATGGTGCTTAGAGACACGTTCTTCCTCACGTTCAGACTGATGGAGCGCACCTAGAAGAAGAGAAAAACAGCATCTGTGCATCAAAACAAATTGATATCCTGCCACCATGAAAAGAAAAGCGTTGAGGCAGGTGTGTGCGTGGTCATATATTCACTTTACATTAAAATTTTACGCAACAATGTGTTCCTAAGGGCAAAGTGGGCTCAGTTCAGTAGGAAAAGTAGGTTGGATTGACACCAAAATGTTCGGCTTTACAATTCCAGCATTGATAACTTGACACAATGTACACAGTTGAATGTGATATATTTACATATCATGAATTGACATTTATAATTCGATTAACATCACTATTTCATAAATAAATAAACTGATTAATAATTTCAATCAATACATTAAATCAGCGAAAATAACCAGGTTTTTGGACAAGAGATCGAATGTTATGTTTTCGATCAGATCATCCAAGGACCCAGTAAGCGAATATATTCGAACAGTCCGTCTTTAACAGCCCTAATGTAGAGAAAACAGCTGATTTCATCGGAGATGACGGAAAGAATAGTGTATTAGTCTCTCCTATTCTGTGACTGTACGGTGTTGTATACTGTACCAGACAAGTTAACATAACCAAAGGAAGGAAGTAGCTTGCCAAGCGACTCAAAAGCTTACCAGCTCCTTGAAAAAGCCCGCTTCTCTAGGCTGCTCTGAATAACGCTCGAACTGATCCAGACCGTCCTGCAGCTTCAAGGTTAGTGTGTCGTAGTTTGACCGTACCACCTCCAGCACCTTCAGAGCAGAGAACGACAAAAATTACAGGTTTAACCCAACTTCATCTCTATGCACAGCATCGGTTACCACAATCTCGACTGTCCCCTCAGAATGTAAAAAGACGGTAACACTTTACAATAACATTAATTATTATGTTAAACATTAATAGTTAGCATGAACTAATAATGAACTGCACTTATACAGCATTTATTAATATTTGTTAATGTTAATTTCAACATTTTCTAATACTTTTTTCAAATCTTGATAACATTAGTTAATGCACTGTGAACTAACAATGAACGACTGTATTTTTAACTAACATTAACAAATAATAACAAAAACAGTAAGAAAAATTATATTGTTAATGGTTAGTTCATGCTAGTCAATACATGAACTAATGAACCTTATTGTAAAGTGTTACCAAAAAATAAATAAAAAATGCATCAACACAAATCCACTTGGAAGACTATGTAATATTATCTATGTTCTAACAATGGTCAAAAGACATGTGGTTAATGTCTAAAAAGACACTGGAATGATCACATGACTTCTGATACAGACACGAACCACCACAAATGGCACGCGCTTTCCGTCGCACTGTTCTCTAAATATCAGCTGACCAAGCAAGAACTCAATTTGCAAACTTTGCATTCATCTTATAAAATGTAACACAAGATATTTGCTTACTTGTAGTTGTAGCTGGTCAAATACAGGACAAAACAACACAAAAAACTGTATCTAAAGCTCCTTAACTCTGCATTAAAGCTTTTGTGGTTGTATAATTCATTATGAATTAGAGCTTTAATGCAGACAAACAGCCCTAGATAAAGTTTTTTCTTGTTGTTTTGTCCTGTATTTGACCAGCTACAAGTAAGCATATTTTAGTTTGAGTCTCAAAATGTTGAATTTTACTTTTGAAATTATTTTAATGTTTTTACATAAAGCAAATGTTACATTATGTTATGTTATTTTATTCCTGTATTTAAATACAATACATTTGAATAAACATTATTACAACTGTAATTATCTTTTTTTGAAATAATACTTAATATTTTCTGACATTTTATCTTGAAGAAAAAATAAATAAATATTTTGGTAGGTTCTGCTACATTTTTGGAAGATTATTTTGGTAGATATTTAAAAAGAGAACCCCAAATTATATATTTTTATTGAATTTCTCATTCTATTCAGAGGGGTTTAGATGCTCCAAGACCCTTTGCAAATGGCACCATGTCCAACAACTGTCTTAGTCACAATGAGAGACAAATCAAAGCAGTTTTCTGTGGTAATTGTGGCAAGATACTCTAGCTTTCCCAAACTACAGGCCGTTTGAAGTCACATTGTGAAGAGTGATTTTAAAGTGGATCGGTCTGGAATTTGACTGGGACAGGCTGATGGAAAGACACACACCCATGCACTTCAACTAAACGAAGCGAGCCAGAGAGGGTAGATAGAGGTCGTGTGGAAGCATCTGGCACAGCGAGATAAAAGAGAAGAGATTTTGGGATTGCGACTGACAGCTGGCATTACCATCTGTAAAACTGACCTCACTTCCAGCACATGGCATCATTACCCAACAGATCAAAGGGTAATTAAGCCACACCTGTGGCCACAAACACCTGTGACGGCCCTGATGAACAGCTCTTCTATAAGAGGGTGTTCATCCAGACACATATAGAGTTTTTGCCTATTCAGATTCCACACCAATTCCCTCATTTCACAGGATGACTAGATGCCGTGCCACGGTACAAAGGTACAGAAATAAAGTGTGGATGTATTTTAGATACATAAAAAGCTAGTTATAGTCCTTTTGATCTAAACATTTTTACAACGTCATTTCCAACGCCGTCATTTCCAGCACAAATTTAATGAAAATCTAAAAATGTGGTAGAAATTACATTATAAACTTGACAATTGGTGTTCCAGATCGTAACGGGGAAATTTCGGTCCACTATCTATTATTACATTACTAGTCAACAATCTATTATTATTTTAATTTATTGTAATATATTTATTTCACTATTTTTCTCTTTTTAAAAGAAGTCTCTTATGCTCATCAATGCTGCATTTATTTGATTAAAAATACAAAAAAACAGTAATAATTGTTTTCTATGTGAATATGTTGTAAAATGTCATTTATTCCTGTGATCAAATCTGAATTTTCAGCATCATTACTCCAGTCTTCAGTGTCACGTGATCCTTCAGAAATCACTCTAATATTCTGATTTATTATGAGTGTTGGACACAGTTCTGCTGCCTAATATATTTGATGAATAAAAGGTTAAAAAGAACTGCATTTATTCAAAATAAAAAAAAATATTTTCTAATAATATAAATCTTCTTTACAATCACTTTTTATCAATTTAACACGTCCTTGCTGAATAAAAGTATTGATTTATTTCAAAAAAAGAAAGAAAAAAAAAGACTGCCCCCAAATGACTGACCAGTCGTGGATATTGTTGTTACAAAAGATTTCTGTTTTTAAAACATTTGCTGCTTTTTTTTTTTTTTTTTTTTTATATTCATCAAAGTATCCTAAAAAAGTATCACAGGTTATGAAAAAATATTAAGCAGCAGAACTGTTTCCAACTTTGATAATGAATCATCATATTAGAATGATTTCTAAAGGATCATGTGATAGACTGGAGTAATGATCCTGAAAATGCAGCTTTGCATCACAGAAATAAATGATAATTTAAAGTATAATAAATTGAAAACCAATTATTTTAAATTGTAATAATATATCACAATATTACTTTTTTTTTTCTGTATTTTTGATCAAATAAATGCAGGCTTGATGAGCAGAAGAAACTTCTTTCAAAAACATTAAAAATAGTAATGTGTGCAAACTTTTGGCCTGTACTGTATATATATATATATATATATATATTTTTTTTTAATCCTATTGACTGCAAACTTTCAAACAGTAGTGTATTTATAGATTTCAACATTATAATCAATTATAATAACCATATAATTATAATAATTACTAGGCTAAAAGTTCATTTTCTTTGCAGAAACCCATTAAAGTCTGATTTCATGAATGTATTTCTTTATTTGATCTTTATAAGACACCGAATTGTTATATGAGCGTCGATCTGAGATGTGAACGTATCCAGTTACCTGATCTTCAGAGAGCTGCGAGATGTGGTTCACAGCAGCGTACGACTCAATCTTAGGATTGAAATGGTTAATAATTGCTCTGAAAGTACAAAAACAAAGAAAAACAGGCAAAATGAGACATATTTCAAATACTTGAGAGTATGTGACCCGCACTGAAATACACCACACTAGCTTGTCCTATCACATGCCTGCGTGAGAATAAAAGGCAGCGTTATATGGAAGTTCAAAGGAGTGGTTCTTTCAGATATTCTGCTGTAATGCTTTGCATTATGTATGCTTTAAAAACACAACAACGGTCGACTTCTTTTGTGCGGCACAAACACACGGTGACGTCTCTGCAAGCCCATAGAACGCTTCCACATTACCTCAGACTCTAAAATCAATAATTTATTCACTACGCCCCAAACCAAACCAAATAATACAAAACCGCACACAATACCAAAGCTCTGAATGTTAGTCATAGGCTTAAACTAAAGCGGTCCATGATATCATCCAGCATCTTTATAACATACATGTAACTGGTATGCAAATTAACATATATTATATAAGTAGACTAAATATTCAATCATATCTTTATCCTACATTTTTTCTTTTATAGTCATATTTATGGCTTTTATAGAAAGTCCTTCAATGTACAAAAAAAATTATAATATTTTTGCTAATTACATAAAGTATTCTATTTTTTTAAAACTATGATATAGTGAAATAAATCATCTCAATATTTATTATGAAAATTATTTAAAATGAACCCTATACAGCCTACTGTATCATATTTGATATGCAGCTTCTATGGCCTCTAAATGATCAACACAATCTGTCGTCTGATTGGTAGTTTATACTTTTTAGCGAGTAAAAGGCCTTTTAGTATAACTGTACAAACGTCCAGGTGGTTCACGTGTCCTTTTGAGGTGAAAGCTTTACTGATTTTTATAAAGTAAACGTGAGGATAACTTTCATTATGTTATTATTATTAATATTTCACTTACTGGGCTGAAGCAACTTTGCGTCACACAATTAACCGTACATTATTTGTTAGAAAACTTATGTCAAAATGTGGCTTTTGAGGAATATTTATTTGTTCATCTCAGTTTAGCAATATCACATAAGCAAGTGTGCCGGTTTCTCCCTGAATATCTGCACGAGCGCAAATGAGATATTGATCAAATATCAAATAAAAAATATTTCTTTCTAAAGCTATTTTTTCTATTCAATGCTTTTCTCATCTAACACAATAATGACTTTAAAAGATCTTTCAGGGGTAATTTTACAATTTCATCATATTGTTTTGGCCATATAAATATCAGGATAAGCACCAAATTGCATATTTGTGCTCAGTTTGGGCCTCTGAATAAAGCTGATGTGTTTTTCTCCTCAAGTACGAGCTACAAATTCTCACTATATCATACTATATGAGCCATAAACACCTGATGTATCAAGTATGATAGTTTCAATAAACCTGTCCATTTCAAAAGATGTTAATGTAAGGGTTTTACCTGACGTTGACAAGAGCGTGCGTAACTTTACTAGCGGGCTCCTTCCACTGGCCAGCGTTGGTGGAGACTCTCAGCACTGAGGTGTCATGAAGATCAGGTTAGTGCTTTAGGGATTATGGGTAAAAATGAGCATGTACACACACAGCAGGACTGAAGTGGTGACTTACCCATGCAGTAGAGGTTATCGAACACCTGATGCATGCGTATAATCTCGTAATAGAGCTCGTCGTAACTGCTGGGGGTGGGCAGAAACGTGTCTCCATATGTGATGAACATATTAAAGAGGTTCACCACCTACAAAAGAAGAAAGAACGAGGACGTCAGGGAAAGGTGAGAAAACGTAAAGGTTCCTAGAGGGTGAAATGTGAACCCCAAGTGTATCTGTACCGCTCACAGTGAGTGTGGTTTACCTGAAGAGCCAGCTGGAAGATATTGTGCTTCGCCAGAAGGATGGTCTCATTAGACAGCAGGAACTTCAGGAGATTAATGAGAGCTGGAAAAACACAAATCAACAGAGCCATCTGAAGCTGTTCGATGACTATTTTGACCTGTGACCCCCACACAGACTGCCAGCGCAGATTTAGATGATCGTTAACAGATTCATTATAAGGGGTTGCAGAGAAATATTCAAAGAGTTTTACCTTTATTATTCTTATTATAAATGAAAACAATGTAGAAATAAACACTTGCACAAAGCAAAAAATTTATTAATTAATTAACACACGAAAAACAACAATAAAAAACACTGTAAAAAACAAAAACGAAACACAAAGCAAAAAATAAATAAATAAATGAACAAAAAAACACAATCAAAAACAAAACAAAACAAAAAATAAATAAATTAACGCAAAAAAACAATAAAAACACTGTAAAAAACAAAACGCAAAACAAAAAATAAATAAATAAATGAACAGAAAAAAACACTAAAAAACAAAAACGAAACAAAGCAAAAAATAAATAAATAAATGAACACAATAAAAAACATTTAAAAAAAACTAAAACAGAAGCGAAACACAAAACAAATAATGAAATGAAAAAACAAAAAAATAAAACAATGTAAAAAAGAACTAAAAATGTAAATAAAACAAAAGCAAAGAAAAGGCATAACATATAAATAAAAGAAGAAAAAGCTAAACAAAAAATAACGAACAGAAAAAAATAAAATAATAATAATTTCAACACTTCTGCCTTTTGTTCACATTGTAACGCTCGTACCTGACCAGAAGTCTCTCCATGTGTAGTGCAGTCTAACTCTGCACTTCTTCTGGTAGCAGATCAGTTTGTGAATTATTTGAATACAGCGCCTGAAATAAATAAAACAATTAATTCTCACCATATCCACATGTATCCAAGCACTGCAGTATTTAAAACGGCTTATCCTACAGGGCTGCCCAATGCTTGATTATGACTGGCTGACAAACGCTTTAAGGAGTGCAATTATTATCCAGTAAACGCACGGCTAACGTAATTCCAGGCGGGTCCATATCGCCAAATGCAATTTCAAAGTTATTTCAAAGGTCTTTACAGCCTACGACAGATAATGAACCAAAACCCACAAAGAAAAATAATAATAACTAAAAAATTCCATGTTTTACCCACAAAATTACGTTTCTTTATCTATGCTCTCTTTCTCCAGCTCTCACTCCCGTAGAAACGCACACACATTCATATTGAAAAGAAACTCACACATAGAGATCCATAGGAAATTCCTTCATCATATGAGTAACAATGAACTCGACCATCAGATCTGCAAAGACAAGGAATACTCATATAAACATTCACAAAATTACACATATAATCATAAAATCATTCACAAAAGAAATCCCTGGTTCTGAACACTCGACTCACCCAGAACCGCACACACTAAAGGTCGGGAGGGCACGTTCTTATCCGCGGCTTTCTTCCGGTGTCTCATGGGCTGAAACACATGTGATGTCAGTAAGAGACCGGTATATTTAAGATATGACTTCAACCAGTCCAAACAGCATTGACTTTCAGTGTATGGCCTTCATTTAGTTATTTATTTTTACATTTTTGACTTGGACAAGATTGATTTCAGTCAAAAGTATAGGAGTTAGACTGCACAGGTGGGCTGTTTTCACATGGAGAGACGGGAGCTTTTTAAATGGGATTTACCGCAGCAGTGAGGCTGGGAGTCGGGACGCACCATTTAATAATGGATTGGATGTAACATGGGGTCAGGAGGTTGGCTGTTTTGTATGCCAGAAACATCATCTCCATTTGGATTCTGCCATTTACAGACCTGGGAAATGAGACTCTTACCATTCTGTGCAAGTTGACCCTGAAGTTCATGTTATCATCATGGAGAAAGGCATCGGCATACTGGTCCTATTAAACAGACAGCGAGAGGACAAGTGGTCAAAGGAGAGAATCGTTCACACACACACACACACACACACAAACACAAAAATTATAATGAAACATACCTCAGCTATACAGGTCAGAATGATGAGGCACAGTCGGGCACTGTTGAGTCTGTGTTCATCTGAGAATATACAGAGAGAAACTATTGTAAGCTGTGCACAATCATGGTCTAAAAATAAGATAAATAAATGGCTCCGTTCCAAAATCTAGTGAGCTCCCTACGTAGGCAGCACTTTTAGGCATTAAGTGCGTTAACTCAGAAGCCGTTCCAAAAAAGTAGATAGTAGGTAGAGTTATGTTGCCTTCTCTGACACCTTCTTTCGGCTAAATGCAAGACTACATGTATCCTTTGCAAAGAATGCAATCCCATAATGCATTGCAAGCAACAAGCTCCAAAATCAAAAATGGTGGAAGCAGCAGGAAAAATGCTGATGATAAATATAAGGTAATACATTTAATTAATCAAATACCAATAAAAAATTTACTATTTTATCAAAAAGTGTGTGTAATTTTTGTTTTTATGCTTATAAGAGTATCATGTCATTAGCTTAGCAACATGCTAACAACAAACTCCATTGAAATCAATAGTTAGCCGAGTCTACCAGTTTCAACTGAGTTCGGACGCAGTGGGCAGCAAGGAAGCTCACTAGGCTTTTGGGAAAACGTTGAGTACAGGGAAAGTGATATCTTGCCTTTGGTGTCCTGCATTATGATGGAGGAATATTTCAGGAACGTTATAAGAAGATTACTTGTCTGCAAGTTCGGGTCCAGAGGAAGCTCAGGATTATTCATCACTGCCAAGAGAGAATGAAAGAATGGTGAATCATTTCTGAGAATTATCATTCGCCCCAATTTGTGTATTTCTACTACACACTAAAAGTGTTAATTAGAAAGTCAACATTTTAGAGTATGTAGTAAGACTATACCGATAACAACAAAAAATACATCTGCGAGCAGATATTATTGGGAACAAGCACAAAAGGGACATGCAAGCCTGGCTGGGAGATTCAGAAAAACACTGTAACAATAATTAAAGACGTTTTTAGATTATTTTAGTCAAAATGGCTGAATTTTTTTTTTTTCACAAATACAAATCACATGCAATATGAATAAACTGCATATCACTTTTGACCAGTTGGTGGCGCTAGAGAAATTGAGTTAGAGACTCCAAAACTGCTGTGGTCAATGTTCTGACTCTCCTCTATCATTGTTCCAAATTTCATAACTTTTTACCATACGGTTCCATGGGCGGCCATAGACTTTCAGAGCGGAACAATAACAACAATAAGAAGAACCCTAACTATTACAATAGTAATGATATTAATAACAATAGCAGCGCAGACACCAGTGTACAACAATCTGTTTATTATAAGTGTGCGCTGCAGTTTTGTCATCTGACACTTTAAATGCTCTTGTTATTGTCCTTGGTGTGAATGGTCCTTAACTAAGATAAGGTAATTATATAGTGCATTTTTTGGACCAACCAAGTAATCAGTGCCATCATGATTATAGATAATTGAGCTCTGTTGGCCCATTCGAGCATGAGAACACGCCACATGCACCATGGGATTTTCAGTCTGCCAGATCTGAGTGGATTTAATATTTCATACAGCTAATGGAAATCATGTTTTCAAAAGGATGCATTGCGAAAAGCAGCATAAGTGACACGTGATTTAGAGGCAAATGTAAGCGTGACGTTAGTTTAAGGAAGTGTGGCACTGCTCTGCTATATAACACAGACTGAAGGCACCATTCATAGGGTCAACATTTATTTAAAAAGCTCAAAGCATTTTATTATTCAAACAAACCTTCCTACTGGTTACTGCTATGACCATTTAATAGTGGTTTGTTTTATTATATAACAGCCACTGAAAGTAATATGAAGCAATGCATGCTTTTTCGGATATGACTTTTCATGTAGTGTGAAATGAAACTGTTTGTGAATGTAAAGGTCTGTAAAAGTTTCAAAGATCAAAAGTGCAGATAAATGAAGACCTTAGTCAGGTCAGACGCCATATTGAAGTTAACACAGATTAAAACGAGGGATAGATGTATAAAGGTCCTAGATTATGTCATTTTCACAACTCACAACTTTTTAAAACTGTTTTGTGAAGTTTTTGTCTTCTGAAGACGTTTCATCAGCTGAACAATGGGTACGTTGTTAAAACTACAATCGACTGAACAAAATTAAATATGGCACTACCCTGACTAAGGTCTATTGTCTCCGAAAACAAAGAACCGATTCTGAACTGCCTGAAACAAGTGGTCAGAAAATTCCAGTCTTACTTCCTGCATTAACCGGCGTAGCTTTGTAACAGATTTGCAACCAGTCACAATAGATTGAGCCATCTGACCAATCAGAGCAGAGTAGACCACTCACAACAGACTGGATCATCTGACCAATCAGAGCAGAGTAGACCAATAACAACAGACTGGATCATCTGACCAATCAGAGCAGAGTAGACCAATAACAACAGACTGGATCATCTGACCAATCAGAGCAGAGTAGACCAATCACAACAGACTGGGTCATCTGACCAATCAGAGCAGAGTAGACCAATCACAACAGACTGGGTCATCTGACCAATCAGAGCAGAGTAGACCAATAACAACAGACTGGATCATCTGACCAATCAGAGCAGAGTAGACCAATAACAACAGACTGGATCATCTGACCAATCAGAGCAGAGTAGACCAATAACAACAGACTGGATCATCTGACCAATCAGAGCAGAGTAGACCAATCACAACAGACTGGGTCATCTGACCAATCAGAGCAGAGTAGACCAATCACAACAGAATGGGTCATCTGACCAATCAGAGCAGAGTAGACCAATCACAACAGACTGGATCATCTGACCAATCAGAGCAGAGTAGACCACTCACAACAGACTGGGTCATCTGACCAATCAGAGCAGAGTAGACCACTCACAACAGACTGAGCCATCTGACCAATCAGAGCAGAGTAGACCAATCACAACAGACTGGGCCATCTGACCAATCAGAGCAGAGTAGACCACTCACAACAGACTGGGCCGTCTGACCAATCAGAGAAGAGTAAATCTTAAATCTAATTTGTGTTCATGTTCAATTCAAATATGGTGCATCATGACTTCTACTCTCGAGTCCTGCAGAAGAAAAGAAGGTCATTTGGTTTTAACATGAGTGTGAGTAAATGAGATCTCCCAGAACTCACTGTCCAGAGAGGGCGGTGTCGTGCCCAGTGGGGTTGTGGGAGAGGCTGGGACCGGAGCAGCGGGGGTTGCTGACATGTCAATCTCTGGATGACTCTGTGGAAAATAAACCACAACCTCTTAATGTATAGCATAGGCCTATTAATATATACATGCAAGTGTAAAATAACGCCAATGCATTAAAGACAGTAATGAACATTACACTGTCACTGAGTAGTGCTGACCTGTGCGAGAACAGTGATGAAGTTTCTGTTGAGATGTACGGCCTCATACAGAGCCAGCAGGATGGCTTCGTTAGTCCTAAAGGACAATAAAGTCATCAGGACACGTGGAGCATTTGATGTAATACAAGAAGGGAAAGATTTTTCATCATAACTGCAGCCTTGCTGTGCATAAGAGATTCTTTCAAACACATTAAAGGGGATGTCTAATGCCATTTCATGCATTCCGACTTATTTACACTGTTAAAAGAGTTGGATTCTCATGCTAAACATGGCCAAAAAAATAAAGACTCTTTGGAGATACGAAGGATGCAATACTACTCTATAGGTACTGAAGATTAACATGAGATTGGCAGAAACTGTGTGTGTTACGTCCCATTACAAAAATCCTACTGACGCCAACCTTTTGAATGGGGGTGTATATGTAAAATAATTGCAATTTAGGTACTATTTTCTTTGTGATCACCATTTAAAGGGATGGTTCGGAGTCATTTCAACCTAGGGTCCTTTGCACCATGACCTCGAGCCAAACACCCCTCAGAAGCCTTTTTTCCTTTGGTCGAACATTATTAAAGTTAGAGCTTATTTAGAGATATCAGCCGGATTGGTTTAGTGCAGGCGCTAATGGATCCAAGGCTGTATCTCGTAAATGACCGCACTAATAATGCCTAGAATGGTACCAAACTTCTACAGTAGTACAAATAGGTTCTGTACTCATAAAACGAGGCATTGGAAAGTTTGTAAGTACATCAGGAGTTTATTTAAATAACACTTGCCTGACGGCTCATGCTACCGCTAACCCGGACACCGACGTCACTTCTGTGAGTTGAGAAAAGCACGTAAAAGTCCTGGCAGAAAGCGATGTAAGGATGTATTGTAACGACGCCCAGTTCCAGGAATGCACTAATATTTTGTTGGTAGTACCAGTTTATAACAATTATTAGTGAACACTAAGTTGTCAACACTTCTGAAAAAATTATATATTTTTTTGGATATACCGAAAAAACTGCCAGGGCTTTTACGTGCTTTTCCCAACTCACTGAAGTGACGTCGACGTCCGGGTTAGCGGTAGCATTAGCCATCAGGCAAGTGTTATTTAAATAAACTCCTGATGTACTTACAAACTTTCCAATGCCTCGTTTTACGAGTACAGAACCTATTTGCACTACTGTAGAAGATTGGTATCATTCTGGGCATTATTAGTGGGGTAATTTACGAGATACAGCCTTGGATCCATTAGCGCCTGCACTAAGCCATCCGGCTGATATCTCTAAATAAGCTCTAACTTTAATAATGTTCGACCAAAGGAAAAAAGCTTCTGAGGGGTGTTTGGCTCGAGGTCATGGTGCAAAGGGCCCTAGGTTGAAATTACTCTGAACCATCCCTTTAAAAAGTACTACTAAACTACATTTTTAAAGGTGTTTTAGTGTTTACTTACTGCACTGACAGCTTCTCGTCTGCGTCAGCGATGAACATACTGCCCACCTGTAGACCAAAGAAGTGTTAGAATAAAACTGTAGTTGCAAAGTCACTTTCATTGAATGGAAAAAAATAGCAGCAAGAACATTCTGCAAAATATCTCCTTTAGTGTTCCCCCAAAAACAAAGTCAAACGGGTTTGGAAAGACATGAGTAAATTACAGAAAAGGTTTATACCATGCTGGTTAGTGTAGAGAAAAACCCTCCCTGGTTTTCTTCTTCTTTGTCTTTATACTGCCTGTGGATATTGGATAGAATACATGAAATCGTTCATATAAATGTTTCCTAAAAACAAAATAACAGATTGCATTGCATGTTTCTTACTGTAAAAAACAGTTGCTGCCTTAAATTGAGTACAATCAACTTGGATGTTTAAGCCATTTCAACTTAAATTACATTAAACTGACTTGTATCTTGTATAACATAAAAAAGTGAACTTATTTTGATGTGTTAAAGCAACGTAAAAAAACAAACTTATTGATAATATAATTTTTCACAGTGATGTTACCTATTGTAGTCTGTAAGTGCGTGGTGGATGACCATTCCCATGCCCTGTGAAAAGATTACATTAGATCTCTACATTGCAAAGACTCGATAACCATCTTGAATTGAAAGAATCTCCCTGATCACTCACATCAAGGGTCGGCTCGTCATCCACTATTGACAGTTTGACGATGTACGGATTCACAGACTATATATAACAGAGGAAACAATGAGTCTCACAGAAATATTACAATCAGTGCTTCAGATATTTAGTGTTAAAACACTTCAGTATTTACCTCATACTTCCTGTAGTTGACCAGTAGAGCTAGAAGCACCACTGCATCGTAGCCATGCTGAGATCGACTGGAAACGTCAGACAGAATCTGGACACAAAGAGGCGGATGAGATGGAAAACGGTGCACTATTAATACTGAGAAATTACTCAAAGCAATTGCAGATTTACCTGCAGAATGGCCTCAAATATACTGTTGATCATCACATACTCCAGTATGGTGTTCTGGCTAATATTATCTGTGACCTAAAAGACAAAAAAAAACACATTATAACTAATGTTGGGGGAAGATACTTCTAAAATTTAACTAATTACATTACTTAGTTACATTGGTAACACATTTCGATTGTTCACTTTAGACATTCTACTGACTATAAGTAACTTATTCTACTAACCCGAACCCTAACCTAAGTCTACTAATGATCTAATGAGAGTTAGAGTCACTAGCCGCGTTTCCATTACCCTTCAAATTGCGCAAATTGAAATTGCGCATTGAAAATACGCCCGATTGAAACACGTCAATTTCGCAAAAACTCGCATTTATCGCAAAAAATTACGCTCGCATGAGGAGGTTTTTCAGGCAAGTCGAAAAAGAAATATTTCGCAAAACTCCAATGGAAACAGTTTTTGCGCATTTGCAGGTCAGCTGACGTAGACGACGCGGTGTGTTTGGACAGAATACGAGACAGAGTTCTTTATTAAATTCATAAAAGACAAAAGAATTGCAGGAATAATGGATTCTAAACCTCAAATAAATGCCACAATCAAGACCTCGGAGCAGAAATGAGGGAGAAACACCCAGAAACACCTCATATGTGCCGCTCACAGGTATAATAAGGGTCGTTCCTCACCATTAATGCTTGGAAAACACACATACGTCTCCTTCCATTAATAATAATGGCCAGTGCAGTGGCTGGGATACAGTACATAAACCTACCAACGTCCATCACCATGGTTTTTGGAAAGATTTAACTTATCGCGAGAGGAAAAAATTAAGTTTTAGTCGCATAACTTCGGTTAATGGAAACGGCGTCATTTCGAAATAGTTTTTTGTCGGCATTTAGAAAAAATAAATAAAAATCGCAATAGTTTTGCGCAAATCTGTAATGGAAACGCGCCTAATGATGATAAAAACGCACAGTTTACAGTAATGCACTTACAACTGAAAGCCTTTGGGGAAAGTATAGCAGAGGGGTTCAAAGCCGAGAAAAGGATATTATATCACACTAGTCTCATGTGAACAATGAGCATATATAATTTTTGCTATACTTTTGAAACGTTGTGTATTTTAACACTTATTTTTGGTCCAATGCCTTTCCCCCATTGACTTCCATTGTAAAAGGACCGTTTTTGCTTGCTTTTCCCAGCTGAGGTGTGCGTATACATGATTTTCTGTAAGTGAAAGAACGAAAGCGAGCATGAATGTGTGGATCTTACAGTGACCAGACACAGCAGCAGTTTTAGACACAAACTCTTCAGACTCTCTGACCCGTCGCCACACAGCAGACTGTCCAGGCTCTCCATTAGCTCCTGTGTGGACAATCACATCACAACTTAAACTGGCATCCAACTCAAAGCCGCAGATCACGTGTACGTGGGACAAACCACTGACCTTCATCCTGAGCTCTGCTTTGTCAAAGCCCATCAGCATGTTGATGATGTCGAAGCCTGTGGCTGATTTGTTCTTTTGGTGAACTCCTCTAAAGAGCGCACAGAGGGTCTGAAGAAGCGGAGACAAATTTGTAGTCGTTTTCATTCAGATCTTTAGGTTAAAAGCAACTGTTACATTGTGTCTCGATGATGTGTTCAGTAAGTAAACGAATGCAAGGTGTGTCTCCAAACACAAAAGCTGATTTCACAACTACACAGTTTTATGTTTCCAACAGGTCAACGTTTAAACCTAAAAATCTAAAGAGAAATGTATATTTTGTCCTGTTTTGAAAGAAGTCTCTTATGTTCACCAAGGCTGCATTTATTTAATAAAAATACAGTAAAAACAGTAATATTGTGAAAAGTTATTACCATTTGAATATACAGTAAAGTGTAATTTATTCCTGTGATCAAAGCTGAATTTTCAGCATCATTACTCCAGTCTTCAGTGTCACATGATCCTTCAGAAATCACTCTAATATGATGATCAAGAAACATTTATTACTATTATTATCAATGTTGAAAAAGCTTCAGATTTTAGGATGATTTGATCAATAGCATTTCTTTGAAATAGAAATTGTATGCAACATTATAGATGTCTTTACTGTCACTTTTGATCCATTTAATGCATCCTTGATGAGCAAAAGTATTCATTTCTTTCAGGAAAATAGAAATCTTACTGACCCCAAACATTTGAACGGTAGTGTATTTTTAGCACGATTAATACTTTTATGATAATTAAGCACACTTAATTATCATTATCATAAATGCAAAATGATGTGTATAGATGTTTATCTTTCGAGTTTGTTTGTTAGTTATTCCTATTATTCTCAATGGTGATCCTTATTCGGTATTAAATTCTCAATACTATAAATAAAAATCCTCCTATTCTGTCACACAATGAACAAAGTAAAATCAATACAACAAACACTACAATAATGTATAAATACCATTTAAATAATATATCATTATGTTTGTAATGAGAATGGCATTTTTAAAATACAGTGTATTGGAAAAAATTTAAATTAAAATCAAGTGACATGAAAATAATATTATATACAAAATATTTCAATGATCCCCAAAATACGCCTCATTTTCTTAATGATATATATAGCTCTGGAAAAAATTAAGAGACCACTGCAAAATTATCAGTTTCTCTGGTTTTAATATTTATAGGTATGTGTTTGGGTAAAATTTTTAATTTTGTTTTATTCTATAAACTACTGACAACATTTCTCCCAAATTCCAAATAAAAATATTGTCATTTAGAGGCATTTATTTGCAGAAAACGAATAATAACCTCAAATAATGGAAAGAAATTAAGTTCATATTAATTTTATGGATGGTCACAAGCCATCAAACAAAGCCGAAAACATTAAAAAGCATGAAATCTGTGATTGAAAATCAGGGTTATTCCACCAAATATTGATTTCTGAACTCTTCCTACGTTAAAACATTAGTATTGTGTTGTTTAAAAATGAATATGAACTTATTTTCTTTCCATTATTCGAGGTCTGACAACACTGCATTATTCTGCAAATAAATGCTCTAAATGACAATATTTTTATTTGGAATTTTGAGAAATGTTGTCAGTAGTTTATAGAATAAAACAAAAATGTTAATTTTACCCAGACACATACCTATAAACAGTAAAACCAGAGAAACTGATCATTTTGCAGTGGTCTACCAGAGCTGTATGTATTTATATATATATATATATATATATATATACAGTACAGGCCAAAAGTTTGGACACATTACTATTTTTAATGTTTTTGAAAGAAGTTTCTTCTGCTCATCAAGCCTGCATTTATTTGATCAAAAATACAGATTTTTTTTTTAATATTGTGATATATTATTACAATTTAAAATAATTGGTTTTCAATTTATTATACTTTAAATTATCATTTATTTCTGTGATGCAAAGCTGAATTTTCAGCATCATTACTCCAGTCTATCACATGATCCTTTAGAAATCATTCTAATATTCTGATTCATTATGAGTGTTGGACACAGTTCTGCTGCCTAATATATTTGATGAATAAAAGGTTAAAAAGAACTGCATTTATAAAAAAAAAAAAAAAAAATTCTAATAATATAAATCTTCTTTACTATCACTTTTTATCAATTTAACACGTCCTTGCTGAATAAAAGTATTGATTTATTTCAAAAAAAAGAAAGAAAAAAAATTTACTGACCCCAAATGACTGACCAGTAGTGGATATTGTTGTTACAAAAGATTTCTATTTTTAAAACATTTGCTTTTTTTTATTTTTTTTTTTATCAAAGTCTCCTAAAAAAGTATCACAGGTTATGAAAAAATATTAATCAGCAGAACTGTTTCCAACTTTGATAATGAATCAGAATATTAGAATGATTTCTAAAGGATCATGTGATAGACTGGAGTAATGATCCTGAAAATTCAGCTTTGCATCACAGAAATAAATGATAATTTAAAGTATAATAAATTGAAAACCAATTATTTTAAATTGTAATAATACATCACAATATTACATGGTTTTTCTGTATTTTTGATCAAATAAATGCAGGCTTGATGAGCAGAAGAAACTTCTTTCAAAAACATTAAAAATAGTAATGTGTCCAAACTTTTGGCCTGTACTGTATATATATATATGGGTGATGAATGATTGAACTCCTTCATTAATGAGCACTGTTCTTACCTGGAGTGCATTGACTACTTTGATCTGGTGCTCTTCGCTCAGGGCTTGAACACAGTGATGGAACAAACTGTTGATGTTGTCTTTGACTTTCATGACTTCATCCCCATCCAGAGACTCCAACTTCCCTTCCAGATACTCCAGATTCACCTGGACAAAGCAGATACACACATCACCTGTATCGTCCACTTATTCACAGAACGGTGTTCTACATCAGTCTAGAGCAAACACGTCTATGTGACCAGTGACCTTCATCAGAAAGAGCTCATCCCAGAAACGAGGGTTGTTCTTGGTAGGGTCTTCTTTCTGATGGGAAAGAGCAAAAACTGTGTTTACAATCTACAATATTACATTTGGTAAGAAATGAAAGCAGAGTTTGAAATGAGGATTAACACATTGATCATTTGTTATAATTTCACACTGTTTAAAGGATTTGAAATGCAAATGCAAACGCAAGCACTGAAAATAAAATAAAACGTCTCTTTTTTTTATAATTTATTGTATAATTTATTTCTATTTCTATTAATTACAGATTTTATTATAAATATATCAAAAGTTTTCTTAGAAAAAGTTATTGTATTTCACAGATTTAATCTATACGATTATTTATTTGATAGATTTGTCCGTCTTCCGTTCATAGACACTCTTTTTAATTTGATTAATTTCAGATTTCATTAAATACATATATATATATATATATATATATAAAAGCTTTCTTGTGTTCAGAAAATGATAAGGATAAATAATCATAGTATTTAAGATAATAATATAATTCTTGATTAATGTTAAGACTTTCATCTTCCTTTCATAAACAAACTTTTATGTTATTGATAATATTAAAAACAGCATTCTTACAAAAAACACTGTGTTAAGAAAAATTTATAAATCAACAATAATTTTATTGTACAGGATTAATTATAATTCTTTTTTTAAGATAATAATATAATTACTGATTCTTGGTAAGACTTTTCTCTTCCCTTCATAAACAGACTAATTATATATTATATTAAAAACATAAAAACAGCATTCTTAGAAACAGTTATTTATGTTATAGATTAAATATTAGATTTAATTTGATAGATTTTTATGATACTTGTAAATGATCATAGTACTTAAGATCATAATATAACTCTTGATTATTGCCAAGACTTTCATCTTCCCTTCATAGACAGACTTTTTTATTTTATTTTATTTTTTTATTAAAAACATAATTCGGAAGATTCAAATGAAGGCTCACCGCAAATATCTCCTCATACATGAGCACCACTTTCTCCTTCAGCGGCTTCTTAGAAGAGGAGGTTCTCCTCAGAAGTCCTGTTTTCTTCTCAGTCTGAGCCATACTTACACCTGCAACTACACAAACACATGCACATTAATATGACTATCAAGCTGCCATAACAAATATCAAAGATAACACATATCTTCCCTTGAAGTTTGTTCCCCTGAAACACGAGGTCGAGGTTCATAAATAACTCATGATGTTTTGATGCTGTCAGTTTGTTTACATGCATATTTTGACAGTTTAGCTTTAGCATGTAGCTTCCAGGCATTATACTGATTAAAGGGACACGTTTGGCAGATCAAATACTATCACTTGCAGACACTAAGAGGCATGCAATTATTCAAGATGAATATTATTAAATGATAATTCACTATAGTCTCCATATGGGATGATCATGCTACGAATCAAAGCTAAACTGCTTGACTCCCTTAGCATGTGTCAATAACACAATAAATAAATAACATTCCAGCGGTTAATTTTAGGTGGGGGTTTTAATTGGAATATATTAGTTTAAATGACTAAATTCAATAAAATGTTCATACCCGAGTAAATGAATTACTGTAGCTGTCCCATCACTCTTGAAGCTAACCAGTGATTTCGCTCGGCTGACTTCCGGTGGGAGCCGAAACCCCGCCCATGTGTTTACGTCACGTCCGGGGCTCGCTTACTGATATGATAAATAGACGCGTTGTACTTGTAATATATACATTATAATTCAAATTAAATGAGTCAATTGATTATTATTGTTAAAGATAAAGGTCAATTATAGGTATCGTGTAATCTGCTAGTCATGTTAACGGCTCTTTCAGTCGACAGTTCAGACAGACTTCGACATGTAAGTGACAACGATGTTGTAACGTTTTAAAACATAAGTACATTTGATGAAAATTAATAAATACCCAAATCAATCAAATAAGGAATGAGGAATTATGAGGAAACAAAACCCCAAATCATTTTTATGAAACGACATCAACAATCTTTTATGGATTTATAGAGATATTTAAAGGGATAGTTCACCCAAAAATTAAAATTCTGTCATTAATTACGCTCCCTCATGCCGTTCCAACCCCGTCATACTTTCGTTCATCTTCGCAACACAAATGAAGATATTTTTTGATGAAATCTGAGAGCTTTCTGTCCCTCCATTGACAGTCTACGCAACTACCACTGCGATGCTTTAATAACTTCATAAAGAGATCGTAAAACTAATCCATATGAAGCGAGCGGTTCGGTCCAAAATGTACATCTGTAACACCATCATACTTCAATATGCTAAAGGATTTGAAAAGCAGATTTTATTTCTAAAACCTTGGTATATAGCATGAAAAACAAAATGATGAAAATTAAATAAAAATGTCTCTTTTTATTAATCTGTCATTTCATTTTAATGTTTAATTAATTATATAGATTTGATTAAATATATATATATATATATATAAATAGCTTTCTTAGAAACATCTATTTAATTTATTGATTAAATTATATATTTAATTGAATAGATATTTATTAGCCTATACTTAAGATCATAATATAATTCTTGATTATTGGTAAGATTAGATTTTAATTAAAAAAATCGTAGAAAAACAAAAACTAAGGAAAACAGTTATTTTATAGATTAAATCATATTCATTTAATAGATTTTCATGATACATATAAATGATCATAGTTTAATATAATAGTATGATATAAATTATCATAATATAATTCGTGATTATTGGTAAGACTTTTCTCTTCCCTTTATAGACAGACTTTAATTTTTTATTAATTTTAGATAAAAAACAAAAACAAAACACAGCTTTCTTAGAAGAAAAACGAAGAAAAAAATTAAATCAACAGTTATTTTACAGATTAAATCATATTAATTTAATAGATTTTGATGATACATATAAATTACCATGGTATAATATACATGATCATAATATAATTCTTGATTATGTCTTCATAAACAGACTATATTTTATATTAATTATAGAAGTTCTTAGAGAAAACGGAGTTGAATGAATAAATCAAAAGTTGATTATCAACTAATATATTTCATTCCCGTTTATGATGCAGATAAATGATCACATGATAATTCTTCATCAGCGAGACGTCCCTCTCCCTCCTCATCTGTAGAAGTATCACTGTAGGTCTGAGTGTTTAGCAGTAGGTGGAGCCACATCCACTGCCATTATATCCCAGCAAGAATGTAGCGGTGAGAAAAAACATAATTTGAAAAGGCTTGTGAGAAAAACCTTCCTCTTATAAGAACATGATCGCAGGCACCTCGTGTGTGAGAGACTCCAGCGCTCCTCAACTTACAGAGGGATAAATCACACACGGTAAGCATCTCTTCTCACCCCACACACACACACACACACACACACACTTAGGACTGCTGGGAAGATGGGGACAATCCTATTGTCTAAGGTATATTGTTTTTGCATTGCATGATAAACTCTATGACTTGACTTTTACATCATTTTGATTGATAACTATAGTAACGTTTTGCTAAAACGAGTTATTGAACAATTGAACAACTGCGCTTTGTTTAATAAGGTGCACATAAAGAATCTTGTTACATTACACGAATACTTAGTGCTTTTGAATGGGAATGAACTTCTGCAGGTCTTCACGGAAACAAAAGAAAGCATGATTACACGAATAGGAGGTTTTTCTTGAACAGAAAACAACAATTTCAACTGGAGGTTGCTTGAGGGCTTTGTCAGATAAATATGGTGTCTTAAGTACTAGTTGGTACATGCCTTCAGTTGCACTACTTTTGAAATCGCTGTAATAGCCTTGTACTGTAGATTTACTGTTACTTGTTGTGTTTTATTTGAACTGTTTCTCTCTGACACAATCTGGGAGGTTCAGAGCGAGCTTCAGAGATTCGCATCCTCGGGGAAACCCATTAAATTCAATATTACAAGAGTGAATTTGTCAAGAACATTTCCCACAGTGTTGAAATGAGATCTGATGCCTCAGATATGCCGGATATGCTCGTCTGCACAAGGACAATGTGTTACTTTTGAAAAATGTGCCATGGCATAATTACTTTTATGAAGTGGGTGAACGGGCACACTGTTGTTTTGTGGAGGACTCTGCCAAGTTTCTGCAGGACTGAGCCAGCGTCAACAGCAGTTGTATTCAAACGAAACAATGTGACCTTTGCAGCACGGATGAAATGTAATTGGGGTTTCGGTGGAAACGGTGCAGATGCGTTTGAAGGCGCATGATGGTGATTTATGAAAAAAGTGATCATGTTTTTTTCCCCCCTGTGTTGCAGGTCACAATGCTCGGGATCTGCTTGTGTTTGAGTGTTGCCGTCCGCTTTGCGGTGTCTCAGGAAGCCGAAGCCCAGGAGCCTGTCACATACATGGCAAGTAGTCCAAAACACATAACAGCTGCTTATGGGTATAGCTTATATTTTGTGTTTTGCTTTGTTTTTATGTGTCAAGGTGTGTGTGCTAGGCGCCCATTGATTCCGTTAGTCATTATTCTTCCTTCTTCTTCCATGGTATCCCAAAGAACCGCTTGCGGGAAAGTTATGAAATTTGGCACACAGATAGAGGACAGTCTGAACTGTCACCATACCAAATTTGGAGTCTCTAACTCAATCCCTCTAGCGCCACCAACTGTCCAAATATGTTTATGCTAATACCCTTTGAACCATACGGGCAAGAGACAAAAACTCTGATTTCTTGGCACAAAATTATTTGATTTTCCGGCATGAAAATATTTCCATTTTTAATTTTACGGAAAAACCTACTTTTTCGAACTCGTCCTACACTATAAAAAAAATATCGTGATTTTAACGGTAAATGACTGTATAAATACGACAGTAAAAACCTGCTAATTACTTAACAGTAATACAGTGAATAAATGTAATAGATCTAACCTTACATTTAATGTAATTTTACAGAAAAGGAAATACTGTTCAATTAACAGTTTTTGGAAGTCATTGTACCATTGAACCATAAATTGGCATTCCCATAATTCCCTTCACATTTGATGTATTTTTGTTGAAATAGGCTAACTGTTTCTTCTTAGTTTTTTTTCTATCAGTTATGTACATTAGGGTTTTATCTAATGTTTTAATGTTTTATCTAATGTTTTATCTAATGACATCTAATGTTGTCAAAGGACTGTTGCATTACTCGAGTGTCATGTGTGTCACCATGATGGTGTTTAGTATTTCGAATTAGACAAAAAACACGTCTAAATGAATGTGAGGCCATATCTCTGCAACACTTTATCGAGATGAGTCTTGGTACATGTATTCACAAGCATGACCAGAGGCTACATGCAGCGTTCTGGCACAGCACTGGGTCAGGAGATATGAAAAATGCCTATTTGTGTTTATAACTTCTGAACGGTTTGCTCAAAAACGTATCTCTTTGGGTTCAGGGCAGCATACCGAGTCGAATGATACCCAATTGATCCAATATTGACCATTTTGTGTGGTGGCCATTTTTAATTGTATTGCAAAATGCTGTATTTTATGAACACATTAGCGTATCATTACGAAACTAAGTGTGGGTCATCGGCACCATGCCCTGAAGGTAACATCGCCACCTTCTGGTCAAAATGTATAATGAAATTTCAAAAATTTTTAATAGCTTTTGATTAATTTTAGCTTATTTTAACTTGGTAGATTCTTTGAGTCATACCAAGAACAATGATAACAATTATGCCATATTCGGTCGAACTTGTTGTCCGCCATTTTGAATAGGCTCAGAGCATCTTCAGATCATTTAGTAGCTGCGTTTACATGGGCCCTAATAACGTGTTTGTAATCAGACTAATTGCACAGTTGGTATAAAAAGTCACATGTAACCCCGTCAGGTGGAATGAAGTGGCCAAATCTGCAAATGGCCAAATCAAAATTTCATTCGGACTGTAAGGGGTGGCTTAAAACTTTTCTAATCCATTCGATAGTACGTGTAAACCCTAAATGCGCACATCAACCCGAACACTTTATTTAGTGTTTATGTAAACACTATGTTCAGATTCATCAATTGGAGTGATTTCGTTTCAATTGAAACAAAAATCGTCCATTTAAACGTAGCTATCGTCACCTCAGCGCCACCTACTGGTCAAAAGTGATAAGCAATTAAATCAAATGATTGCATTTGGTAAATAATCAAAAAATGTCTTTAATTACTCATTTTTGCAGTCGATCTGATGCTCCCAGCAATGCGTGGATAATTCATCATGACTTTTTTCGTGCTGGGCCACTTAATTGCTGCTTCCAGCTATATTTTTGTTTTGTTTTGTGTTTTATGTGTATTTATTTATTTAAAAAAATTTAGATCAGTGCTGGGTTGTGGCAGGAAGGGCACCTGGCATAAAACATGTGCCAAATCAGCTGTGCGGATTATTCAGATGACAAAAAAAGGGAGCAAGAGAGATAGATAGACATAAACATAAATTTCACATCAGTAATCTGTATATGTAAATGTTGTTTTGTGTTTGGTTTATGCATGTTTTTATTTATTCTCAAAAATCTGATGGATGGATGGATGGATAGATAGATAGATAGATAGATAGATAGATAGATAGATAGATAGATAGATAGATAGATAGATAGATAGATAGATAGATAGATAGATAGATAGATAGATAGATAGATAGATAGATAGATAATCTGTATGTGTAAATAAATAGTCAGAGGTGAATTTTTAATCAGCCATCAGTTTTTTGATATCTTGCTAAAACCAATTTTTATCATTAATTATGAACTCATATTTATGATCTCTTGCTTCTTACACATTTTTCTTTTGCAGTGCACTGAAGGTTATGAATTTGACTTTGAGAAACAAATCTGTAAAGGTAACACAACTCTTTCCCCCTCAATCAGATTTCTTTATAGTACAAGCATTAATGTTGAACCATAATATCTAATCATGTTTCTACACATAGATATAGATGAATGCAAGACAGTGCAGGACGCCTGCAAAGGGGGCATGAAATGCGTCAACCATTTTGGTGGATACCTCTGCTTACCCCACAACGCTCAGATAATCGTCAGTAACGGCGAGGATGAGCCCACTACTGCCCCACCCGTGGAAAGAGGAGATGTTCAGCACGGGATAGCCCCCAATTACAGGGGCGAATACTCCAGAGTCATTCAAAGCGCAACACATACAATCCAGTGTGGTGTCGGTTTCATGCCAGACTCTCAGAACTACTGCAGAGGTGAGCAATAGCTGTGTCTACTTGGTTATTTGCAGTATTTGTTGTGATTATGGAGTTTAAAGATCTCTGTGAATGGCGTGTGTAAAATAGTTTGGTGTTAAATTTCTAAATGTTGTCCTGGTGTTTGTGCACCCAATTTTTGGGGGTCTGGACATTGCATTATATCGGGCGAAACGCTTATACACTTGCTCTTCATTGGCATCAATGGTTCAATCAAGAACATTTTACTTCCATGGAACCTTCCCATTCCACAAAAGGTTCTTTATCTGGAAAAAGGATTATTGATTATTAGAATGTTCTCCACGCCAAGACAAAAATGGTTCTTCTATGGCATTGCTGTGAAAACCTCTTTTGGAACCTTTATTTTTAAGTGTAATTTTGGAAAAAAGAAGGATTCCTTAAATTATATCAAATTCCCCCAAAAATATTTCTGCCATACGGAGCAAAAATGTATTACAGTGGCACCCTGTGTCCAATTCTCACAAAATTTGGTACATAGCTTCTTGTGGACACCCTGCACATGTATACCAAATTTCACAATGAACGGATTAAAATTTTACTTTCAATTAAAAGTTCATTTCAAATGGCTGCTTAAATTTGATTGGCTGCTGTTTATTCTTGTTGATTTGTTCGAAACCATGTACTTCCAATACTATATAGAACGGGAGAGGAGTTGTGGATGGCAGGGAAGTGACACAGCTGGCAGCATACGTCACATGAAGGTGGCAACATGGTACAGATGTGTGCCGCACAAGCCCTGAAAAGTGAAGCCAAAGCGTCTCGATCGCCCCCCGGTGACTGGTCCTAGTATAGGTCATAAACCCCGCCTCCCATGATTGATGTCATGATTGACAGCTGTGATTGACAGGTTCTCTGAGCGAAGTAGTCACTTAAGCACCAACAGACTTTTTTTCAGGATTTTCGGAGGACTGAGGAGATTGGAGCTAAATATTTAATATCTAAAGTTCTATAATTAATAAAAAAATCGAAATCAGATCGCTACTGCGCAGACTCAGGTCCCGACATGTCAGCGCCATATCGGGACACTGGCGGCTTCACTTCTCACCAGTGGAAGAGAGCGAAGGGGCATTGTCCATCTTTTTTTACAGTCTATGGGACAGAAAATTGGCTGATACATTGGAATACAGTGAAAACACTATTGAAAAACACAATGGTTGGTTATGAAAATTGCATCACACATAATGTCCGCAAGAAGGAGTTGAAAGTGTATAAATGAGATATACTTTGCGTTTTACTCATGCAAAAAATATTTTTGTCTATTAGATGATACACTCCAAATTTTGTGGCATAGGATGTGTTTGAAAAAATAGGTTTTAGTTTTTAAAATGAAGAGAAAACGTATTCTGTCCCACACAGCTCCAAAGTTATTAGCGAAATTTAAAGTAGCTTATTAGCCTATAACTAATAAGTTTGCAGCACTTGAAATCTAACCAGACCATGCTAACAAGCCAAACACACTGACCCCTTGGGAAGTCATTGTGTCACTCTTTGGGATGTTGTTGTATCTGTTCAGAGGATGCAGTGCCAGAAATCTGCTTCCTCTGGGTCTGTCTTCTTCTATCTGGTGGATAAAACAATTTTTGTGTGTGTGCTAATGATGTTTTTCTTTCCCAACTTGATAGATGGCTCAGTCGTGTTACAGCATGCAGAATCCCTGTGCTAGAAGCAAACAATTTAGGTTGCATAAACCATTCAAGATGAGACTGAAAGACATGAATTGCAAAGACATGCCAACTAACATTTCATCCCAAAAGAGTAATACATTTGTTTCCCAATCTTAAATCATTTTATTAGATACCATGAGCAGTCGTTTGCACGGATTCCATTTGCTGTATTTCTTGATGGCTAATCCCACTCCCCTTACGAAAAAAAAGTATACTTCAAGTTCATTTTATGAAGTATACTTGAGTAATGTTCAAGTATATTTTTAAGTATACTTTATGTAGTAAGTATACTAATGTCAATATGTACTAGTAGTAAACTTGTAAGTGTACTATTTTAATACCGCTTGGGACTAAATTGGCCCACTTGAAGTATATAAAAGTATATGTTTAAGTGTACTATAAGTGTAACAGTAGTAAACTTTAAGTTCATAATTATGTTTCTCATTTGTACTGCAAGTGAACTTATGAGTATACTAGTAGTTTACTATTTTAATACTTGTAGCAACTTTGAAGTATACTCTCAGTAAACTACTAGTTTAGTAGTTTTATACTACAAGTTTTATTTTAATGTACTCTCAGTAAACTACTAGTTTAGTAGTTTTATACTACAAGTTTTCTTTAAGTGAACTTAACATTATACTTATAGTTTACCATTTATATATTATTTTTACTCTTTTAGTGTACTCTCAGTAAACTACTAGTTTAGTATTTTTATTCTACAAGTTTTCTTTAAGTGAACTTAACATTATACTTATAGTTTACTATTTATATACAATTTTTGCAGTTGCAGTAGGCCTATACTACTATGTTCAAATGTTATTTTTTTATACTTGAAAAATACCTTTAACTCTACTTTAATTTTAAAAACATTTTATTAGCTTCATGCATCCTTTTTTATCAACACTTGAATGTCAGTAAGTTTCATAAAGGCAACATTTTAAACAAAATAGTTGAGAAAATCACATTTTTGTCAAAGACTACGCCTTGATCAGATCCAGAACGATGATCAAAACACAGGTGGAGTAGATCGAGTCCAACACCCCCAAAGCTTCACTGTCTTCATGGGTTAGGCCTACGCTTCATCTCATTTGGAAACATTAAGCAGTTTTGATTTACAAGCTGTTTAATGTTTGATATTACATTATTTTACATTTGAGTGAGCAATCTTCTATCACTTGTTTCAGCTTCTTCTTCCCCTGTGTTTTGATCCAGAGATTCTGTACTAGAAGATGTGTCATAGCGCCCCCTACCGTATACCAGTGAAAACATGGATAGCTGGAAAATTCAGTCAATGGTGGGGAAAAGTTAAATTAAAGTAAATATGTACACTACCAGTGGACTAGCCTACACAAAAATTCAGATACGCAGAATTAGAAACATATCTGTTTTATATCAATATTTTAAGCAATATTTTCAAACAAAGTTTCATAAGACTGTATATGAAAAACGATGTAAAAAAAAAAGTATATTTAATAGGCTACTCGATCAAAAGAGTTAACACAACTACAAGCCAAGTATACTTTGAATAATTCAAATTTTAAGTATATCTCGATCAAAAGATTGAGTACAAGTATAGGCCAAATATACTTGGACTTTTCTCTCAGTGTAAGTCAAGTACACTTAAGTGTAATTAAGTATATTTTTGAGAAGTATATAAAATGTAGACTGAAAGTATGCTTTCTTCTTTTTAGTTGAAAAGAAGTATACTAATAGAACACTTGAATAAACTTATTTTCCATGCTTATTTTATTTACTCTATAAGCTATTCCACCCGAAAGTTTGTTACTATATAAAGCTGAACATGTTAGTTTATAAGACGGTGTGTAATATTATGTTTTTTAAAAAGTATTTAATAAGCTACTCAATCAAAATAGTAAACACAAGTACAAGCCAAGAATACTTAGAATACTTAATTATACTTTTAAGTATATTTCGATCAACAAGTATAGGCCAAATATACTTAGACTTTTCTGTCAGTATAAGTCAAGTATACTTAAGTGCAATTTGAAGTATATTTCTGAGAAGTACATAAAAAGTAGACTGAAAGTATACTTTCTTATTTTTAGTTTAAAAGAAGTATACTAATAGAACACTTGAATAAACTTCTTTTTCGTAAAGGTCCTGCTGAAGAGTTCAGGAGAAATCCGCATCTGGTCAGAGTTGGTTCATACTGGTTAGCATTGGTTTGGTTTTTGGTCTTGCTGGTGGATCATACTGTTTAAGAGCAAAACACAGCTGGTGCAGCTTTCATACCAGTTTCAAGAAAAGTTTCTATTTAAATGTCATGTGGTGACATCAAAAAGTAATAATATATTTTCCTTATACCTTGAATTCATTTGAGCGTACACATCGTAATCATTATTTTCACACAAGATTTTTTAAATACACTTTTAAAGGTAACATTTTTATTTATTAATTAATACATTTTAATCATATTTTTGGGGACCAAAACCACATGACATTTTACAACCTGAATTATGTGATTTTTTAAAATATATTTATCAGAAGTGATCATTGCATCAACCTGGTACCTTTAAACACGACTTAGTCTACAAGACTAGTGCACCAACCATTGTATTATAACTGGTTCTTTCTGTAATCAAACAGCTAACAGGTTATGTGCAGTTGTTTGAGGAAGTATAGGTCAGGACATGCATCTCTCAGCCCATTAAAATGAGTCAACAATTAGCTTGGGCCTCTTCCCGCAAAGAGAGTCGGCCTTCCTTCGATGTTTACATATTTTCGGCCAGTCTCTTTCAGAAGTGCCTTGGCAGTGATTCCTTTGGAATCTGACACCAGTTTGTTGGAATTAAATCACATCATGTGGGTGATCACAGACTCCAGGTGTGCCTCTCTCAGAAAGGTGGGCGAGAAAACTGCAAGCTTTTTGTCTGAACTCTCGCCTGCGAGGTCTCGCACCTCATTTTTTCCAGTGTGCATCGGCCAGTTTGGCTATCAGCAGTGCTGAACCCCCTGAAAGGGCCCAAACGCTGGTCAGTAAAAGCTTTGGAAACAGTCGACGAGAGGCCCCGGGAGGCTTCGGATCTGTGCGTTGACATTATTCTCACATTAATGCTTCAAATAGATCACTAGGAGGAATCTGCCTGAACGTCCTTTCGTTTGGATAAGAAGGTTTTGCACTCACATGTGTTGCACATCCAATAGCCTGTATATGAATCACAGAAAACTGGGCTATTCTTGGGCCTTTGTATATAGTTACTTGACCAAACCTGGCAGATAAGCGCAGACCACCCATGATGGCCCCCACACTGTGAAAGGACACTCTCTGCACTCCAGAACTAAGCTGGAAATCTCGCCAGACATACCAAAGAATGATTAGGAGTGCAGAAAAGATGTGTGTTTTGGATTATGCTACCTGTTGTTTTAAATAAGTGGTGTTATTAGTGTTATATTTGAGGAACTGAATTAAATGGGCAGTGAATTGCATTAACAGGCCAGCAGCTATTTTGTTTATTACTCATGCACTTGCATTTTTTATTTTTATCATTTGTCATTAATGTTCAATTGCGTTCCACTTTTCTTTTTTTCTTTTTTTACAGATGTGAATGAATGTCTCACTTCAAACCCCTGCCAACATCAGTGCTACAATCTGATTGGCTCTTACCTCTGCCAATGTGAAGTCGGATACGAACTGGCTTCAGACTCCGTCTCCTGCCAAGGTTATTTTTTAAAGTATTTTTTACACTTTATAAACCTATGAAAGAAAGTATAGCTTTTAAATTTTTGTTTTAATTGCATGCTAGTTTTTGTGCGAATATTCCTGGATATTTTTTTTTACCTAGTAACAAAGACAACAATTACGACTCTTCCCTAAGTGTATGTAAACAAATGAGTAAAGCATTCACAGCAATATGCTTACAAACGTCCGACTGACATTCGATTCATTTAGTTGAGGTGAATCTCACAGTGTCTTAGCATGAGGGAGTTGCTAACATCGACACTATCCTGTTGTAGCCAATCAGATCAACACATTCACAATCAAACAGTATTTCAATGCCAATAACATTGCACAATGTATTTTCCCCCATGTATATATATCTCACATATCTTAATGATTTTAATGACCATTGGACAATTGAGTATTATGTGATTATACATTTAAAATTCATAAAGAAATATAGTTATTACGATATCAAACACAGAGAACACAGAATTCAGTGTAGGTTTGCTATTACTTCTACTAACTTGCATATTGCCTGCTTGCAAACGGAAGGATACGTTAGCTTAAGAGGGTAACCTGTTAGCATGTTATCCTTATGATATTGAATATTTGTTGGTATATAATGTCATGTGTGAAATAGCCATTTAAATGAGATTAAGTTATGACATATATTGTCTTATATATTGTTGATATAACAGCCTACTTGGCACTGAAATATTATATATAAATACATTGATGGAAAAATACTGCACTGCAGTTTTGTCATCTGCATTCTGATTGGCTGTCAATGATTTTATTCTTCATCAGCTAAAAAAAAAAAAAAAAAAAAAAACCTTCTTAAAGTGATTTCACTTTATAGTTATAGTTATCATTATCATTATAGTTATCATCCCTGGTAAGAATGGGACTTAAAGTTAAAAATTACAAAACTATCCATATATTATTTTCAAATCAAGACAAAAAGTATGTGGACACTTTCTGGTTGTCATATGTTAGTGTAGTGTAGTAAACTTTTGTTTAATTTTTATCGAGATGTGGTCCAGAGACATTCAATTGAAAACATCCAGGAATGTTACGCAGTGATTAGCAATATCCTTGTGTTTTCCAGACATCGATGAGTGTGATTTCTCAAACTACATGTGCCAGTTCCAATGTGTGAATCAACCCGGAGGATACAGTTGTGTGTGTCCTGAGGGATACCAGCTCCAAGGGACACGGATGTGCCAAGGTAGATTCCCGTTTGCTTAGTTCAGGGCTCCTGAAGTGGCTTCTGAAGTTGCTCATTGACCTTTTCCACCCTGTTAATAGATGTAAATGAGTGTGAAGCAACACACAACTGCAGAGAAGATGAAATGTGTTGGAATTACTACGGAGGATTCCGTTGCTATCCCAGAAACCCCTGCCGTGAGCCATACGTGAAAACAGGAGAAGGGTGTGTCAAAAGTCCTAATAAAATCATGCTGTGTTGCAATAAAAAAATGTTTTTTTAACCATTTAACTCTCCACCAACAGTCGCTGTCGGTGCCAGTCGCCAAATGTTTGCCGGGGACTGCCGCCTGTCATTGTCTACAAGTACATGAGCATCTTTTCCGATCGCTCAGTGCCTGCGGATATCTTCCAGATTCAAGCTACCAGTGTCTACCCCAATATGGTAAACACTTTCACGATCAAATCCGGCAATGAGGGAGGAGAATTCTACCTGAGGGTAAGACGTGACAATTTTTTCAGTTTACCCAATCTTAAATCAGTGATTACAGCCTTTCAAACATAAAAAAAGGGATAGTTTCCTATTTAAATTCATGGCATTTCTCCGCGGAAACAGGTCTTAAGTCAACCCTGTTACATTTGACTTTTTTTGTTGTTGAACATACATGGTTGAAGATCAGTGCAAAATGTCTAATATTTATTTCTGTAAAAGACTCTCACTATTATTTTTCATAACAGAGTTGAACAATTGAACTTGACAATATAACTGTAAACATAATTAAAAAAACTTGTACAGACTGTAAGAGATACTTACCAGTTTGAACCAGAACTCATGACATTAATTTTCCAAACCAGGTTTAGCACCAAACTTTTTGGTTTGAATGTTAGAGGGTTGAAGACCAGTGCAAAAAGGTCTATTAATGGCCTTTTTTCTGTAAAAGACTAATCATTATTATTTTACATAACAGAGTTGAACAATTGTGCTTGAAAATATTACTGTAAACAAAGCAAAAACGTATAAAGACTGTAAGAGATATTTCCCTCTGTTTGAACCCATGACATTCATTTTCCAAAACAGGTTCAGCACCAACCATGCTACATTTAAAATGCTTTCAGGTTGATTGTTACAGGGCTGAAGATCAGTACAAAACGTCTAATAATGGCAAACAATGCACAACATTTACAGTCAGTATTCTTGCTCTTTTTGCTGAGAATTTGTTTCTGTAAAAAAAAGAAAAAGATCACTGTTATTTTTCCATAACAGAGTTGAACAATTGAGGTTGACAACATAACTATAAACAATATATATTTTTTTAAACTGATGAAGACTGTTATAGATACTTACCTCACTTTGATCCCATGACATTTCACTTCCAAAACCAGTTTAGTGCCAACCCTGTTACATTTAAAATGTTTTGGGGTTGAAAGTTACAGGATTGAAGATCAGTGCAAAAAGGTCTAATAACGACCTATTCTTGCACTGCAAAACTTCTGATTATTTAGTCAGTCGTCTTGTGCTTTTTGCCAAGAATTTCTTTTTCTGTAAAAACCGATCACTCTTATTTTCCCATAACAGGGTTGAACAATAATTGGGGTTGATGACATTACATTAAAAAAAAAAATGATAGAGACTGTAAGAGATTACTTACCTCACTTTGAACCCATGACACTCCAAAAGAGGTTTAGCACCAACCCTGTTACATTTAAAATGTTGTGTGGCTGAATGTTACAGGGTTGAAGATCAGTGCAAAATCTAGCACTCCACAACATCAGATTACTTATAGTCGCATTTTTTGTCAAGAACAATATAAATAAAAAAAAACAGTTATATTAATATAAATGAGTCACTTTGACTAATAACATTTGCTTGTGGTGTAGTCTCTCTCGTGATTGTCTTTCTCTTTGTCTTTCAGCGCTCCAGTAATGTAAGTGCCATGTTGGTAATGACCAAACCGTTGACTGGACCTAGAGAACATGTTGTGGATCTGGAGATGGTCACCCAGAGTAATGCCTTGAGCTACCGTTCCAGCTCACTGCTGAGGCTCACTATTATAGTGGGTCCATACCCTTTCTAAATCATCTAGTTTTGACTGAATCAGCACCTTGGTTTTAATGTTTGTACTGCAGCTTACTATGTTTAAAATGTTCAACACAGCATGGTCACCTGGCCTTGATCAGTGGTTCTTAACTGGTTGGTTTTAACCCAAAAATGGATCATAGATGGAAACCAATTCTAAATTAATCAATAGATTCATTAATATTGGAATGTTTATCTTTATATGATAAATCTTTTGTATAATACATTTCATGGTACTGTATTGAGTCCGATGTAAAACGTGCCCCCCCTCGAAGCAAAACCAGCTGAGAACCACTGGTCTAGATAGTTGCATATTTACTGGGGAATTGATTTACTAGTCATAAAAAGTAGGCTGTCTGGTTTATTGAAGCTTTCAAGTAATTTGTACTTTGAAAAATGAAAGACAAGGTCTGAGAGGGTGACATGAAGACCAAGAAATATCTGGAAAACAACACAGCTGGATAACAGAAAAAAAACACGGTTGCTCAAGTTTCATTCTGAAAAGCACTTATAGGTCACTCTTTGTCTTGATAGTAAGAGGATTTTCTCGAGATTCTGCTGCATGGGTCCATGGGCCTACTCACTTCTTGACTTTCTTTCTTCTACAGAGCATATAAGGTGAAGTTTAGCAGAATGTCCCACGTGCTTGTTTCCATACATTAAACGTCAATGGGGAACAGAAGCTGTGGAGCTCCAAAAAAAAAGACAAAACGCACCATAAAAGCTCAGCTATATTGCAAGTCTTCTGAAAAGACCAAAATGTAGGTTATACACTTGGAATTGTTCCCTCCACCACAGCTCTCAAATCTCTCCATATTCAAATCGCTCTCACAATTCGTTACGTCAAATGCAGCATTTACCAACCATACGTTTTGGCCTGTTTGGGGCCATTCACACATTGCAAAAATGCAATACGTGGGCGATGGAATGGGGGGTAAAAACCAAGGTTGTTGAACTTATTTTAACTTCAGTTGTGCAGTTTTAGAGCACAGTGTCATGTGTAAAAGACACAAGACTTGAGCTCAGTGGCCAAAGACATCAATGTAGGTAGCACATGTTTACATAGAAGTAACAGAGAGGAATACAAAAACACATTCCATGTGAATGGACCCCTTACTGACACAAAACTATCATATGGCTTTAAAACACAGACCCCAATTTATGTTTCTACCGGTGGGTGTCCACGCTCCGTAACCCCAAGTGCAAATACATTAACAACCATATATAAACACATTTCTATTCACCTCTGTTTCCATGAGCAACACACACATACGCAACAAATGACCCTTAAAAATGTTAACATGCTCGTTGCTTAATACTCAATTATACTTGGTGTTAGTTTTTCAAGAATAGGCCTGCTGTCTTTTTTTTCCGTGCGATGGTGCGCTTGATGAATTCATTACACTAAAGTTATTTGTGTCTCACGAGGAGAAACAACAAATACATCTAACCAACCAAAGAAAACCACATATTCTTTCCATGAGTGTTGTCACGGGTCGGGTCGCTCTCTTGCTGATATACCTGATGATTTTGGAGTTAATTACTTAAAATGCAATTTATTATCGTGGAAAAAAAACAGAAAGCACAAGCTTTTGTGACAGGTTGTTATGCTGTAATGTTAAACATAACAGTAGAATTGTGTGTATTATGACCTGTCGGGACCCGATGTGTGATCCACCAATCAGAGAGGTTCCCGAATCTCAATCGATTTGGTGATTGGTTACGATGGAGGAGAAATATCTTGTGGGTGCTCGAGCCCTCAAGCTAAAGACTTACAATATAGTGCACGTCATATGCTCTTCTTTTATTGTGTTTTTTTTTTTTTGTCCCTATTCGCTGTTACTGTATGGAAAAGAGCAGCGTGAACATTCTACTAAACTTCTCCTTTTGTGTTCCTCAGAAGAAAGTCTGTGGAACGACATGCAGACGAGTAAACGATGACAGAGTTTTCATTTTTGAGTAAACCAACCTTTTAATCTATCAATAAATCAAAGCTTTACGTTTCTTGTACAAGGAATAAGTCAAATCAGAATGTAATTATCAAAAAAGTGCTTATAGATTCCTTACTAGATTTGACTTTAGCTGGGGGAAAAAAAAGTGTTTTATAGTTGGAACATGCGGATAAGGCAAACTGCATATAGTTAGGTGGAACAGTTTGTGTCGTAATCTAATGGCATCCTTAGCTAATGGAAATCTGTGAATGTGTCCTCCGCCTTGCAAATACTGCAGAAATGACCTCCTATCCTATGAGAATAAGGCAATAATGTTTTGGAAACAGAAGTGATGTTTTCAGGAAATTGCTGGCAAGGGTTTAGGGTCGCATAAGCAATGGAACTGTTGCCTAACATGTCTGTACGGCTGCCAGAGCGGCGTTTGATCTTCTGCAGTGTTTCGTGTCGATGTTCTGTGACAAACACTTAAACCGTTGCGTCACACCCAGCACCCCCAGAGACGTGGTCGTGGGTGAGGCCGGAATGGGTCGCGCACCACCACCACCACGGTGTATGAAACTATTTTGGCAAACAATCTTCATATTGGCTCCATAATGATCTGACTTAAGTATTGTAATGTAATATGGATGCCTGCAAGTCCTTATCTGTTTTCTCGTATGATCAAACATGCATTATTTTTGATTCACGCATGGTGAATGCTCCCTGTTTTTCTCTTATTGAGATCATTTTTGTGCTTTTATCTAAATTGGTGTGGACCTGTTGAGGACAACAAAGGTCTTTGTAATTGTCTAACTAACTAAAATGAATTGGATTTGCACCTATCGTTTATGTTTCTGTATTTTCAGTATGTTCTCAAGTTGCACTTTTTTTTCTTTTTTTTTACTCATTCTTAGCCTTTGTGCCATTTATTCGGCTGCAAAGATTTTGGAAATAAAAATAAATTCAGTAACAATTGTGTCATTTTTAGATATGCTTATTCATTCGTTTGCTTCATGTTAAAAAAATTAAAATAAAATCTATACATCTGTGTCAAAACAAACCAGAAAAGAAAATGCTCACGTTGAAAAATCTTTTGCTAGTATTGCATAACATGCATGGGTCAGTTTGGTATATTACTGGAACAGTTTAAGAGGACCACCAAGATTCATCTGCAGTTATTACCTCCTGCGGTTGCAGATGGGAATATATAACTATGTGATGTTGTCATGACAATAGTTGAGCAGTTCCTGTAAGAATATTTACACACTGAAAGCCAACTCATTTACAGAAAGCATGCAAGTCATACATGAACTGCATGTCTTTGCTTAGATTTCAGTGTATAAAAAAGAAAAAGTGGCCTATGAAGTGTATGCAAAAATCGAAAAACATTAAAGTCATTTTCTAACGTTTTATGGCTAACTTATTGTTATTGAATAATGAGAATATATGATTAGGTAGTCATCTTTCTGGTGGTTTTATGTGAGAAACATTAGGTTTGGTGGGTTAAAACTTTTACAAAACGTGCCCTGTTCTTTGCACAAGGCTATACTACTTTACTAATATTGTAATATTGGTGTAAAATGTTTGTATTTACAGGGCCCCAATGCAAAACCTTTAAAATATTGCTTGTAAGGGTGATATTTCAAAAGATTTTCTTAAGTTAAACTATTGTTTGCAACCAGCTGAAGATAGCATGTCTATCATAAAAGCAATAACACTGTAAATGTCAGAGCAAAAAGGTCTAAAATGGAAGACTGATAAATGTGTAAAAATATATATATATATATATGTTTTAGTTGTAAGCAAATTAAATGCGTGAGACGCTAAAAGCCTGAGTTTAGTGTAATTTTAAACCAATAGTTAATGTAACAGCTTCATCTGCTGGTTATACGGAGTATCGCATCATTTACACAGCTCTCGCAGAGCTGACATCTGACAGGTCGGTCTCACAAAACACTTTTTGTTTTAAAAGACAGTAAAGTAATTTTGATTTACCTTATCACACATTTTCCGCCAGAAATGTCGGTAATATTAATGTTCAGGTCTAAGGTCCAAGAACGGCCAAGTTCGCCGTGTATGACGTAAGCCATTTCAGTCGGCCAAATCAGATTTGAACCAATCACAAAGTCGGAGCGGTTTGCGTAGCCAATCGCAGCGCAGCACTGTGACTCACCATACATGGACAGCCATCACCATATAAGGAAACATCGACTCGCTTTATATGGAGGAAAGTAGATCTTTGGGTGAACGTCCTCGTGAGTTAAATTCCCTAAATAAGCGCGGAATCATCCTTTACGCTCTCCCAAAAAACATTAAAATCGCTATACAACAAAAATATCGTAATTTACGTGTTCGACGTGAAATATCAAGCGTGATATCGACGTTGCTGTCGGTAACTAGTTCTGTTCGCGGAGGTACATTGTGTGGTCGTGATTCGTCGTTTCCAAATGTGGCGTAAGTTCAGTTGAGGTTTGATTGATGGACTGTAGGCGGAAACTATACGTTGTAAACTTTGTACGATGGTCGTAAAGGGCTAGTTTTGAAAGGTTTGTTTTTGTAGTTTACAAGACGACTTTCATACAGGAATTCAACTAAGGATAGCTCGCGTTTAGTCCCGAGTTGTGTGCTTATTTGAGCTAATGTTTCTTAGCCTAGCATATGCAGGGTAAGTTCGGTATCAAGTGAAGAGATCTGCTAACTGTTACCGTACATCTACCGCAGACTGCAGTGGTGCTGCTTAGCGGGTCGGGGTTTCGGAGATGTTGGGGGGAAACGGGAAGGCCAGGGGGGCTGGACGCTCAGGTAACGGCACAGGCTTGACCCATCTACAGGTGGGCAGCACATCTGGGGCTTTAGGGGCGGTGAACTCCTCCATAAACCTGCCCGATGGGGGCAGATACGACGACAGGCCGTCGGTCGAGGCAGTGCTGAGCGGCTCTGATGGAGACTCGGACTCCGGGGATGATGAAGAGAGTCCCGTGCTGGACAGGAGAGGAGTGAAGCGGGAGAGGAGCGAGATGGAGGTCGGGGGATCCTCGGGAGCGATCGCTGCACTGTCGGCGGGGTATGGAGGAGTTGCCAGCGGGGTGGCGGGTGCAAAACCCGGCAAGAAAACGCGAGGACGGGTTAAAATTAAGATGGAGTTTATTGACAACAAGCTGAGGAGATACACGACCTTCAGCAAGAGAAAGACTGGCATTATGAAGAAGGTAACGTTCAACCAGAACATGTACGACACCAATACTAGTGCTAAACCACTATGCTAATGCTGGTACTGCAACTACTACTGGTGCTGTACTAATAAACTGATGCAAGTATTAAACACTACTAGTATTAATACTACTTTACTGATTCTAATACTGCAGAAATACTAGTACCACAATTGCTAGTACTGTATCACAACTAGTGCTTTATCAACTTATAATAGCACAGCACTGAAACTAGTACCATTATACTATTTAATTGTATCCTTGTTATGTATTAATGTGCTGATACTAACTCTGTATCAATACTTATACTATCTCTAGCATTGTAACACGCTACTATCAGCATCCACTATAGTGACTTCTGCTAAACTATTACTCATACTAAAACTGGAACCGCTATTATTGTTTTTTTTATTTGCCATTTATTGATACTAGTAAAGTTCCCATACATGTCATGTACTTATACTGATACTATCTCTATATCACTCACACTACCATTGACAGCGTCTTTGTAACTAATTGATTGAGCTATTGAACCTTACTAGTACCATACCATTATTAGTGCTGTAACAACTAAATTCAATCTGCTATTGCTAGTACTCTACCAATTCTAGTACCACCACTCATACTAGTATTAAACTTTTACTAGCTTTGTATCGATATACTGATAACTCATACTATACTGTTACTAGTACAATTATACCATTACTTGTGCCTTAAAACTATACGAAAACTAGAACTGTACTTGTACTAGTACTTCACGAATACTAGTACAATACCACTGTGTTCATAGTAATACTATACCATTGGTGTTAGACTATACTGTAACAAGTACTATACCAATATGACTTAACTTGCTAGTACTATACTACTTTACTTATCGTAGTGCTATAACACCATACATTAGTTATGTACAACTGTTCGGACTTTATCAACATGTTAATGTTGTTATTGCTCCATTATTGTTGCTATATTTACAGATGTTACTAGCACTATATGCATTTACTGATTGTGCATTACTAACTATACTGATACTCAAGCTATGCTGATACTAGAACCAGTATACCTTTACTAATCCACTATATTAGTGTTAGTACTGTACTCGTACTACAGTAGTCAACATTTGAAGTGGATCAAAACCTTTCAGCAAAGTTATACATGAACTTTGAACAATACTCGTTCTTGTCTCAGGACAACTTTTTTGATCCACTTTAAATGTTGACTACTGTAGGCTAGTAGTGCCAAACCACTATACTTACACCAGTGCTGTACTGGTGCCATGTTGATGTAGTTCACTAACACTGTGGTGTTAAACTATACTGTTACAAGTACTATTCCAATACTAGTTAACATGCTAGTACTGTATTTATAGCCTTCTACTTTACAAGTACTAGTTCTATAGCTCTATACTGATACTAGTTTACCACTGTTTATCTCTATATCACACTATCACATATCCCTCCTCTGTTACTTTCTGATGTCTTCAGTGTCTCAGTTGAAGGTAGTTTCCTCATCTGTTCTGACTCATTTGTCATTGGCCCCTCAATTGTCATTCATTCCTGTCTCAGCAGAAATAGGCCAGATGACTGATCAGGTTACCACTGCGGTAGACTTTGTTAACGCATTTGCATATCTTGAGGACCGGCCTAGTTTGCAGAAGCCGGGCACGGAGTGTGTAACGACAACCTGCAGTAGGTTCTCTAGTGACTAACTTATTAGTTGCAGTTAATCCCTTCTTACCAGTTCTTTTATCTCTTTTGCTTGGGCTGCTGTCATCACCTCTCATTGTTTCTTACCTCAAGAATCACAAATAAAGCTGCATTGCGTCGCACAAGCGCATTGGCCCAAATTTATTTGGCGCATACATTTGTGATGTTTACCATCATTGTTGTCCACTCAATCAGAGTTGAGGTTAAAAAACACGAGTTCACCAGTGCTTATAAGTTAGTGTTCCACTGGTGAAGTAAACGTCACTTTAGAATAGAAGATCTTATTGTTATCTTGCTTTCTTCTCAATTTCCAGGCTTACGAACTGTCCACCTTAACGGGGACGCAAGTTTTGCTCTTGGTTGCCAGCGAGACAGGCCACGTCTACACATTTGCCACGCGGAAACTTCAGCCCATGATCACCAGTGAGACGGGGAAAGCCCTCATCCAGACCTGCCTAAACTCCCCTGATTCTCCACCCCGTACCGACCCTTCGACAGACCAGCGGATGAGTGCCACGGGATTCGAGGAGACGGATCTCACCTACCAGGTCTCAGAGGCCGATGGTCTCACAGAGCCAAAGGTACAGAGTTTCTACCACGTATTTTCAATCTACTAGTCAGCGAGTTGTCTAATGAATCGACTAGGTGGTCAAAAGTAAGTTCTGTAAAATTACTCTTGTTTAGAATTGTTGTTCACAAGACACAGTCTAGACGTTTATGTAAGCGCTGTTCACTTAGGACGCATTTTTCTGTTCACGATGGCAAGAATGGGTCGAGCAAAATGGGTCTTGAGATCTTGAAAATGTAGTAGTTGGTAGAAACGTGAAAGTTGGTAGTAAAAAGTTAACGTGTTCATTTGATGCATCATCTTAAGAATGATCAGGACGCACTACGCAACAAACTGCGCAGACCAGACACTTGTCGTTTGTTCACGTAAGACGCTTTAGACGCAATAGCTGGATGTTTTCAAAGCTGGTAGAAAACTTGATTCGGGATGCGTGGCGCAACAGATTTACGTCCAATCTGAAGTTTAAAGAAGAAAAGAAGAAAATCTAAAACATTCTAGTTGACCTCATTAGTCTAGTTTAGTCTAGTCTAGTTTAGTCTAGTCTAGTTTAGTCTATATTAGTCTCAGACTAGTTGGTTGATGGATTAGTTGACTGAAATCGAATCTAAACACGAATCATCCTTTATAGTTCCATAGCTTGGTCCATCATTTGAGTTTCACTTTAAGTGGAAACCTTTTCCCATTCCTGTGTTTCTTGACCTTTGTAGGTCTCAGTTTTCCAGACTACAATAGCTCATTTTAATGTTGAAAGAACTTTCACCCAAAACCCCATTTTCTACTATCAGTATTTATCATGCAAATACCAGTTTTGCCCACATTTAAGAACATTTGCGTCACCCCCGAGCACGTCTTTGCATGGCAGCGTTCTATTATTCACAATGTCCAACTCTCATTGATAAGGATTAGATGCTGTCTACATGTCCTTATATAGTCTGGTTTTCCCAGTACACTTTCTTGGCTCATGGCTGATCACATTCCGCATAAGCTGCAGCTGTTTTCAAATTTGGATGACATATCCCCCCCTTTTCTCTACTGATTTAGGGCAAGTAGTGAGTGAGCACGCAGAATTAGAAAACCAAACCTCTGTTTAAAATATTGCTTAAAGCAGATCCTCAACTTGTTGAGCTGATGACAAGCTCATTTTGAAAAGGCATCATGGGAATGGGATCCTCCTCACACATATACAATCTCAGATAGACAATGCTTTTAGCAGATCATTTGAGGGGGTTTTGCTCACAGACATGCACAAGATCATTTCCTTTGTCACAGTTTGGGCAGGATTTTTTGGTTTAGTTGTCTCTAAAAAAAACGTTGGTTTTATTTTTCCAGTTTGTTGATTTATTTTACAGACTAAAAGACTTATCTCCTGAGCTAGTGCACAAAGGAACAAAATGTAACACAATAAAACAGTGCAAATAGATTTAATAAAGTTCAAATAGCCTAGTTTTAGTGCAACCGTTTCAAGTCCGTATGTTCAAGCCCGCTTCTGACTGATAATGTCCCCAGCTGTAGATAATGTAGATGATGATTGCAAACAGAGATGCCTTGTTGCCAAATCAGAAAGCATTGGCAGAGTATCCCCCATGTCCCACCACCAGGCTACTGGACTCACTGAGGACGAATCTGAAAGCCTGAATCTTAGTGGTCTTTGTTCTTACTTCAATTGCCATGCACTGTTTTTTTTCTTATTTACTCATTTTTTTATTGCTTCAATGTTTGCTGCGTTATCTACTGTAACCGCAACTACTCTGTCCTTTTATACTGAATCTCTTCTGCTACAATTTCCCCTGTCTGGCATAGTGGACTGACGCTGTCAGGTAGTGGTCCAGCCATCAGCAGTCACAGCCACATCCCTCACATCTTGTAACTTGACGTTTTCTTTCTCTACTGCAGATATGAGGGTATTTGAGTGCATGTCTCGGCTGGTGGACTGATATCTGGGGTTTAAAGCCCTTATCATCTCCCTATAGTTGACATCACCAGAACACAAAACATAAAAATAGCCTTGTTTTATCATTGTTGCTTACTATAAATGGTCAAAAAACATTATCTATGCTAATTTAAGAGATGACCTAGACACCTGGCCAACAACCTTAACAGTAAAGCTACAACAACACAGCTTACACACCTCCACCAATGGAGCCTCCACTGTAGGAGAAGGCAGCAAACCTGTGGCACTCATCTCGCCTCTCCTCCATCAGTTTTCCTTTTTTTCTTTGCCAGTGTGAACGGATTGACACTCGATGGTCTCCTCATGCCAGGATCGACAGGGGCAGAGGCTATAACATTAATGTGAACAGGGGAAAAACCAAACAATAAACCGTAAAAGCACATCACAATCTAACGCTAACGTTGCACATTTCCTACTTCCCAAGTCGTAATTACGACTCCGAATGCAACGTAACATGAGGAGAGTAAAGATGGAAAGCTCCTAGAGCTTGTTTCCATATAAATTCACAGATAGTTTTTTATCTAAGTTAACATGCTTTTCATTGAAAGTACAAATTCGTGACATTTCCTCATATGGAGTCAGTTCGTTACGTTGCATTCGGAGATCGACTACTTTTGACTGACAAAATTCCAGCCACCGGAAACACTAACTGATAAAGTGAGTCGTTCAAAACCTTTCTTTTTAGTAAACTTGTTTACTAACAATGAGCTAACAATGTTCTCAATGCTGGAGTTCATGTGTAGAGCCCCTGGTGACACTTCCAGCAAAGTTTCATGTTGTGTCGAGCCTTCTTAGTGTTGTAAAAATAGCGATTTTGATGCTATCATAAAAGTGCCCCATTCACAAGACATTTTGACCGAAAACAAAAATACGGTCAATCCTAAAAGTGGCGTTTTTCCATTCTGATTATGCTTTTACACGAAAGTTTGACTCGGGCAGATTAACAAAAAGAGCCTAGGTTGAATTTTGGCAACAGTTACCCTTTAATAGAAAAGGCTTCTTGATATTATTCCTGTACCAATTTGATTCTATTTGAATGTTTAACAAACGCTTACTTCATATTCATTTTTGCCCTTGTATCCAGAATTGTAAAACGTTCATGGTTTATTGATTGTCTAAATGCAGATTAGCTCTGAGTCAAGCTCAGTTTGGCTGTATTTTCTTGTACCCTTGTTTTGATGGCGAAGAGAAAATGTTTTCCAGCTCACCGGCTGCCGGATCCATCGTCCCCGTTCGGTGGGTTTTGTTGAGAGCTGCCTGAAATAGCAGCGCTCTCTCTCTCTCTCTCTCTCTCGCTGTGTGGACACCTGTTTTCCTGCGAAGGCAGCTGCCGTTCCCGGGATAGCCGTGACACAATTGCCTTTATCACACGACAGGCTCTGCTGCGGTCAATCACTCCTGGTCCACCACAGGAAAACTCTGACACATCAAATGAATGTCGTCTTTCTTCTTCAGACCACAAAAGATTGTCTTTTATTTATTTTTTAGAAAGTTTTAGATGTTTTCGTTCATATTATCAGGGTTCGTTCAAGGTGCTTGAAGTACTTGAATTTGACTTTTTGACATTTAACTCATGGAAAACCCTTGAAAACAGCCATATTTATGAAGAGGTACTTAAAAAGTGCTTTACTTACTTAAAATACAATATATTTTTTCGGAAAAAACACAAAAAATACAATATTTTCACGCAAAATTAACACTGCAGCCTGTCTGATAATACGAAGTACGGCAACATTATAATATAAACTATTATTTATTGAACAATAATAGCCATTATAAACTTTGTATTTAATATATATGATTAAATACGTTGTAAGTTGTATTTTGGATACCTTATATCTGTAATTTGAGTTTTAAAAATGCTAAAGATAGTGTTTGATAAGTGAGATGTCGGATTGTAATCCTTGAAAACCAGAAAAGTAGTGCTTGAAAAGTCCTGGAATTTCTTTTTACAGGATCTGTACGAACCCTGTATTATGAAAGCGATCCCAGACTTCTCATTCGTTTAGTTATATGAATAGTCCTATAATTTGGTTTGTGTCCGTCGAGTTTCAAATAAATGCGTTCGAAATAATAACAAAAAGATGAAGTACCTTTCATTTGTGAAGTGTTATTTGACAAATGGGCGTTATTACATTATGTAACGTGTAAATGGTTCTGCTTTTTGTCACAAAACAGTTTGGATAATTACTCCAACATAATTATCCATGAGCAAAGACTTCACTCATAGAATGCTGTTAACATTATATAATATATTTTTGAGTATATTTATTATATAATGCGTCATGTATAATTAAGTAAAATGCATTCAAATAGTTACAAATGTTAGTTTGATTCATACTTTTTCATACTGTGTGTGTCACACACACACACACACACACAAATATGTTACCTGTCAAGTTAACTTCAAATATTAAATAACTACAAAATGTATTTTTTTAATAAATTTTTTTAATTTATAAAAAAAAAAACACATTTATTATAATTTTTTTTATTATAATTTTTTATATCTTTTTTTATTATATATATATATATATATATTATTTTTTTATTATTATTATTTTTTTTACATATATATATATATATATATACAGTACATATACACAGATAACACACACACACAAATATGCCACCTGTCAAATATTAAACGTATTAATATGTAATATTAAAAGTTTATCAGTGAAGTTATCTAATGCCCTTTAGCAATAGTGTCTTATTTTTATAAACAGATAAGTGCCGATTTGAGCATATCTATGTTGTATTGTGACCAAAAAAAAAAAAGATTATTGATTGTCCCTCTAAATTTGTGCTCCTTAAAATCTTAAAATTTCTGCCTTTGTTGTTGCAGGAAATGATGAAGCCCACGTTCACCTCTGCCACTTTACCTGGAGGCACCAACAGCACGACCACACAGTCCTCGGCGTCTTCCTCTCCCTCCTCCTCCTCAGTGGCCATGCACACACACACACACACTCACAGCAGCGTCCCCTCGCTGTCCGGCACCACCTGTTGGCCCATGAGCGCTCAGAGCGTCTCCAGTGCGAACGGCACCGTGCTCAAAAGCTCTCCCGCCGGCGTGATGCAGCTGCCCGGAGGATTCACACTCATGCCAGGTGCGGGCCTGCCTTCAGTCGTGCCTTTGTTGCATTTCTTCCTTTTACAGATTAGTCCAGATTAACTCTTATTTGACTTTGCAGATGGGTTTGCATGATGCATTGCATCAGCTTGCATGACATTGTCGTGTTTTAATGCACATGAACTTATTGGCTTGCTTGCATGCCTGCTCACTTTGAATTCTGCTTCCAACTGATTTCGTCTGTGTAAAGGCCTATTCACATCAAGAGCGATGCAACAAACAAATCGAATCATTAACAAACTCGCAACATATTTAGACAATTTACATGAAATTAACGTTTATAAAAAATTATTTACGATGTATTTATTCAAAAATCATTAAAATTCAATTCAGGAAGTTTCTATGTCCAACCCTCTACAATGAGAGCAAATTTCACTCTGGGCGACTAAATAATGTCAATCATTAGCCATTGGCTGATAAATTCTAAGATTTTACTCGCCAGTGTGTGTGTGTGTGTGATGCCAAGTATAAGTTTAGCATAGATATACTTTCACTCGCTGAACACTGACTGAGCGCTTGAGAGTTTTGCTCTCCGTCAAGCGATCTGTACTAGTATTTCAAATTCTGCTTTTAAGAACAAGCAGAAGATATCCCGGTTTCTCCGGTAGTGGGCGGAGCTAATGCGCATACGGCAATCTCATTGGCTGGCGCTCATCCCTGTTTTAATTTCAGCAAATCAGTTCGAGCGAACGCTGACAACGTGATTAACATTCATGAGCCCAACAACTCATTTGTTGTGTATTGTCATTATTAGTAGTAGAGTTAGTAGTAGGATTATCTTTTAATAATAATTACTATTATCAATTACTTTTATTTTTTTTTTTTTTACAGAAACAATGAATGAACAACAATATCTTAAGCACCACCTCCAGTCCTAAATTCAGTTAAAATGACAAATATGCTTGACTATCATAATATCATTATATAATGCTTGATTGACTGATCTTAAGAGTGTACATTTAGATATTTAAAAAGCTGTGCCATATATATAAAAAATTGTATATCAGTTTGGCGAGTAACCCAAAATATTTACTAGCCAATGGCGATTCTATTGCCAAGGAGTGCGTAGAGGGTTGATGTTTTTAAAGTTATTTTGATCTCTCTCTCTCTGTGTGTGTGTGTGTGTGCTTTTATTAATTTAAATCAATTATTTAATTAAAATTTAAGTTTTAGATGGATTAAAAATTTCAGTAAAACTTTTAAGAAGAAGAAAAATCCTCCTAAAGTAGATAATGGCATAATCTTGTTATTTTCTTTCTTGGAAAATATTGCTATTTAAAAAAAAAAACTTTTGTCTGCCAAATCAGTCATGTGGTGCAAACAGCTTGAAAAAGTGTCATGGACATATATCATAGACCCTCACAATATCAGATAATTTGACCTTTTAATGATGAGGCAAGGGTAGTTCAGGTGTAAAAATGTCATGTGGTGCGGCATGATGCTATTTAGGTATTAAATATCATAAGACAAACTTTGAAGTTAACTTGAGAAAGCCTGACCAGAAAGTTTGAAGAAATTTGAAGGCTTAATGTTTGATGGTTTTGAAGGTCATAATATTTAAAAAGAATACTTTGAAAGCTAAAAAAAAAAAAAATCAAATTAATATCAATATGTGTGCACTCACACATCCAGTAAAAGTGCAAGGAAAATTGTACTTTTGCTTGATGCTCACGCCACATTACTTTTTTACTTAAAAAAAAAAAACATAATATAAAACCATATGAAACCAACATAAATATTACATTTTAAACTAAGAATTTAAAACTTGGATCGTAAACATTCTTGTTCGTCATTGACCCACATATCAAACATGTACATCACAGACTAAGATTATACACCGGACTCAAGATATGGATTGAGATCTGACTCGCTCGTTTGAGAGCATCCAGATGTTTATTGAAATATGCTTATATTAATATCTCCGAGATGATAAACCCAGCACTGTGAATCTGTTCAAACTCATTCACCCCACCAGACGTTTGTTCTCCAGTTAGGCCTGTCACGATTATGAAGTTTGGCTGACGATTAATTGACAAAAAAATAATTGCGGTTATGCCGATTAATTCCCCGTTTTAGGGCATTTTTTTTTAGTGTGCTTCATTCATTAAATAATTATGATGAATTTAATCCTTAGCAAGTTATCATTTTGCAGCGTAACATTCCAGTTAGCACCTTTCAAATTTTAAAGAAATGTGTTGAATTTGGAAGTGAATTGGAGCCCATGCTCGGTGTGACTAGGCCTTGAACATGCGAGTTCTGCGTGGCTTGCTGAGGGTGTCGCTGTGTGTCCCGCAGGCGCTTCTCTCCCGCCTGGCACACACACTATTCCTCTCAGTCAGCTGCAGACACACTCTCTGGCCATACAGTGTCCACAGACGCAAAACAGCCACGCCATGACTAGCACCAGCACCTCCTCCTCCGCTGTCTCCGCACACACACAACCCGCTGCTCAGGCCACGCTCTTCCGCCTGCCGGCCGCTGTCTCGCTTACAGGTCAGTGTGTCTCAGACTCTCTCTCTGTGTGTGTGTGTGTGTGTGTGTGGGGCCGTCTGGAGGGGAACTCGACTCACTGTGGGGCTGCAAATGTGTGTTGGATTTGCATGCTACAGCTTTCTTAAATTATGTTCTTATAGTGGTGGCATTGCAAGTAACACAACTAATGCAAAAAATAAGGGATTCTTCAAAACATTTAGTTAAATGTAACGGGTTTGACGTATGTGACATTTAATATGTTTTAATTAATTTGACTCACAAACAGTACATCACCAATAATGGTTTAATTCATATAATTTTGCAATAAACCATTAAAATACTGCATTTTAAAGCGACACGTAATCGACACGTGAGACTGTGTGTGTCGGTGTTATTTTAGTATATGCTTGTAATTTTTTATCTATTTTTTAAAATATTTCTATTTAGCTTTAATTTATTCTTTGTTACATAAAGGTTATATTATAACTTGTTACCCAGCAAGCAATAGCCGTAGGGTCTAGGTTAACTATAGACCTGATATAGTCCAGCTATGAGTAACACACTTCTAGCCAAAATAACCTTGAATTTGAATGTCGTTTTTGCCAAAATAACTTGTGAGATGTTTGGCATTCCATAATGTAAGCAAAAGTAAACCGTGATTACAAGGTGTTTGTGTTCATTTCTTCACTCATTGCATTTCGTTATCTAATTGATGACTAGTCTATTCTTGGGCTCTGGTTTAGACGTCTATAAATTTTTCTCTGACAGCCCAAATTTTTCCTTGTTTTAGCCTAGATGTCTGGGCTGTGTACGGACGGCTATTAGATGTCTTTTAAACACAAAATTGCTTGCTGGGTAGTTTATAAGTTTTAATTTGAATCATTTTAGGTAAACATTTTTATGTAATATTTGCTTTTTTTGAAAGTTTACATTTCATAAACTATTTTAAATAGTTTTAGTTGTCAGGTGTGCAGTTCATTCATGTATATAACTATGGCTGGTATTAAAAGTGCACTGTGTGTGTGTGTGTGTGTGTGTTTTCTGCTGTTGTGTATCAGGTGGTGCGATGCCTCAACAGTTACAGGCCATCCAGGTTCACCCCAGTCCTCAAAGCAGTGACAGCAGTCCCGAGATCAGCCAGACCTCCAGCAGCTCCGCCGGTACTCACTGCAACAACCTCCTCACTCCTCTCTGACTCCATACTGTCAATCAGTCACACATCATCTGTGTCTCTTCTGCACTCCCACAGTGAGCCACACTGCTACTATAGTCACGTCCTCAGTGCCTTCTTCAGTGGCGGGTCACATGATGTACCCTGGAGCGCACGTCATGTATGCTACATCCACCTCTGGCCTAGCCGACGGGGGTCTGACTGTGCTCAATACCTTCCCACAGTCGCACGCTGCGATGCACGTGTCACACACGCAAGCCCAAGACTCAGGTCAGTCGGACAGATGCATGTGCGTATCGGTGTGTTAATGTCTCGTTGGAATTGGCATAGTGAAAAGATATCGATTTGGAAAACGTCTAAGTATGGAAATTCCATTAACTGTTGTATTTCTATTGTTAAAAAGTGGTTTTATTGTGTTTGTGTTGTTTGTTGGTCATGTTTAGGTGGAGTTCCTCAGATGTTTCTCACAGGACCTCCAGGAACTGTACAGATCCCAGTTTCAGCCGTTCCGCTTCATTCGGTAATATATTAAAACCGTGAGCATTTCTTTACATGAAACCTTTGTTCACTGTATAATTTTACTCGTACAGCTTTTTCTGTAAGTTTAACTGCATCGTATCTAAACGCTTATTGGGTTTTGTATGTCAAAGGAGCTTCTGAAACATTCTAGCAAATACAAGAAAAGATTTTTTTTATTATTTTTTTTATCACGTAATATTGTGGGGGGGTTTTCTTGCAATGTTTATACTTCACAATATTAAGCCTTTATTCATTGTGTTACAAGAAAACAAAACATTACATTCCAAGAGTAAAGGCATAATGTTCTGACAATGTTATGTTTTTATTCTTGTAACACAATGCCTTTTTGCTCATAATATAATGCCTTTATTCTTGTATTGTTAATTTTTTTTCTTGTAACATTAAGCCTTTGTTCTCGTAGCATTTATGACTTTGTTCTTGTAATGTTATGATTCTTTATCTTATAATATTATGCCTTTTTTCTTGTCATTTTACGTTTTTGTTCTTCTAACATTATGCCTTTATTCTCGTAACATTTTATATTCTCGTAACATTATGCCTTTATTCTCGTAACATTTTATATTCTCGTAACATTATGCCTTTATTCTCGTAACATTATTATATTTTCGCAACATTATGCCTTCTCGTAACATTTTTGTATTCTCATAACATTATGCCTTTATTATTGTTACATTTTTATATTCTCGTAACATTATGCCTTTATTCTTGTTACATTTTTGTATTCTCGTAACATTATGCCTTTATTCTTGTTACATTTGTATATTGTCGTAACATTATGCCTTTATTCTTGTTACATTTTTATATTCCCGTAACATTATGCCTTTATTCTTGTTACATTTGTATATTGTCGTAACATTATGCCTTTATTCTTGTTACATTTTTATATTCTCGTAACATTATACCTTTATTCTCGTAACATTTGTATATTCTCGTAACATTATACCTTTATTCTCGTAACATTTGTATATTCTCGTAACATTATGCCTTTATTCTTGTTACATTTGTATATTGTCGTAACATGCCTTTTTTCATGTTACATTTTTATATTCTCGTAACATTATAACTTTATTCTCGTAACATTATTATATTCTCGTAACATTATACCTTTATTCTTGTTGCATTTTTATATTCTCGTAACATTATGCCTTTATTCTTGTAACATTTTATATTCTCGTAACATTATGCCTTTATTCTTGTAACATTTTATATTCTCGTAACATTATGCCTTTATTCTTGTTGCATTTTTATATTCTCGTAACATTATGCCTTTATTCTTGTTACATTTTTATATTCTCGTAACATTATGCCTTTATTCTCGTAACATTTTTATATTCTCGTAACATTATGCCTTTATTCTTGTTACATCTTTATATTCTCGTAACATTATGCCTTTATTCTTGTTACATTTTTATATTCTCGTAACATTTTTATATTCTCGTAACATGCATTTATTCTTGTTACATTTGTATATTGTCGTAACATTATACCTTTATTCTCGTAACATTTGTATATTCTCGTAACATTATGCCTTTATTCTTGTTACATTTTTATATTCTCGTAACATGCATTTATTCTTGTTACATTTGTATATTGTCGTAACATTATGCCTTTATTCTTGTTACATTTTTATATTCTCGTAACATTATGCCTTTATTCTTGTTACATTTGTATATTCTCGTAACATTATACCTTTATTCTCGTAACATTTGTATATTCTCGTAACATTATGCCTTTATTCTTGTTACATTTGTATATTGTCGTAACATGCCTTTATTCTTGTTACATTTTTATATTCTCGTAACATTATACCTTTATTCTTGTTGCATTTTTATATTCTCGTAACATTATGCCTTTTTTCTTGTAATGTTACGCTTTTATTCTTGTACCACAATGCCATTATTATTGTGTATATTGTGTTATGATTTTATTCCCATAACATGCCTTTATTTTTGTAATGTTACGTCTTTATTTTCGTAACATTATGCCTTGTGTTCCTGTAATGTTACAAGATTGTTCTCAAAACACTTTTATTCTTGTAACAAAATGCCTTTATTTTCCAAACATTGCAATGGCATTATCATAACATCAAAACAATTTTGTTCTCATAACATCGACTTTTCTCAAAACATTGTAACCGCTGTTTTTAAATTTGACACTGAAACACAGTTGTAGGTGATAGTATGATTGACAGCCAGGAAAGTGTTATAAACTTTTTTTATCTTATGATGAAGATGCATAAGAACATGCCGTCATTGGGCTCCTCTCACAGTTGTGTTTCTGCCGTTCCAGATGTTGATAAACCAGCAGCCCTCGGGTAGCAGCAGCGGTGCCACGCTCACGGAGCTGCGGGTGGTTAACATGGACAATCCCAAAGGAGACTGAGGCCAGTGTGACTGTTCACTCACTGATATTCCAGGGATCACTCATGCCATGCAATCAGACTGCCATTGTATTTATTACTGCCTTGCTGCGTGCCGTGGGGTTCATACACCCATACATACAGGAATACTGAGAGGCGTAACGGGACGTTTGAAGGAGGATTGCGTCTCCTCATGGACTCATTTTGGTAGGTAGTGAGATATAACAGATCATTTTTGGTTCACATTTATACGCAACTTTACATCAGTATTTCATAGAGACGTCTGCACTATCACTGCTGGGTGTTCACCTTCATGCCGAAAGACTCTGATGTCGGACAGTGGAATACGATCATGTTCACTTTCAGTAAACATTCAAGCCTGTACCACAGTTGAAGTATCTTCAGTTGAATCTTTCTTTCTTTTGGGAACGCCTCATCTGATCTGATTTATCATTCATTTTTGAGATCGCTTTTAAGATCTCAATCTTTTGAGGTAAAAAAAAAGTTTTTGTTGTGAAGTAAGTTCGCTGTGGGTTTAATGGCTGTTCGTGCGTCATTAAGGAATGCTTCACCAAATCTTTTTTCCAAACTTCATGTCATTTCAAACCTTTTTAACACTTATTTTGCCGTGTCAGACCATTTAATTAAATGGTGACTGGCATTTAAAGTAATTTTCTTTGTCAAATTTTGTTCATTTTTTTAGAGCTAAACAGCCTAAATGATTATTCGCATCATGAATCGGCAGGTTTGGAAAGACATGAGGGTGAAATAATGAGTAAACTTGCCTTCAAAACAATGCTGGACACTCTTGCACTGCCATCGACACTCACTGGGGGTTTCGTCTACAGTTTGAATACCACTGTAGTACATCATGTCTATAAAAAATATATAATTGTTCGCCCTCATCACATCCTGAATGGCCTTTTGTTCCTCGATTAGCAGTTTTACGATATCTCAAAACGATCCGATTATTTGAACATGCTGCTATAATTTGGATCTAGACATGATCAATAGTATAACAATGTCTGGAGAAGATGGCTTGTCGTGATGCTGTGCCAAACGATACTGTACCTGTGGATGGCTGGACGAGTCCACTTCTCTGCTTCTCGGCTTCAGGCAAACACAAGCTCAAGCCACTTGTTGATGATGCTGTAACAGGAAAAACACTGACTCACGTTTTGCTCTGCATGACAACGTACCGTAAACGCTGGTGCTGCAGAATCACAGGTGAATAGACGGACTCGCTCAAGCTTGCTTCACGGCTTCTTTAGTTCACCAAAATAATAACACGTGTGATGGATCTGCTATTAGGTACAAGAATGGCAAGTTTTGCTCAAAACAACTGTTATTTTCACTGAATTTGCTTAAATTAAATACACAATGTAGTTTAACTGTTTATACGTGCACCCACATATTAATATTGTATGTGATTTCTTTCTTCATTTTGATCATCATACTCTTAATTGTGTTTGTTTTTTTCTTCTTCCAAATATTTGATTTGGTTTCTTGAAACGTCCAAAGGGCTGTATATGTCGACGATGTCTGCTCGTATATGCGTTTGGTCTCTCTCTGCAGATTTGTAAAGCACCAGTGGCACTGGCGGGTCTCTTCTTCCACACACACACACACACACACACACACACTGCGAGCGTGGAGCGTAAAGCCTTGACGGATGTAAGTGGACCACAGCAATACCGAGAGTTTCAGGAATGACGGTTTCTCTTCTTCTTCTTCGTGGATTTTCGGTTTGTGGACCCGAGCGCATGTTGACTGTGTGTGTGATTGTTTAGTTTTGTTTTTTTGACCAGTGTAAACTGAAGAAAGAATGGGGGGGGGGAAAGTGTGTGGGATTTATAAAGCGGCCAGAAACAAAAAGTGTTTGATTGTTTTATTCAGTATTAACGCGTTTTAAATCCAGGGGGAACATTTCTTGAGTTGTTGATTTCCATTATGATGTTTTTTTTTGAGTGAATCTCTTCAAGAACTTGCCAGGGTCATATTTCACTCCACAACCAGAAGGAAAAAAAAAAAAACACAACATATTTTTGACATTTCCATGACGATTAACCACATTTTTGCTCATTTCTGATGCAACAACATAATAAATCAGTGAGATATTAAATTATAAGGTGTTTAGGCATTGTCTAAGTATTTGTTGAACAGCTTTTAATATTTTTACTATATTGCACTTAGTAATAATCACATTTTGGAAAAGTACATTTATCATGAAATATTTTCACACTTATAATTGTTTTTTAATTTATGCGAAGTACTATTTTTTTTTTTTTTTTTTTTTTTTTTTTTTTTTGAGTGAAATATGACCTGGGTGTTTGATGGTGTTTTTATCGGCTGTTATCTTGTGAAGTTGTGTGAACACTAGAGGAAAGTGTTGAATGTACCACCTGTATATGGCCCTCATTGTACATAATCTGATTTCCTACTTTAAGTAGCTCATATGGCTGCATATGAAATTAAAATGTTTCTGCACCCTGGATATATTCAGTGGACTGTATATATTAGTTTAAATGTGAAGCACGGGCATCTTGTTTTGTTTTTTCTCCCCTTTCCTTTAGCGAAACGTAACCAGTTGTGGATGAAACGTTTGCTTTACTCTGTTCATTATCTTCTACAGTGCCATTTTCTGAAGAATTAGGTTTGTTTTATTAGGTTTGTTTGTTGGTTTGTTTTTGTATTACATGATGAGTAAAATTTATTAATTTGATTAAAATTTAAGTTGACAGTACAAAAGGTGAAAGTGAACTCTATTTTAACCACTAGAGCATACTTGTTGTAAAAGAAATGCTGTAATTATGTATAGCGCTTTCTTTTGTAATAAAAGAAAGATTTGAGAATAATTTTACACAAGCTTGACACTGAATCGTGGATTTTAATATAGTGTTATGTTTTCATCAACTTCTTTCACGTCTGTCTGATGCAGCCTTATATACATTACTATTTTTAATGTTTTTGAAAAGTTTCTTCTGCTCATCAAGCCTGCATTTATTTGCTCAAAAATACAGAAAAAAAAATGTAATATTGTGATATATTATTACAATTTAAAATAATTGGTTTTCAATTTATTATACTTTAAATTATCATTTATTTCTGTGATGCAAAGCTGAATTTTCAGGATCATTACTCCAGTCTATCACATGATCCTTTAGAAATCATTCTAATATTCTGATTCATTATCAAAGTTGGAAACAGTTCTGCTGATTAATATTTTTTCATAACCTGTGATACTTTTTTAGGAGACTTTGATAAAAAAAAAAAAAAAAAAAAGCAAATGTTTTAAAAATATAAATCTTTTGTAACAGCAATATCCACGACTGGTCAGTCATTTGGGGTCAGTTAATTTTTTTCTTTCTTTTTTTGAAATAAATCAATACTTTTATTCAGCAAGGATGTGTTAAATTGATCAAAAGTGATAGTAAAGAAGATTTATATTATTGGAAAATATTTTAAATAAATGCAGTTCTTTTTAACCTTTTATTCATCAAATATATTAGGCAGCAGAACTGTGTCCAACACTCATAATAAATCAGAATATTAGAATGATTTCTAAAGGATCATGTGATAGACTGGAGTAATGATCCTGAAAATTCAGCTTTGCATCACAGAAATAAATGATAATTTAAAGTATAATAAATCGAAAAGCAATTATTTTAAATTGTAATAATATATCACAATATTACATTTTTTTTCTGTATTTTTTATCAAACAAATGCAAGCTTGATGAGCAGAAGAAACTTCTTTCAAAAACATTAAAAATAGTAATGTTTCCAAACTTTTGGCCTGTCCTGTATATATATACACAGTCCCTGACAAAAGTCTTGTCGCTTATCTATTTTGTAGAAACACCTGCTATAAACCTGACTTTTAATTAATCAATTGGTGTTAGAAATAGCTCATATGGAAAGCTAAAACCCTCCCAAATGATGTTTAATGCACTGAAATAAATTAGTTTCACTGAAAAAAGATTTATCATTTAATCAAGGCAGAAAGGTCAAAGTTTGGCAAGACAAAAGTTGTGTCGCCTATACAGAAATTGAGCAAATTTACTGCAAATACAAAAATATGTCAGCAAATTAAGTAGTGGTGCTGTGAGATCCAAATGTAATATCTTGTATGACTTCCGTGAGCTTGAAGGACTGCATCCGTGCGGTTTGGCAAGGATTCATACAATTTATTGATGAAGTCATCAGGAATAGCAAAGAAAGTTTTCAATTGTCTTTTGTTTAGTGCTGGGCTGGCTTCTGGGCACTGATGCGACCATGGAGGCCATTTCGAGACAGAATCCGACAAACTGTTCTGGTCACAGGGACTTCAGGTGACCAGGTCTCGTGGAGCTCTGCTGCAGTGGAAAATGGGCTGGCCTTGGATTTTCGAGCCAACAAACGGTCCTCTCGAGCAGTTGTCTTGCGGGGTCTGCCTGACCTGGGCTTGTCAAAAACGTCTCCAGTGTCTTCAAATGTTTTTTTTTTATCCTCTGTACTTGACGCTGAGACACATTGAAGGTGTCTGCCACATCAGCAGTGGATCTGGTCTTCAGCCTCTTGATAATCAAAACTTTAGTCTCAGGGTGAATGTTTGCAGAGGTCTAGTTGCAGTTGATGTGGAGGTCTAGTGTACTGGGGTTGTTATTATACACACCTGAGACCTAATTGATCCATTATTAGTCACAGGTGAAGCTCATATGACAAGGCGACAACACTTATGTCTTTGCAAAAATTTACTCAATGGGCTTTACCAAGCTGTGAATATTAGAATACTTTTTGACAGTTTCGTTTTGCACTGAAACATTATTACAAAAGCTGTTGGGATTAAAATGAGCCATTTCTTGTAAAAAAAAAATCTTGATTCGAAATATATTTCAGCGGCACTTCAGGTCAATTTGTACACAAGCGACAAGACTTTTGTCAGGGACTGTATATATATATATATATAATAATTGCAGAAAAAGGGAACATACAGAAAAATAAGCATAATATTAAAGCACATATCAACCACAACAATAACACTTGTAAAGGAAACGACAGCAAAATAAAATGATAAAAAAGCCATAAAATATATGTAGACCGTGGCGACGCAGCGAACAGCTTATGTCTGCAGCACACTGTGATGAGTATGCGACTTTAAAGCTAACTATATTTAGCAGAATTTGAATTCTGTATCCCAAAATGCACTTGATTGTATGCAAACACGTTGTTTTACACTAAAGTGGATTAGAAATGTAAAATGTAGCATATTTCCATCATAAGTTATTAATATACTCACAGAGGTGAATATGCAGAACTTTGTAATTGTGGCTTTCATTCACGTCACAGTTTCATGTTGGTTTCAAAAAACCTTATTTAGGTTTCGGGTCCTTCTTTACTCGAGGTCCTCTGAGGCTGAAGGATTCATTAAAGTCACCATGAAATCAAAATGGACAAATTTTTTTTTTTTCTCAGATATTTTTATGGAATATTGCAGTATATATTGTAATATAAACGATTTATCTGTGCATCTCTTATTTTTGTTTTTTAATTTATGTGCTTCTTAATCTTGAATCAAAACAACTTCCTCTTTGCATCTCTTCGCTGATGATGCGTTTACTGGCGCGAGGGCGGGGCAACCTGTCAATCACATGAGATCCACCAATAGCGAACCACAACCATCAAATCAATTCCCCATGGAAAAAAAAATCAAGCCCCGCCCACATTTATTCTTGTTCCAGAAGCTGTGGGAAAAATGCAGAGTAAAACTGTAAAAAGTAAATTGTTTAATCTAAACAAAAAATATTAAAATAAATGAATACATTAAAATAAATTTCTAACAGTACAGGACTATAGTGAGCAGAATTGTTTTTAAAGTGTAGCATAATAGAATAATAGAAAACTGCCGATTCAGTTCACGGCACTTCTGGGTCATTTCTATAGTATCCACAAACAGTGATCGACTGTTGCACAACTCTGAACGAAATTCAATGGCTGTGTCTGAAATCGCCCCCCATACCCTTGAGTAGGGCACTATTTGAGTGGACGGCCATTTATAGTGGTGTTCGAAACCATAGTGGACATTATCAAGTGCACTCATTAAATCCCACAATGCACTGCAATAAGGACTGTACAACGATATACGCTCAACAGCTAGAGAATACCCATAATGCACTGTGAGGGTCGTGCTGAATGAATTCCCGCGTGTGACCAGTAGATGGCGCTCACATCCCAATCATCCATTTTCCAAACCGCTGGTCCAATGGGGGTACAGCGTAATACCATACAGGTATAAATCACTTTTTTAAATTGATTATTAACCTGTTCAATTGAGTTTTATACATAGTTTCAATGACAGAGTTCAAGATAAATGTTTTTATCTAGCCAGTTTGCTAAGTTTCAAATAATTATTAAAAAGCACAAACTATGCACTTAGTGTCCGAATTCACTGAGTACTTTTTTTTTATTTTTTATTTTTTTTTATGAAATGTGTTACATTATTTCTGCATTACTTTTTCTCACCTGGGCTGGGCTTGCTTGATTGTTTTTTAATAACAAAAAAAGTTATATTTTGGGCAAATGTAAAGGCTCTTTCAATCAAAGATGAAATGAACAAGCCTCATGGAAGGAAGGAAATGCATACTTACGCCTGTACAGTAGAGGGCGCCGCTCAAACTAACCTCTCAGATGCTGATATTCTGGACTACAGAACAATAGGATACAGTAGAAGAAAGTTCAACACTCTTATTTCTAATCTAATCTAAAGTAAGTTTTGCTCATTAGTATGGTTGAATTAGATCTTGAAGGTCAGCAGCAAAGACATTGGTCAATAAAGTGAGGTTAAATACATAAAGTATATTTGTGTAATTTAATATAGTGAATTCTAAAAGTTTTGCGTAAAATTCGGAGATTGCCTTTTACTGTTTTTATTCATTTTGAGGAATACTGAATGTTTTCGTACAAGTGAGATGAGTCACATTTAGTCTAGAACTAAAATAACCATCATGTTTACACAGCGAACACACACACACACACACACACACACACACACACACACACACACACACACACACACACACACACACACACACACACACACACACACACACACACACAGCGAACACAACACCTCCTCAATTTATTTCTCTCAACATGTGGACAGGAGAGCTGTCAGTCAATAAATGTGAAAAAGTAACTAGCGTTACATATTTGAACAAGTAACTTAGCCTATATATTTGTTGTAAATTGAAAAAGTAATGCGTTACTTTACTAGTTACTTGAAAAAGTAATCTGATTACGTAACGAGTAACCCCAACACTGTCGCCCATTAATAACAAAAGACCATCTTGGGTCAGTAAGGAAGCATAAATGGGCAGCAATATTCAATTTGAAATGTAATATGTAAAATGGCAATGCATTTCTGTATTTAAATTTACATTTTCCATTACATTTGTGAAACGTTTGGTGCAAAATGAAAATGAAAATTCAATTATATAATGTACATTTTGCCATTTCATACACTAGTTTTAATATGTAAATTGAATACACACGTCCGTGCGCTAGAGGACGCTGTGTGTCGTTCAGCAGGAGTGTGTGAGAGTGTGTGTGAGTGTGTGTTTTTGGATCACTGTTGACATTCAGTCTGGCCTGCCGACCATATGAGCTCGTACGAAGCAGTTTAAAGCCTATAATTTCCCTCAGCTGTAATGTCATCGGGGTTTTATTATATACCAGGACCAAAGCGCACAGTCTAATGTAATGGTGAGTCGCTGCTTTATCCTGTAGTTTTCTTTATTTTCTCTTTCTCTTTGCAGATAGAGGCTCAGTCACGTCGTTTGGGTTATTTGCGGTTCTCTTTGATCATTTTCTCCTTTTGCGTGTCAGTGTGAACATCGATATGTTTTATAATGGCATGTTTGACGTGCAGATTTTGGTAATGTGATGTAACGTTAGATGTAAAGTAGATCGTTAAGCTAAAGTGTGTTAGCCAGCGTGCTAATACAAACAGTCAGTTCGAGCCAGTTTAAGATAACATTTATTTTATGCAGCCCGATGTTTGTACAATATGCTGTTTAGAGAATAAAAAGGAAGTGTTTGCATGATCAGATGAGTGAAGTAGATCATTTAAAACCATACAAGAGATAAACATTTAAATGGATGTCATAAAGGGGTTTATTTAAGGTTAAATAAACTTGTTTTTTCTTCAAAAGTCTGTTTAGCTGTAGCTTAAGAACTGTACAATGAACTGTATTTTTGTATGCAGTAAATACTAAAAATGAAAGATACTAAAGTACAATTATAGATGACATAAGCTGTTTGGCCCCGCACCCTTTGATGGCCAGCTCATGTTAATACCCGTATCATTGTATTAATATTGTATTATTAGTTAATCATTAGTTTTAACACAGTTTAGTACATTGCATATTTGCTAGTATTGCTGTTTTCAGCGATGAATAGGAGTGCGTGGTCTGCTAAATATAGGCGTTGATTACCTCTGATTACGACAACAATGGCGTTGCAAAAATATAGATTTTTTTGGTAACTTAGTTCAGCCTTAAATTCACACCATTGTTGAGCAAGAAATCGACTAGGGTCAAGGTTTGGCTGTTTATCATTAGCCCTGGAACTGCAAATGTGGCCAAAAGAAACTTTCTCCAAAAATATGTAACGTTACATTTATAATCATGGCTTGACATTATTTATTTTTGTGGATAGTGGTTTTCCAAAGTTATTAGCCACCCAGCATTTTCACTGGCCACAATTTTGACATCGATAACATGGGGAAAAACTCTCATATAGATATTTTTAATATTATCTCATAATTTTGCAGAAGGAATATTAGGCTGCTGTCACTTTAAGACCTGACGCACGGATCCATTACACTGTCACACATGCGCTTTCTTTCTCAACTCTTTATGTTCATCTAAAACACAACTGTGTGTACGTGAATACTCACCAAGACTGGCTTTTTGACTTTATTGTGTGTGTATTTCACTGCTTAAGCACAATAAGCAGTGAAAAAGAGCTAAATGTAGTGCTGAGAGGCGGCTTATTTTTGGCAATACTTCATGGCACTTTGTTTATAATTTCAGGTGCCTTTTTATAAGACTACAATTGAAAAATGTATATATTATTCAACGTGCCAAAGTGGCCATTAGGAGGGACTGGATACACCCACATTTGGCGGGTGTTACTAATGTCAAGCCCTGTTTATAATATATATTTTTGCAAGCAAATTGCTAATAGTTCATTATATTATACGGATTATTTCACCAGTGCCCAGTATTTTAGAAGGCTCTTAAAAATGTCCAATACACTGGATTTTTTCCATCCGTTTCCTTTGAACGGACAAACAGGCTGGAATTGGCCCCTCAGAAACAGGAAATGGTTTTGAAGGGGACTTCCTGTTGACGTGTGATGTACCAGTTCTGTGTGTTTGCAGGTGTAACTGAAGCAGATCTGAAGATGCTGCTCTCTTTGGGGATGCTGATGCTCTCTGCCACACAGATCTACACCATCTTCACGGTTCAGATATTTGCCTTCCTCAATCTCCTGCCTGTGGAGGCTGATATATCAGCTGTGAGTTTCTAACACTCGTCCTGCAACAGTTAAACACACGGTTGCCGGACGATAATTAATGGTTGCGTTTGTTTTTCAGTATTCATTCGACAATAAAACGGAGAACTTTGATGACCTTCCGGCCCGGTTTGGCTACCGGCTGCCCAGTGAAGGACTGAAGGTGAGTGATGAATGATACACCCGGTTATTATGATCATACATTTATGATCTGCTGTTATGTGAATGCAGCTTGATTACATTTTTCACTGTTCAATTTTTCAATTCACTATGAAGTGTAAGGTTTATTAAAAATGCTGAGGTTACACATGACTGATGTAGGCATGATTTGATTATTACATAATTGCCTGCTTTTGTAAATATTTGATCAACTGCAGTTAAATTTGGTACAGTGTTGTCATCCACATGAGGAAGTTTTAATTAAATATAGAAATTCCCCCTTTATTTTGTGTGTGTGTGTGTGTAAAAGGATGCATAAAATTGATCAAAAGTAACAGTAACGACAATTATAATGTAACTTTATTCATCAAAGAAACCTGAAGAAAGTGTATTTGTGCAATATTTGTTTACAACAACAAAAAACAGTCCAATGAGTGTTTGATCAGATGAATATTAAGTTCACACTGTAAGTGATCATGACAGGCCGAGCCAGATGTGCATGAGAGGATGAGAGGAGAGTTCATGCGAGTGTCAGGTGTTTCTGAGATGTGGAAGAGGGGGCTAGCATTTAGAAATAGATCTTTTGACCTGACCCCCCTTAGACCTCAGAGTTGGTGATGTAGTGAGTCTGATGTCAGCACTGACCCTGTCCCACGAGAGGAGTGGAGATGACTGACCCAGAACCGCTGCGCTCACACTCTCATCTGCAGAGCTGATGACCTCAAAGCAGAAACGCCATCGGAGAAGACGTGCATACCTTCTCATTTCCTAAATCGGTTTCCCGGATGACTAGTTGACTGGCCGATCTTAAGGAAACACTATAATAAGACACCAGACGTCGATGAGACGTGTTTTAAAGCACTTTTTCGGGTATTACCTTTCATGTAGTGTGTGATATAGCTCTGTTGCTAGGTTACGCATCGCCGCCCGCACCCGCTCCGCCACGTGTTGGCGTTTACATGTCAAAGTTCGGCACATTTGAACCCAGTGCAAAACTTTGCATTGGAAAATTCTTCATTGCGCCATTTCCCATTGGTTTTTTGCTCACAAGAGTTTGCAGAGCAAAAGTAAATGTAATTTAACCCCTTAACTTTAAGATTATTGCTGAATTGAAAGCACTTCAAAATATTAAAGTATGAAAAAGTTATGGAAGTTTAAATTGACATTAAATCAAATATAATTGATTTAATATTTTTTTCTTTTATATAAAATATATGTTTTACAAAATATTTTTACTATAAAATTACTATAAAATCAAAGCCATATATCTACCGAAGTTTTGTTCTAAATTTGAAGTTGATATCACAAAAATTGAAGTTCCCATGAGATTTTTTGTTTAGGCGTAATACCAGAAATAGCCACCGGGTGACATTGAATTCCATTTAATTTAATTGTATGCATTCTGCCATAAAAAAAATGTAATACATTTCTGTTTTGTCAAGATTAGAAAAGATTTTAAAATGGGGAGGAGCCTGATAAAATCATTTAGAGTACCGTTTCTACGGTAACGCAATGTCCAATTTCAAAACGGTTTTCACAGGATGAATTCTGAGTTTGTAAGCTTTCAAATGATACCTAATCTATGATAACTACTAAAATATGTGATAATAAAGATATTATATTTTAGAGGATAATGTATATATTATAATTTTTAGAGGATAATATTATTTTATAATTTTTTATTGACAAATACTAGATTATACGTTATATTATGAACTTTTAGCATGAAAATCAACGTTTCAAAACGTTTAAAAGTGTGTGACAAAGTTCAAAACTGTAGATTTTTTGAGGTGCACTCTTGTCATAAATTCATCTATTTCTGTTCCTACATAATTTCTAACAAAAAACAGTGCTAACATATCTATTTAGGAGCCTTAGACCTTTCCAACGATATCTAGTTTGTCATGATTAGGTTAGGATTTAATTGTAATATAGTGAAGTAAACTTAAACGTGCCGCTAGTGACAGTTAAGGGTATGATATCATAAGAACAGAATTAATAAACCAGTTTTGATGATGTCATTGACCTACTGGTCACATGTGCAGTCATTTTCTGTTCCTGATTCGCTGATGTGAACTACACCAAACCTCATGACATGCTGGTGAAAACCGTCAAAAATCACATTACTTCACATCTGCGCCACTTCCCCATTCCAGTGTGATTTCCCCATCAAACCAGTGATTTGGTTTTTCTAGAGGTCAACAAGCAGCTTTTTTAACATTAGTTGCTAAGCAACAGAGTTCACCTTTGACCTGTTCAGATGGACACAGCGTAATATACTTATCGTCATCTGTTTTGTCTAAATATTGAGTTGGGAGTTAATCCTGTTATGGGAACATGCTAATCTAGTCATGAGCTGGTCAGTCCCGCTGGAGGCGCCCGTGCCGAGAGCCACCGCTGCAACAGGAAGTAGTGTTCGACCACTTCCTGAAACCCCGTTCTGTGGCCGTTACTGTTGCTGTCTTGTGTTTGGAGAAGTGGCTCGACCCTGACACGGCCCCTGATGTCAGCGGCTCCAGATCTGCAGCTTCTGCAGTGGAACATGTGCTGGTTATTGTTTACTCAAACTAAAATTATGAAAAATTGTCTTCAATATTTGCAAAATACCTGAATTAAAAAAAAAGTTAATATGATAAATATTTATAAAACTTAGACATGTCACAAACTGAAATCGATTAAAGCTAAATAGAAAAAATAATAATAATTATATATATATATATATATATATATATATATATATATATATATATATATATATATATATATATATATAAAATACAAAAATTACTAAAGAATAACAAAATAATAATTCATAGCATCTTTTATTTTTTAGAAATGCACTCATTTTATAATTCCAGCTGATGATTATTGCACATAATTTAATTAGTATTTTAAAATAGTTATTTAATGATGTCATAATTATCTTTTGGCTTATAACAATAAATGGCTGATATTAAAATCATATTTAGTCTGAATACATTTACAATGAAGCCTAAAATTACTACAATTTATTATAATTCTTTAAGTATTTCATGTAATTATTTAATATAAACAATTACATTATGGCTAATAAAAAAAAACCATATAATAGTGTATATATATATATATATATATATATATATATATATATAAACATTTACCGTATATCGTTTTTCTCACTTTTTCTCGACATTTTAAGGGGGAACATCTAATAAATTAAATTGTAAAGTTAAAAGCATGAAAAATTGATATTCATCTTTCATTAGTTAATATAATGTTTTAATTAATATGCAGTTAATATAGTTGTTTATTGCAGATTATTCAAACTTCTATTTTGTCTAAAAAATTTAAAGTGAAAACATTTTAAACGAGGGAATTTCAGCATCACGACATTAAAATGTAAAGTATGAAAAATGTATATACTTTTTTTAATTTAATATAATTAATTTAATTAATACGCATTTAATTATAAAAATTGTTATAGTGATTGTTTAAATGCTATACTATTTTGTCTAATTAAGTTAAAAATAAAATGTTAACATCAAATGTTTTAAGCAAGTGTCGGCATCACAACAATACAATGAATGCGTGAAAAATAGATATTCATTTTTAATAATTTAATATAATTAATTTTATTAATACATATTTAATATAATAACAATTATGTTATGGCTAATTATTAATTGTTTAAACAACATCATTAAAATCAAACATCACAAATGATAACAATACAAATTTAAGTTGTGAAAAATAAATATTCCTTTTTTTTCTTTTAATATAATCATTTAATAATAATTATGGCTAATTATTAAAATCCATATTTTGTCTAAATAAACAAACAAAAAAACTAAAATGAGTTGTTTTAAGTGAATTAAGGCATCATTATAATGTACAATCTGAAAAATGGATATTTTAAATTAGAAAATGCCTAAAGATTTAACATTTATCAGTGTAATTAAATGATTGCCTGCACTTTATTTGACAGTACGTGAACTCAGTGTGCTAACCTGAGAAAGCTCTGGTAATATAAGGTTATGTTTCAGGGTTAATAACATAGTTATTACCCAGTTATTGTAATTACTGTAATAATTGCACTTTATTATTCTTTTCTGTTGGATAACAGCAGTTCATGAACAAATGAAGGAAGTGACATCATTAAATCAGCTGATCGCCTGTGATGTGTAGTGAAAGCGTAGTGTGTGAATGGTGTCTTTCATGTGTTGAGACGTCTTGTGTCCTGGAGTGTTTCCGTGGCCTACTTCTCCTGGTCCTCAGTCATGTGCCTCACGCCTGGCCCAATAACCCCTTCCTCACACACAGGAGCTGTCCCGCTTGCCGGAGCGACGCTGGATAATGCGGACGAGAACCGAGTCATGTAACGTGTTTGGAAGTGTGTGAAGATAAGAGTGTAATGTTGCAGAGCTGCTGCTGTGGTGTGTGTGTGTGTGTGTGTGTGTCAGCAGAGGGTGCTGTTGGGATTCTTGAGCTCACACAGTTTGGTTTGATGTGGTCCGTAGGGTTTCCTGATTGGTGCCCGTCCGGAGAACGGCTGTGTGCCGATCGAGCCTCCTCCCCTGAGGGACAACCTCTCCAGCGCCTTCATCGTGCTCATCAGGCGCTTCGACTGCAACTTCGACATCAAGGTGCGTCTCACACCATCATTAGACACATGTAGAGCTGTGGAAACACATAATAACACACAATTCCCACTGAAAACCTGGGAAACGTTCACACAATCATTGTACTGTAACTTCCTTCTCAATACTTGAGTCATCATCCACTTCATTTCATGCTCTTCTTTATCTTACACTTTATTTTACAGTGTAATTATACATGTAAGTACTGAGAGATGATAATGAACTACATGCACTTACTATAGGCTTTGGTTTAGGGTTTGCTGCATGTAATTATGCAACTGTAATATCAGGTAATACACATAATAATGATTATATAATGTAATATAATATTAGCAGGTACAACTTTTGATGTGTAAATGGTGAAATTAACAAACTAAGATTATAAAATGCTTTAGAAGTACTTTTCATTTTTAGTTTAACTAATAGAGCCTTATTGTAAAGTAAATTTTGTTAAACATTTCTATTTAGCTTTAATTGTTTTTATCTCAGTTTTAGATTGTCATTTTAGTACTTGAACTTATTTCAGTTAGAACTTATTTCTAAGTTTTTCATCTAATATTTCTATTTGATTTTATTTCAGCTCTATTTAAATTACTGAATGATTTTTAATAGTTTTGGTTTTAGGTAAGAATAACAATGCTGATTTAATGCTAACAGTCTATATATATATATATACATCATGAAAAAATATTATATATTATTAAAAAATATATTTTTACATTGAAAGATATTTTTGATAATAATGATTATATTTTGTACACACTCTCATCTCTCAGTGTAAGGAAAACGTGTTATTGCTTTTTAATGGTTACACCACATGACATTTTTCACATGAAATCTTTGTTGTAAATTGTATGAAAATATTTGAATATGAAACCAACATGAATACAAATTTTATATTTATATTATTAATTATAATAATACAATGTGGCATTGTGCCAGTTTTGACTGATCGATCATCATTTGACGCAATGTGTGCCAGATGTTAAAAATTATATATATATATTTTGTTCATAAATTATTAATTCCTTCAGTCATTATAATTTCTTTTTAATAAATTATAATTAAAATATTTTTTTTTTACATTTATAATGTTTATTTTTTATAGTTATACATTGCATTTTTATAGTGACATGCATTTAAAAAAAAAATATATATATATTTCAAAATAATTTCTTAATACATTTTATAAATTATATCTTCATGAATTAGAAATTGTACATGTTGTGTTTGTTATAATTATATTTCTTTTATAAATTATATGTATGTTTAAAAAAAAAAATATATATATATATATATATATATATATATATATATATATATATATATATATATATATATATATATTTTAAATACATTATAAACCATTATAAATTATAAAATGTTTGTGTATTTAAAAAAAAAAAAGCTTTATCAAATATAGATTTTTTTATAAATTTTGAAATACGTTTTTTGTTTTTTACAACTTGTACTATAAATGTCCTACTACTGCTACTAAAAAATACAAACGAGGGTAATAAAGAAACATTCCAAGTATGCAAATGCGCCCCTAAATGCAAAATCCTCCCCCGCTCTTCAAGACGTGCCTCAGTGCGCACATGTTTCACGCTGTGGGGAAATAATATGCAAAGACTTCAAGAGGGTCTGCCGACAGTTTCTGTTCACCTGCAGGACTTTGGACGACTTCCAAACGTAACGCCTGTTGCATATAGCTAAAAATACTTCTCCAATACCACAATAAACCGTTGGACAGGTTAATCATATACAGCGCTGTGGGATTTGTTTACCTTTTTTAATGTGCAGAGAGGGAGAGATGAGAGAGAGAGTGAGAGAGAGAGTGAGAGAGAGAAGAGTGAGAGAGAGAGAGAGAGAAGAGTGAGAGAGAGAGAAGAGTGAGAGAGAGAGAAGAGTGAGAGAGAGAGAGAGAGAGAGAGAGAGAGAGAGAGAGAGAAGAGTGAGAGAGAGAAGAGTGAGAGAGAGAGAAGAGTGAGAGAGAAGAGTGAGAGAGAGAAGAGGAAGAGTGAGAGAGAGAGAGAGAAAGAGAAGAGTGAGAGAGAGAGAAGTGAGAGAGAGAAGAGAGAGAAGAGTGAGAGAGAGAGAGAGAGAAGAGTGAGAGAGAGAGAGAGAGAGAGAGAGAGAAGAGTGAGAGAGAACAGAGAGAGAGAAGAGTGAGAGAGAGAGAGAGAGAGAGAGAGAGAGAGAGAGAATGGTGGTAAAATAAAAGTAAAAAAGCATTAAAGTTTGACATCTTAATATTTTTCTAATTCAATCCATTAAAATAGTTTTACTATTTTAGTCGAGTTGTCCACTCGACTCGATGCTCCTGATATTATATCTGCGACCTTCACGTGACTTGAGTGTGATAGATTTTCATTTCCGAGGAATGTCTTGAATGCTCTTATCTCTTGTCTGCGCAAACATTCACTAATCACTGATCCAGCGCTGCCAGAATCTGACTCTAGACCACACTGCGAAGGGCACAGACTTTATAAAACACAGTAATACTACACTGGAATATATTTTGCAGAGATTTAGGTTGTAATATTGGTTGTTTTGCATTTGAAAGTGAAAATCTAGTCGTGCAGTTCTTAGTTCTGCCATGAGTGGCCGCTGTCGTGCAGTCAAAGGGACAATTCAAGTCAAAATCAAAATGATCCCATAATTTACTCGCCCTCAATCCTGTTGCTATGGTTACTCACATCTGATGTAGCTAGCTCATTTATTTATTATTTTCGAACGGTAAACAGTCAGTTTCACCAGAACTCCTTCACTAGGTGTCCTCTATCACTTTTTAATGGACACCCTGCAGCCAATCAGAATCGAGCACCCAGACCATGGTGTAATAAAGTTATATTATAAAATAAATATAGATAAATTAATCAATATAGTTATATTTATAAAGTTATGAATACGAATATTTTTCTTGCAAATACGCATGTCTGTGCTTCAGAAGGCCTTTATTAACCCCTGGAGGCGTATGGATTACTTTTATGATGGATGGATGTGCTTTTTCGGGCTTCAAAATCTCAGGCTCCATTCACTCCCATTATAAAGCTTGGAAGAGCCAGGATATTACTTAATATAACTCTGATAATTTTTGGCTGAAATAAAAAAAGTCATACACACCTGGGATTAAGGATGAGTAAATTATGGGATAATTTTTCACTTCTGGGTGAACTGACCCTTTAACTGTGCTTAGGCTCGCAACACCTGGATGGAAAATCAGGCTGTTAAAATTCATCATACCAAAAACAAGATGAGAAAATCAGGCGGAGCTGAAATGTCTCTGACAAAAGCAAGTTTGTTAATCTCTCCTGCACTGATCGTCAAGCTCACTGAACCAAGCCATACATGTGTCATGCATGAGCAGTGTGTGCGTGTGACGCCTGTGCTTGTCTGAACACAATGCTTCTGTCTTCATCCTCGTCCTCCTTCAGGTCCTCCATGCGCAGAAGGCCGGCTACAAGGCGGCGATTGTCCACAATGTGGACTCTGATGACTTAATCAGCATGGGATCCAATGATCGTAAGTTCCTGCACACGAATGCATAAAACATGTAGCGGAGACACAGCTCGTGTGTTCTGCTGCGGGACAATGCTGTGATTCACAAACCCCGGCCTCTGTGCTGATAATAACCGCTGCTGTATTTATGAATTCTGACCGAGTCGTGATGCCGTTCGGGATGAAGCCATGAAGGCCGAGCTGGAGGAACCAACCTTCAGCGTTCTTGAAGGAATAGTTCACCTTCATCATTTACTCGCCGTAATGTTGTATCAAAACAACTTTGGACCCCATTGACTTTCATTATATCAACTAAGACAGCTGCAAAATATCTATTTTAAATATGTAAATTAGTGATATTGATATTTCTATACGTACACTGATACGAGCTGTGAGTTCTCGTTCTCTCTTCTCCCACCGACTGCGAGTTGACACGCACCCGCCTCCTCTCACTCGCTTGTCTCATTTCCATGGCTTAAACGATCAAATAGACACAAAATGATGTAAAAATGCCCATCTTGACGAGTATTCAGGTGTAAACAGTCAGTTTTGGAAAGGAAATAGTTGAGAAAGAAAACACATGTTGTGTAACAGTATATTGGATCCGTGTATAAGCTCTTAAAGTGACGGCAGCCTAATAAACCTGCTGCTGTTTAGAGCAAATCACTCGCTGCTCTTGACTGAATAACTTTTGTAGCTTTAATTGTAAGCATTACGCTGTATTTGATTTTTACAATGAAGACTATCCAGTGTTATTTTGCATTTGATTACTTTCTGTTGTATTTCTTATCTGGATACTACTGTTAGACACACCTGAAAATCCTAAAGCCATGTTCATTTCATTTGTCTCTTTATTCTATTGTATTTATTTGTGTTATCATTTGCTATTATTTTATTTAATTTTTTGTTATTGACTGTTTACTTGGCTTTTTTTGTACATTTAAAGTTTCATATAAAGCCTCCATGTGCTGTGTGTGTAAGCTATTGCAACAAAATTACCCAAATTATAAAAAAAATTATGAGATGATAATAATAAATATCTATATGGCAGTTTTCCCCATGGTATCGAAAATGGTATTGAATATTGACATTTTTTAAGTTATCGTATTGAAGTTAGAAATTCCAGTATCGTGACAACACTAATGCATATAATGTTACTGAATTATTACCATATTTCAATCATGGCAACTCTCCAAATAGATTGAACAGTGTTTTATTGATAAGAATGGAGTGTAGGATTGATCTTCTCATTTGTTCATTTATTTATTTGAAGTGATCTATCCCTTTAAAGTGGAGATAAAAATCAAAATTGACTTGTACAATTTTAAAACGCACTCCAAATAATACGTTTACAAGGGTTTGTTTAAAGAATCAGACTGAATCAGAATAAGATCTGGTGGAGTTTACCGTCTTAATGGACATTTTGTATGTTTATGTTTTGTTTGCAGTGGATATTCTGAAGCAGATCGACATTCCCTCAGTGTTTATTGGTGAAGAAGCGGCCAACTCTCTGAAAGAGGATTACATCTATGAGAAAGGGTGAGGGCTCAGATTTCACTTCTGAATACTTCACTGTTCTGATGCTTACTTAACAGAAACATCTGCTGCGGTGGCACTCCACCAGTCATATGACACCAGAAACAGTCTGCAAATATAAAATATTCCAAACTACATCAAATTTTTAGGCTATATTCTCTGGAAAAAAATTGAAAGGTTGACAGGTCAAAAGTTTGGAAACATTTTTACGTTTTTTTTATATTTTTGAAAGAAGTTTCTTCTGCTCATCAAGGCTGCGTTTATTTGATCAAAAATACAGAAAAAAAACTGTAATATTGTGAAATATTATTACAACTTAAAATAATAGTAATTTATTTCTGTGATCAAAGCTGAATTTTCAGGATCATTACTCCAGTCGTCAGTGTCACATGTGAAATCCAGTCTATCACATGATCCTTAATCATTCTAATATTCTGATTTATTATGAGTGTTGGACACAGTTCTGCTGCTTAATATATTTGATGAATAAAAGGTTAAAAAGAACTGCATTTATTCAAAATATTTTCTAATAATATAAATCTTCTTTACTATCACTTTTGATCAATTTAACACATCCTTGCTGAATAAAAGTATTGATTTATTTCAAAAAAAGAAAGAAAAAAAAATGACTGACCCCAAATTACTGACCAGTCGTGTATATTGTTGTTACAAAAGATTTCTATTTTTAAAACATTTGCTTTTTTTTTTATTCATCAAAGTATCCTAAAAAAGTATCACAGGTTATGAAAAAATATTAAGCAGCAGAACTGTTTCCAACTTTGATAATGAATCATCATATTAGAATGATTTCTAAAGGATCATGTGACAGACTGGAGTAATGATCCTGAAGATTCAGCTTTGCATCACAGAAATAAATGATAATTTCAAGTATAATAAATTGAAAGCCAATTATTTTAAATTGTAATAATATATCACAATATTTAAAAAAAAAATCTGTATTTTTGATCAAATAAATGCAGGCTTGATGAGCAGAAGAAACTTAAAAAAAATAGTAATGTGTCCAAACTTTTGACCTGTACTGTATATAAAAATATATATCTACAGGATCAACTTCTTGTTTATAGACCTGTTTAAAAGCAATGTCTCACACACACAGTCTTGCTTTGTGTTTTCAGTGGTCATGTGATTCTCATGCCGGACTTCAGTTTGCCTCTGGAGTACTACCTGATCCCCTTCCTCATCATCGTTGGAATCTGCCTCATCCTCATTGTAGTTTTCATGGTGAGTCGCGATTGTGTGTAATAAAAACAACTGAATGTATTAGTTTTGACAGACATATTTACGTCCTTTTAATCTCAGATCACAAAGTTCGTACAGGACAGACATAGAGCCAGGAGAAGTCGCTTACGCAAGGACCAGCTGAAGAAACTCCCCATTCACAAGTTTAAGAAAGGTAAGACGTGTATTAAATAGGAGCAAGCACTGAGAATGCACTGCGGTTCAGAGGTCAAATGCATAAAATGTCTCATACAAAACTGACAACTGTTTTCTGCTGCTGTCTGAACCAATCAGTTCTTTTAAACTGTCCATTTTGAAATAATTCAGCCACAATTAATTTGTAGTTCCTCTGGAAATATAGAAAAATTCCCTTCCAAAGCCATTTCAAAGCAAAGACATACATTCCAAAAGAAATATTATTTAAAAAAAAATATTGAGATAATACATTTTTCTTTTCTTTTTTGTAAACGGTCAACATTTTCTGATCTTAAATGTCAAAGACCCCAATCAAGTTGATTTAAAATGTCTGTCTTGTTGGAAAATGCAGTGTTTTTATGTTCTTCTACTTATTAGTTCACCCAAAAATGAAAGATCTGTCAGTAATTACTCTCCCTCATGTCGTTCCAAACCCGTAAGACTTTTGTTCGACTTCGAAACACAAACGAAGATATTTTAATTCTGTCCCTCCATTGACAGTCTACGCAACTACCGCTTTCAAACCCTAGAAAGGTAGTATGACATCATTAAAGTAATCCATGCGACTCCAGTGGTTAACCTCAACTTTATAAAGGGACACGAGTGCTTTGTTAGCGCAAAAAAACCCCACAATTTACAACTTTATTTACAAAATATTAATCTCTGATGTGCATTTTACAACTTAAATTGTTTCTTTGCGCTAACAAAGCACTCGTGTCCCTTTATAAAGTTGAGGTTAGCCACTGGAGTCACATGGATTACTTTAATGATGTCTTTACTGTCAAAATATAACTTTTAGCCTCTGTGTTTTGATGTTGCTGGGCCGTCAGCATTTTCCGTGCGGGTCGGACAGCCTGGCATTGGTGGCACGTGACGAATGTGGGTGAAGTGTGGCATTCCCCTCCCACCTCAGTGAATCATCAATCCTTTTTTACAACCACATCAACACCGTGACCATTGACTGTGTGTCTGCATGAATGAGCATCCTGTTCAGCTCGCTCACATTGCGTTCAGTATCGTTCTGTAGACGTTCCTCCTGAAGAAGGTGTCAGGCGTCACTTTCACTGATTGCTGTTGAGTATAGGTGATCTAGGTTACAGACACCCGTGCTCACGGATCCTCCTTTAGATGAAAGGTGTGCGAGATTTCGTCCAGTCTTTTACGCTTCAGATACTCAGAGCGAATGAGAGTCATATCAGTGTGAAGGTCACTTGAAATTGTTTCCATTTCATCTGTTTACCAGATGTCATGTGGATCATTTATCTACCACATTATGAGTAAATGCCAACTGGACGCCAGCTTAAAGTTAGTTAGGCATTGTTTTCTTTTTATGCAAAATATATGGATATGAGGGAGGCAGCTTGCCTAAAACAAAGATGTTTAAGCTTCTCTCTTTTTTTGGCCAATGAATCACATTACGAGTGTAAAGAGGCAGAGAGAGAGTTTGTAACCAAAGCTGTTCAAAAGCTTGCAAAATAACTTTTAACTTTTCTGCAGACTGAGCTGACTAAAGAGCCGTTCACACATAATTATAACGATTAAGAGTCCACACCAATATAAGATATCATTCTGTTTATTATAAGCACGTGCCGCAGTTTTGTCGTCTGTCGCTTTAAATGCTCAAGCTCTATAAACTCTGGATGGATTCTTATTGGTTCTCAATGTTTTCATAATTAATCTTATGGAAAAAATCGTTCTGAAAAAAGTAACGTTCGCCAGTGACATGGGGCCCTATCTTGCACCCAGCACAATTGACTTTGTACACGACGCATGTATCATTCCTATTTTGCACCCGACGCACAGCGGACTTGTCCATCCACAGACACACGTCGGTAAATTAGGGAATGAACTTGCGCTCCCGGGGGCGGTTCAGTGAAAAGAGGAGGCGTGTTCCGGCGCAAACGTTCCCTGGTGCTATTTTGCAGTTTCAGAAAACAATTCCGCCACTGACCAGGACGTGTTGCGCATGTTATTCAGATGCTATTTTAAGGGCGCGTGCTTGGCTATAATGTAGCGTGTGCACAACGGCACACACTTTGATTCTCTCATCCACACAGAAGCAGCAGTTCTCATTTTTGCAAATCATAGGCTACATTATTACATGGAAAAATATTACCACATGAGGGAAATTATTGTTGTGTCCATGAAGATGTGAAAAAATAGGCATAAATCTAGCTTACACATTTACCCAAATTAGCATACACCTGTTTGACCGAAGCTAATTTTGGTGTGTTTCTCCATCCCCAATGTCACTTCTCTGTGTTTTACGGCCCTGACGAGAACGTCGGTCTCCTCGGCTGTGAACTGCTCCTGGCGCGCGTCTGGTAAATCCGCCGTTATAATATCAATCCGCCATGGAACAAGCGTGCCTGCTCTTAAAGGGAATGTGAGATGTCGCTCTGATTGGTTTATTTCACGTTACGCCCAAACCACACCTATGAGTAATGAAGCTACTTCAGACCAACCCATTTTAGATTTGCGTCGGGCGCAAGAGTCATTTATCCCGCCGGTATAATAGCAACAGCGCCCAAGATCCGCCCACAAAGTTACTTGCGTTTCGCGTTTGATACTTGCGTTTCAGATCGTTAAAATAGGGCCCATGGACTTCGCTGTTCTTTTGACTTTTTAGTTAATTTTGATTTAATTACTATAATTTTAGTTTATAGCAATTTTTTCGGATACAGGTAGTCTCATCTCTTCTGACATGATGTTTTGCGGCAGTAATAGCTACACACACAGTTGTTGTTTTAACGTTTTTTTGATGGTTGTCTACCAGCGTTAAGGCACAATAGCGCCACTTACTATGTTGGAGTGTATTAACATGATATCGGCATTGAATTTTTTTAATATCCTAATTATCGTCAATAACCGTATATTACAACACCCCCTATTACAACACCCCCTTAACTGAGACCTTTGATGTTAAAAGCGTTTTGTCCTTATAACATATTTTATTAGCATAGTATATAACTTATTCATTGTGGCGCTAGTTGGAGACCTAAGGAAAGCTGAACCAATAACCCAATATTTACAGGTTGCTACATGGAAAGTGATATTATCCCCAAATCATATTAGATTTTAAATAGAATACTAGCTTCCTATTTACTGACTACTGTGCAGTTTACACTACATATGGCCTACTATTTATCAGTAAGCATTTCGCAACCATAAATATTTCAAGCAGTAGTTGTCACATAACCTCATCATTGAAATGCTTTGTGGGATAGTTTCCATCCATGCGCTTAATTAACAAAAAGAAAAAAAAAAAGAAGTGTGTAATGTTGGACAGGGCTTCAGACTCGAGTTCTTAGTGTATAAGTGCATAGTGTGTCATTTGGGACACAACTAAAGTTCTAGAGTATGAATGAAAGCCGTGATGTTCTTGTTGTCATGTGACCTACCAGCATCAGTTACGCATTCATAAATCCTCCCCCGTGGCCTGATGGGGTAGCAAAGTGGCCATTGAATGCGCACTTCAGAATCTCGCCGGAAGAAGTAGGTCATCCGGGTACTTTTCTCCTTCTGTTTTATTAATACTGTGAATTTGGACTTTTACCTACTATATAGTAGGGAATTATACCCATTCGAATGTGTAGGTATTGTCTGCAGAAAGAAAATAATGTTCACAGTATAAATACTATAAATGAGCACATTGTTTACATTTTCATAAACCAGCCAGGAGAATATGTAATATTATAAACATTAACAATTTCAGCATTTAGATGAAAAGCCGTTTGTTGATCCACTGGTGCAACTTACCCCAAAATCATGTATATGTTGAGTCCTCTCTAAATATATGGGTACATCCCTTCAGTCAGCTAGATTAACCCACTGACACATCTTACCCCCATCACACAGATAAACGCATGTTTTACCCTCGTTTCCTCCTCCTCCTCCTCCTCTGCTGACGCGCTGGTTTCCTTCATCCGCTGCAGTGCTGATTCATCAGTCTCCGCCTCACTGACCCAGTGTGTGTGTCCTGTCGTGTGACCGTGCAGCTGGACCACAGACTCCACCAACAGCTGCCGACAGGCACCGGAAACACACACTCTCGGAAAACACACTCCACCAGCAGAGCGTGCAGATCAAGACGGCTCGGGGATTTCAGACCTTGAGAATCTGTAGCTGTCTCACCATTTCAGCGTAACAAAGGCCCTGTTTACACCTGGTATCAAAATGCGCTTTGGTTGATCGGATCACAAGAGGACAGCACTAAATACACGTGTAAACGGGGTCTAAAACGTTTTGAGCTTTTCCACTTTCAACCACTTCCAGAGGTAGTTGGAAACGCATTCACCGGATTGATTTCGCAGTGTAAACGTTTTTGTATGAAAAATATCCATATTTATAACTTAAATACTGTGCAAGTCGACTTGCGCTACAAGAGTGACCTCTGACCCGTCGCATGATGTAGGGTGTAGGGTGTAAGAGTAGCGTAAGCTTAGGTGAGAGTTGACGCCTCTTGCGGTTCAAACAAACAGGGCTGGGCAACAAACTCAAGCTCCTCTATTATATCACAATCCTCAGACAAAATTCTCGTTTTAGACTTCTAATTCATGACCTGTGTTTTGTTTTACACTATCCTCTGCGCTTCCGCGTTCGTCAATACGTCATGCGTCGGGTCAGAGGTCACTCGTCATGCGTCGCGTCTGAGGGCACTCGTCATGCGTCGGGTCAGAGGTCACTCGTCATGCGTCGGGTCAGAGGTCACTCGTCATGCGTCGGGTCAGAGGTCACTCGTCATGCGTCGGGTCAGAGGGCACTCGTCATGCGTCGGGTCAGAGGGCACTTGTCATGCGTCGGGTCAGAGTTTACTCGTCATGCGTCGGGTCAGAGGGCACTCGTCATGCATGGGGTCAGAGGGCACTCGTCATGCGTCGGGTCAGAGGGCACTCGTCATGCGTCGGGTCAGAGTTTACTCGTCATGCGTCGGGTCAGAGGGCACTCGTCATGCGTCGGGTCAGAGGGCACTTGTCATGCGTCGGGTCAGAGTTTACTCGTCATGCGTCGGGTCAGAGTTTACTCGTCATGCGTCGGGTCAGAGTTTACTCGTCATGCGTCGGGTCAGAGGGCACTCGTCATGGTCGGGTCAGAGTTTACTCGTCATGCGTCGGGTCAGAGGGCACTCGTCATGCGTCGGGTCAGAGTTTACTCGTCATGCGTCGGGTCAGAGTTTACTCGTCATGCGTCGGGTCAGAGTTTACTCGTCATGCGTCGGGTCAGAGGGCACTCGTCATGCGTCGGGTCAGAGGGCACTCGTCATGCGTCGGGTCAGAGTTTACTCGTCATGCGTCGGGTCAGAGGGCACTCGTCATGCGTCGGGTCAGAGTTTACTCGTCATGCGTCGGGTCAGAGGTCACTCGTCATGCGTCGGGTCAGAGTTTACTCGTCATGCGTCGGGTCAGAGGGCACTCGTCATGCGTCGGGTCAGAGTTTACTCGTCATGCGTCGGGTCAGAGGGCACTCGTCATGCGTCGGGTCAGAGGGCACTCGTCATGCGTCGGGTCAGAGTTTACTCGTCATGCGTCGGGTCAGAGTTTACTCGTCATGCGTCGGGTCAGAGTTTACTCGTCATGCGTCGGGTCAGAGGGCACTCGTCATGCGTCGGGTCAGAGTTTACTCGTCATGCGTCGGGTCAGAGTTTACTCGTCATGCGTCGGGTCAGAGGGCACTCGTCATGGTCGGGTCAGAGTTTACTCGTCATGCGTCGGGTCAGAGGGCACTCGTCATGCGTCGGGTCAGAGTTTACTCGTCATGCGTCGGGTCAGAGTTTACTCGTCATGCGTCGGGTCAGAGGGCACTCGTCATGCGTCGGGTCAGAGGGCACTCGTCATGGTCGGGTCAGAGGTCACTCGTCATGCGTCGGGTCAGAGGGCACTCGTCATGCGTCGGGTCAGAGGGCACTCGTCATGCGTCGGGTCAGAGGTCACTCGTCATGCGTCGGGTCAGAGGTCACTCTTCCACCGGAACTAGACTTGTGTACGGCCATCTGCCGGAAGCTAGTTATTTTAGCTTATGAAGTTATAAATATGGATATTTTACGCACAAAAACGCATGTCTGTGCTTCAGAAGGCCTTTATTAACCCCTGGAGGCGTATGGATTACTTTTATAATGGATGGATGCACTTTTTCAAAATCTCAGGCTCCATTCACTCCCATTATAAAGCTGGGAAGAGCCAGGATATTACTTAATAATAACTCAGATTTTGTTCGTCTGGAAGATAGTTATACACCTAGGATGGGTTGAGGGTGAGTAAATCATGGTATAATTTTCATTTTAAACTTTAAACTTTGTCTTCAAAGTTCGGTTTGAAGATAAAAAACGTACCAATCACAATTTTCTCACCATTCCTGATTTCTAACACACACTTACCACAATCGGCTTAATCTCAGAAAGCAGAAACTAAAGCTACTGCTGTGTGTTTTTCCGTCGTCTTCGGTGCGTTACCAATTGCGTGAGCTTATTTCGTTCATTAGATCGAAAGATCTGGAAAAAAAACACATACATTTACCCACCCATAGACCCTCCCATCAAAGAAACCAGGACAGAAGAGGTTGAAAGTGGACAAGACACAGATTAGTGCAAATATACATCACAAATATTGAATATGTCTAATGAATTCGCATATTCAAATCAATGTTGGTTCATTTTCTCTGGCCATAAAGTCAGTGCCAGTATATCATGAATATTGGATGTGTTGCCCAGCAGTCAACTATTATGAAATGGCTTTCGAACACTGTTCTGGGTAACCCAGTAGGAGGAGGTTTTATCCTAAATCATAAACCTCAGTTCTGACCGAATGAAGAATGTTCTCTGCAAGGTCATTCGCTTCACAAAAGTGTTCAGATGTTTCAGTTTTAAACTGTGAATATCTGTAGCATCCAAACCTGTTCCTACAGACCAGCTTTCACTGTAAACTCTTCAACAAACCCCAGAGCAGTGAGCACAAATAAAGCCTGTAGTGACAGATATAAGCGTATCCATATACGGTCACACACAGACATGCTGGTTTGAGAGACCGCGAGAAAATGTGTTCGTTTACTGCTTCTATAAACACCGGCCATCGGCAGAGTGGCTCCTCCATTGGTGGAAAGAAAAGTGAAAAAAGGCAGAGGAATTCACAGGGAGGGCAGGACAAATTCCTGGACTTATTGAGACTGGAATGTTTTCCTTGATCCAGGGACACACAGGATCTGAGAGGAAACGCTGCGATCACAAGTGTGCAGATCAGAATCCCATTTAGTCAAGATATTGATGTGAAATGAGGTAAAACGTCATTGCAATTGATTAATTACGGCTGTCAAAAATAAGCCGTTAACTTTGATCCCGTCAGTGACGTGTTTGTCTCACAAACGTGCGGGGAAAAGTGTTAATACTTGCGATACTGATGCATCAAGAGGATCAACCCTTATAAAAAATATTGATACCAAACGTTTTAAATAGCTCTCATTCATCACTATATTACTAAATAACACAGAAAAGATATATACTATATAACTATGTATATAAACGTGGCACTTGTTATACAAGTTTGTGATTTTTATTTTTAGTTAACCAATTAAAAAGCCTATAAAATGATGGCTTTCAAATATACTATAAAGTTGAATGACTATAACTAGAAACTGAGAAAAATAAAGACATCAGTAGCAGTTCTCTAAACTTCATTCATAAAATGAAATATCAAATATGTAAAGTATACCGTCTTTGTTGTTTCTACATTAATTTGGAGATTCGGTGTGAAAATGTGCATTACAGTATAAAATATTACACATTTTTATGTTGTGTTTTATTATAGAACATTTTTAAAAGATTAATATCTACAGTTAGCCGTCTCTTAATGTCTTCTAGGTGACTCCTATGATGTTTGTGCCATTTGTTTGGATGAGTATGAAGAGGGCGAGAAGCTGCGGGTCCTGCCCTGCTCACATGGTGAGTTGATCAGCTAATAATGCAGTTTGGGAAGGACTTCACAGCCTAATATCAGTTAAAGGAATGTTTTTGGATTTAAAGTTCAGCTCGATCAACAGTGTCTGCTTTTTGTTTGTTTCTATGACCCAAATTATTAGTTAACTAAATTATAAATTTTTGTTGTGGTAAAATCGATGGAGTTGCCACAAGAGCATTCGCTGAAAATGTGACTCAGGACATTCAAGTTCAGAATAATAATTCGAAAAACTCGTATATGAAATTTAATCAAAGTTATATATATATACACACTACTTGCGGTACACTGTAGGCTATATTCAGTTTTAAAGGGATTGTTCGCCCTAAAATGAAGATTAAGTCATCATTTACTCACCCTGGTGTTGTTCTAATATAATGCATTGGGTCGTTTTTCCTTTGACGGACCATAAAAGGAGAATTTTAAAATAATGCCTCATATAATGGCAGTGAATAGCGACCGGCGTCAAGCATTTTAATAAAGACGCAAAAGTATCACAGAATGATCCCATGCGACACTTATATTCCAAGTGTTCAGGGCGTTTATGAGAGGGTTTGGTGAAAAACAGACCGAAATTTAATGTATTATTCAATGAAATTCCTGATCTTGGCCGTTAGGCTTCTCTGCGTGACGTGCGCATTCGTTGTTTCGACGAATCGCAGCGATCCATTTGCTTCTCTTATAAAGGTAATATGATGCCATAAAGAAGTTTTGTGAAAGTGTACATAAGATTGCAAGCGTAAATTAAATTTGCATGCGCAAGAGAAGATTTTTAAAGGTGTAAATCGCCTTTCAAGTGTAAGAAAAAAATATTCTTAAGTGTATTCGTAGGTGTAATTCATGTATTGTGAAACTGCAGCTTCAAGCTAACGCAAAATAAATATGATCTGTATTCACGGTTTTTGCGCACAATTACTGCCAGAAGCACGGCAGGCCTGTGAACAGCAATTTGCAGCCGAAAGCAACAGTCAGGAACTTAATTGCGTAATTAATTGCGTTTGTGTAAAAAAAAAAAAAAAACTGTTGCAAAGGTCTAAATGGCTTGTTGTGTCCCCGAAATAACCCGATTTGTACAGTTGCGTCTTTCTTTTACCTGCTCTTCCAGTTTTGGCACGATTCTCACACTCACTGAGTTTTGTAAGCGCGAAGAGGAGGGCGGGTCCACCGTCTTCATGTAGCCAATCACATGAGCTTCTCGCTGACTCTCAATTTACTCTTAATCTGATTGGTTCAATAAACACGCCAGTCACCAGAACACGCTTCATTTGGCTCAGAAACGTTCTCGTTGCCGAAATGGTACTGGTCCAGAAAAACACACAAGTTATGAGAAATGAAGACTAACAAATATGTGGCATGAAATACAATGCCTAGAAATCCGCGTAGTTTCTTCACTGAGTCGCACATCACTGGACCGGAACGTTTGTCTGATGATAGATGCGAACGGGATAACTTCTTGTCACGACGGACACAACGGATATATTCACCTCAGAGAAGAAGATACATTGATATCTCATAACGTGTGTTTTTCTGGGCGAGTCGGAGTGAACTCGAGCGCTGATAGAGCCTCAGTCGAGCACAGAAGACCAAGGTCAGGATTTTCATTAAATAATAGATTACATTATAATGGCATACTTATCATAAACCCCCTGAACACTCTTGAGTTGCATGGGATCATTCGGTGATACTTCTGCGTCTTTTTAAAAAAGCTTGATGCTGGTCACTATTCACTGCTATTATGAGTGCGAGCGGGACATTTTTTATAAAAATTTCCTTTTGTGGTCCGAAAAAGAAAGGACAACGTTATTATACGGCATTAGAACAACACCAGGGTGAGTAAATTATGACTTCATTTTAATTTTAGGGAGAACTATCCCTTTAAGATTCATTTTAATTCAAATTACAGTAGTCAACATTTGAAGTGGATCAAAAAAGATCATCAAAGTTGTCCTGAGACGAGAACGGGTATCGTTCAAAACTCATGTGTAACTTTGTTGAAAGGTTTTGATCCACTTCAAATGTAGATATACATAATATAGATCACGTTTGTCAGGATCTCTCGCACTAATTCTCTCTGCACCAATTATCAGCCTATCACTGCAAGTGTGTTGACCCGTGGCTGACCAAAACCAAGAAGACGTGTCCGGTGTGCAAGCAGAAAGTGGTGCCGTCCGACGGCGACTCCGAGTCCGAGTCCGACTCCGGGGACAGCGGAGGCGAGGAGAATGAAGCTTCGGAAAACACGCCCCTCCTGCGATCCCTGGCCTCCACCAGCGCCCATTCCTTCGGCACCATGTCCGGCTCGCCATCCCAGCGCGAAGTGGAGTCGTCGGACTACGACGAGCACAGCGACACCACCGACAGCGACGAGGAGGTCACCGTGGAAACGGTCGTCGTACAGCTGCAACAGGGGCGTCCCGACAACATGGAGGCCGACGCTTAAACGTTAGCCAATCACGACTCGGACTCTTAATAGAGATTCCAATACGTTTCACCATCACTTACAATTTATCGTTCGGAATTTAACATACAGCGATACTATACAGCGAAATTTTCTACAAATCACGATCCCCCCCTCCCCCCCTCTCACACACACACCACCACCTTCAAAAGATGCTGCGAAATTTATCACGCACATTTTTGCCAACCTCCGCAGATGAGCGTCACCTCTGGGAATGTGATTTGTGCTTGCCGACAAAACGCCAAACTCATCTCAAGACGTGTATCCGATCGCGAACAACTGCATGTTTTATACGACACAATGAGACTTTATTATTGAACTTGTACTGACGTCACACTTTTAGTTCGATCATTAACAGTGGAACCGTTCTAAATATCAGTCACTCGAAGTGTAGTCTAACATCATTTATGTACTGTAAGTAGGAAGTAAGTTGGGTAAGTAGGAGTCGGAGGTTTTTTGATTATCGTTTTGAACCGTTACCCGATGTCTGTTTGCCTTTTAATGTTGCTTTACTGTAAATATATCTTTCTGCTCACCCTTGTTTATAAGTAGTCTATATTCATTTCTCTTCATGAATAAAATACTACACCTTTTGCTGTTTTCGTCTCCGTTTCTCATCCATCATTTTGGAAAGTGGCACATGGTTTTAAGATAAAAAAAAAAAAGGTCCTCAGAGAAATGTTTTGTGCAATAAAACTTCTCATGAATAATTTCCATTTGTGTGCAATAAACCCTACTCACATTTTAGCTTATGATCTCTTTGTGTGTGTGTGTGTGTGTGTGTGTGTGTGTGTGTGTGTGTGTGTGTGTGTGTGTGTGTGTGTGTGTGTGTGTGTGTGTGAAAAATCAGATTTTAGTTTGATCATTTACACTTTCTTTAGGGGGAAAAAGATTGCACATTTCCTCAAATTCTTTGTTCATTACCAGATAAATGAAATGTAGCCCTATTAACAATTTTTTTAATAACTGCTGAAGGTATGGTAAAGTATGGCTACACAATATATCAAAATATTGCAAATCTACATATCACCATGGCTTACGATAACAATGATTTTAATACTTTAAAGATTACGACAAAGTCCAAGTTTTAGAGCAACAGAGTAGACTGGACACATGACTGTTACATACGTGTGACATGCTTAATGTTATGAAATGCAATTAGCACAGAAAGCCACCACTCGGACAACGCTTGATCCTGAATTCAGCTCCGCAGCTTATCCATATACACACACAAAACATCAAAAAGGCCATCTTGGTGAGTATTCACAAACACAGTCAGTTGTGTCTTAAGTGGACTAAACAGCTGAGAGAGAAAGCACACGTGTAACAGTGTATTGGATTTGTGCTGAATTTAAAGTGACAGCAGCCTAATAAACCTGATTCCGTATGTGTGCTTATTGGTTAATCAAACAACAAAATCCAAAGAGAAAATCACTCACTGCTCTCTACTGGATAACTTTGTAGCTTTAATAAGAATCCGTGTATATTTAATTCATACTGTGAAGACTAAGCAGTGTTTTGTTTTTACATTTATTACATTTTCTGTTGTTAAATAGGCCTACCTGAAACCTTAGACGTTAAAAATGGCACCATGTAATGCTACAGTAAAACTCTGTTCACTTTTAGAGGTTATAGGGATGCTTTCTTCTCACAAAAATATATTTTTCAGTTTTTAATTATATTTGAATGTCATTTAAATTTACTTTACACACTCAAAGCATTATTGTATCGCATATCGAATATCAAATTTTTTCAATATCGTGCTGTCCTAGTAGAAAGTTTCCAATTCTTTTTTTAATGCAAATCAACAAAAATGGGGGGAAATGTGAAAATGATCAACCCTGACAAAAAAGCCCAACTTTTCCATTTTTGTGTGCAAAATAGGACTTTTTTTGTTTGTGCAATAAAACACATTTTTTTCCATTAACATTTTCCAATTTTTGTACAAACAAAGCATATTTTAGTTTATTATCTACTTTAACTTTGAGAAAAACAGATTCCACATGAAAATGACCCCTTTAAAAATAACATGCAAGCAAAAGAAACGGACAAGTAATTTGGTTGGAATAGATTTATTTAATTTGTCTGTAAACAAGGTGGTGAGATTAATTTATGGCATTTCTTGGTTTATGCATATGAAATCAGACATATCAGAATGTATCCAAGATGTATGAAAAAAAAGTACAGGGAAACAAGAAATGAACTATAGTCAAGAGGTTTTGAACCTGTACAAATATCCCACAAGGCCAGAACTTCTGTAGATACTAAAAACCCCTGAACCAAGAACTGATAGAATCATTTGGGAAGCTGTCTGAATCAATAGCAACAGATTCGCTCTACATTATGGCACAGAATACACATTATGATTGGAGTGTTATACATTTGGACAGACATGACTCGAAGGCAATTTATCCCACAGTCATGACAATTCATTCATGGGTTAAATTCAATTCAAGTGTTGAAAGAGCTGGCAAAACAAGACCGAAGTCTTATCTGTGACCAGACGCTAGTGTTTTGTTGGTCAACGTAGTGTGTAAATAACCCAAGCAATGACGAAAATTGGTCCAAATGAAAGAATTCAAACTGTATACTCCAAGCGCTTACACCGGGATACCCACTGTCTCAAATGGCAGTCGTCTTGAAAATAAAAAATATATATATTACATAAGCTAGCAAAACAAGTGCAATGACGGAATGTCCATGAACATTCAATATGGGGTTGATGGGAGAAAATGCTACCTAAGCCCAAAAATTACTGCACTCGACGGACCGCCAACTATTTAAGAGCTCGACCTCCCACTCCATGAATGTTGGTGCGACAAAGGGAAAGAATATGAATCTGTCATTCAGGAAGTGTCGCATCTACAGGTTGAGTTGAGGCGTCAATGACGACAAACTTTGGGTTGAGGAAAACTTAAAGAAGTGGACATTTGTTAGCGCAGACGGCACATTTAATTTGGCGCTAATAAAAAATTGGTGTCAAATAAAAAAATGCCGCCCATCCTGACTAAGGTCCATTCAAAGATATGCATACAGTCGACCTTTCCCAGATTTGATCCAGGAAAGGGAATTTGAGTTTAGCTCAAGCCCTTGGTAACAAACTAAACACCCCAAATGTTTTTGTTTCATGAATAAGCAGAAATGAGACACTTACATTTTGTCTTAAATGCATCATGTTTAGCAACGGAACGTAGTTCCAAAATGGGAACGAACACAATAAATGGAAATATATGGGACGGGGTTATAAAGTAATTGGGGAAAGGATGGGTTTGGGTAGAACAAAAAGAAATTAGAGTTGAAAACAAATAAATGATTAAGCAAATCTCTCCTAGAAAAGAAAGGTTAGTGTTGGTAGGAATGAGCAGCTATAGGTGGGCAGGTGTCTTAATATCCAGATTTCCTCAGGTATTCAGCCATTTGATACGCTTTCTTGTTGAGCAGCCCTCCATGGGTACCTTCCTTGCCCATGACTATAACCAATGCTGGAGTACACAGGAAAAACAAAACAAGAACAAAAATCAACAAACTTGAGGGGCGGGGAAAAAAAAGAAAACTTTCCCAACTCAAAAAAGGGATGCAATTGTTGACACAAGATTCATTACCCTTCCTTGCCATTATGATGTCCAAAAACTTTAAATGCGTTTCAATGATTGGGGGGGGGGGGGATAATCTTCACAGCTTATTTTGGGAATGTGGATGACTTGTTTTTTTTCCCTCCCTAAATTTCACTACTTGATCAAGAAAAAAAGAAAATAGCTAAAACCCTGAATCTCTCAAGTATTTTGCCATTGAATATGCCTTCTTATTCAAGCCGCCTCCGTGGACCCCTTCTTTGCCCATTACAAGAACCAAGACTGAAAGAGAAAGACAGAGAAAGGAAGTTAAGAGGACAGGGAAATCCCAGCCCCAGAGAAAAAAAGCCAAACCAAGATCAACAAGCTGAGATAGGACAGAATAAAAAGCAGAGATCAAGATAACAGGCATGCAGAGTGAAAGATTGCAGGCTAGAGGAAATACCTTTATTTAGCTACAACTGGTAACACCTTTTAATAACTTTCATTAACATTTCCCAAATTCTGCGAGGTTTGTGGCACTGATCGTTTGAAAAATAAAGCTTTGTTCGAGGCACTTCAGGACCATCGGGAGTGAGAGAGAGAGAGAGAGAAAGAGTGAGAGAGAGTAAGAGTAAGAGTGAGAGAGAGTAAAAGAGAGTGAGAGAGAGTAAAAGAGAGAGAGAGAGAAAGAGAGAGAGTAAGAGTAAGAGAGAGTGAGTAAGAGAGTAAGAGTCAGAGAGCGAGATAGAGTGAAAGAGATAGAGATAGAGTGAGTGCGAGAGAGAGTGAGAGTGTAAGAGTGAGAGAGGGTAAGAGTAAGTGAGAGAGTAAGAGTGAGATAGCAAGAGAGAGTGAGTAAGAGTGAGAAAGATATAGTGAGTGCGAGAGATAGAGTGTAAGAGTGAGAGAGGGTAAGAGTAAGTGAGAGAGAGTAAGAGAGAGAGAAAGAAAGAGTGAGAGAGAAAGAGAGAAAGGGTGAGAGTGGGTAAGAGTGAGAGAGAGAGTAAGAGGGAGAGGGTAAGAGAGAGTGAGTGAGAATAAATGAAGTAATGATTGACGACGGGCCGCTAAGTTATTCTTCAATTATTTTATCAGTTATTAAAAGTTAATGTACTTCAGAGGTGGTAATATGGCATTCATTTATCATAAATTATCCCGCTTATACCACGATCACCAAATCTTAAGATTTACATGTTTTTATCTCTAAGTTTTTCATCCTTACAACACTTAAATGAAACTACTTCATTAAGTACTTTCTACTTTCTTGCACATCTTGGCCATTTTTATACTATCCTCTTTCCTGGTTCTTTTGCTGTTGTCGGCTGTAAGGCTGTTTGAAAGAGCTGAATAATGTGCCTGTAATGCGGTGAAGAAACTTCAACACCTTATTAATGTGAATCAAGAATTTCACGGTGCACGGTGATATAATGAAAGTTATTATAGTGTTACCATTTCGATTAGGTCTGTTGGTCCAGTAATTGACCAAACATTTAACTTATTATTCATTTGAACATTTAAATGCAAGCATGTGAAATCAAAAAGCTTCAATCAAGTGCAGGAAAGCAGGTTTAGTTCCTGTCCTCAATGCATGCCATGAGGTATATGAAAGAGACTGATTCATGAAGGAACATTTTTATTTTCAGGAAACAGGAAATCCTTTCACATTTTAAAGTGCGATAGACCCAAGAGGTGTGTGAGATTAGCAGAAACGCATGCAAACGAGAGGGAATGTACCTCAACAGGTCTCAGACACTTCCTCAACACTTGAGCTCAAGTCTCGTGATCAACCGCGTGAAATGACTAGCTAGTCAATGAAACGCTACTTTTAGATTGGCTTTATTCCCCCAAACTCCTGCCGTTACTTTGCAACACCAAATTCTAAAGGCTTTAAATGGCATTTGTCTTCCGTTAAGCTCTTAAAACTATTTCAAACCATTTAAAAACTTTATTTTCACTTATTAAAAGAGGTTTTATGAATAAAAGGTAATTGTGAAAGAATATAAGAAAGGACTACTACCTTTGGCAGCTTTACCGACAGTAATGTTGTATGTTGGCTCTCCTCCTTGACTCTTCGTCCTGATGTCCATCGTCCAGTCGCTGTCGACATGGAGACTGTCTCGGATGACCGAGCACTTCTTTGAACCTAAGGTCAGGCCGTGGGTGAAGAAACTTTCTCGGTCTTTCCCTACGAGGACGTCGATTTCTGTTGGCTGATATTAGAAAGAAAACAACACAATATTAATAGCAGAAGTGCATCTTCTTGTCTAGTCTTTTACATTTTATTGTGGATTAATGATCAGCCAAATGCAAATCAACAAATGTAAGAAGGCAGGTAGATAAATATTGGAAAGATCCATGCAGATAATTTAGATGAACTAAAGAGACAGAGTAGTAGAACTTTGCACTTGACATCAATGAATCATGAAGACTGTGTCAAAAGTTCATTATGCAGTTTTATACTAAAGCCTCTCTAAGTCAGTATGGTGGGCTGGTCAGCTAATGACACTCGCTGCTATTGTGCAACAGGCCAGGACACAATTGTTGACATCTGCCGGACAACTCAATTTAGATTTTATGAGGCGTCACATTTGTGAAATGCATGAAGCACAGCTCACACAAAAGTCATTTTTAAAACAAGCCGTTTTCTGTTGGTCAGTGTGGTGAATTTTAATAACTCACTGTAAATCCTGTCCAGCCAGCAACAGTCTGACGCAGGCACAGCGCGCAATGTTGTTGTTTTTTTATTCGAGAAGGAATGGTGGAAGGCAGTGACCGTGCTCGGGAGATTTTTCAGCCTTTTAAGAGGACCAAATCTGAGGTGTGGTCATATTTTGGCTTTTACAAAAGTCCTGAGTGAAACTTAATCGAGGATGGTCACTACAATAGGGGGGGAAACACTTCAAATCTGCCGAGTCCTCTTGTGTGACCATCACCCACTGTTTATAGAGAACGCAAGGCAAGTTAACTTTGACCTCAATACCAAAACTACGTCTGGGAAATAATTGGGCACAAAATATTGTTTTGAGTTGAAATATTTTCTCTCACTCACTTGAAATAAATGTGAAGCTTCCGCGAAGAAAAGTTCGCAGCAAGTGGCTTTGAACCAAAGACAACAATCAAGTTCAAACAAGACTATTAAGTGTTACATTTAAGGGATAATAATGTATATCATTGTACACTTATTACACAGATTTTTTTACACAGATAATTACGGGGACATATTGAATTGAGATTAATGTTTTAAATCTTACCCGTTTAAAAATCCATTTTGTACAGCGTACAAAACAATCGTCCAAAAACGGAGACGCAAGACGGCAAGTTGTATTTGAATGAAACGAGAGAGCGCGTCCGTTGCGATACATGGATGTGCGCCGTTATAATGCGTTGCTATTGACGACGGTCATTATAAAGGAAGGAAATGCCACATCTTGCTTAAAGTGCATAGAGCTGCTAGTTTTATTTGTTTTTGTTGATTTTCAAATATTGAACTGTTTTTAGTGTGAGCATCAGTTCTTTTTGAACACTTTCATCTCGTTTTAACAAAACCGTGATAATATTGATAAATCACGATAATTGTCACAACTTTAGTCACTATAATCGTGATATGAAATTTTCATACCATCCCACCCCAAGTTGACAGATACCTTCTGAAATTACTAGATTGTACCCACAAAATTGTACAGATTTGCGCAAAACTTTTGCAATATTTTCTAAATGTCGCTAACATTTTGTTGCGAAATGACAGTTTCCATTATGATAATATAATATAATGGATTCCATTCCATTATATTATATTCCATTAACCAATGTTTTTTCCTCTCGCAAAAAGTCACTCCAAAAACCAAGGCAGCGGATGCTAGAAGGTTTACATATATATCGCAGCCACTGCACTAGACATTATCTTTAATGGAAGGAGACGTAGGCGTGTGTACAAAGCATTATTGGCAAGTAAAGCCCCTTATACTTGTGAGCGGCTCATATGAGGTGTTTATCTGCTTCAAGGCCTTGATAATCTGTGGCATTTCTTTGTTGTTTAGAATCCAGTATTCCCATGGTACTTTTGTCTTTTATGAGTTTAATGAACTCTGTCTCGTCTTCTGTCCAAACACACCGCGCCTTCTTTAAAGAATGATCGACTGTGACGTACGTCAGGTGACCTGTAAATGCAAAAAAAAAAAAAAAAAAACTTTCCATTGCAGTTTTGCAAAATATTCCTTGTTCGAATTGCCTGAAAAACCACCACAAGAACTCTTGTGATATATGGGAGTTTTTGTGAAATTGAGACACGGCTAATATGTACCTCATTAACTCTTTCCCCGCCATTGACAGAATTTTCCGGCAATCCGTGTTTTCACTGTTATACTGTAGGCGGCGCTATTACGCATCTTCAAGAGCAATGAATCTCCTTATCAAAATGTTGCTTTTTTTATGAAACTTAACATTCAAGTGTTGATTAAAAAAAGAAAAAGGAATGCATGAAGCTGGAATAAAACGTCCTGCTTTTGTTTAAAAGCAGAGGCTTTGTTCTTTCTTTTGATATATCGCATGTTCAGATATTCATACAACAAAATATTCTGGGGGCCATGAAATTGTGAAAAGCTTAAATGCTGGCACTGACTGGCAACCTTCCTCAAAAACACTGACGGTAAAGAGTTGCGGTGCGTTCACATTAGCAAAATTTTGCGGGCAAAAAGGCCCATGTCAATAGTGTAGCGACACATGAAGCACAGCTCACACCGAAGTCGCAGGGCCAACTTAAAGCAGTTGCGAAATCTGCGTGGGAAAATATTTTGCCCAAGGGTGAAATTCCCAATCACGTGGATTCCTTTTAAAATGACTTGATTTTGACCTTGAAAACTTGCTGAACACCCTATGTGACCGCACCTTTGCTCAACTGGTCATGCAGACAAACCCAACAGCTAGTCAATTTTGACTATTGGTCGTCCAACAAATGACAAACTACTCTGACTAAATATGCTCTATTTTGATCATTAATTTTGGATAGATGTTTATTTCTAGAGTTCTCTGAACATTTAAAAGGATATTTCTGGAGTATGATGAAAGCGCAGCTGAACGGAGGTTATTTGTTCCTTAAAAGGAACTTCTACTCGACAAATCTGGGAAACATTCTGCCTAACCCTCAAACTGGAATGCATTAATCACATTAAACATTGGTTTTATTTGTCAAATGCTGACAGATCAAGTCTGAACGTGCAGTTTTCTTATTGGTTTCATTGTCGTTCGTTCATCACACATCAAAGCAGCTTTGTTTTTGTTCTGGCTCACTACGAATCTACCGAGCCTTTTTCCCCGAGGCCAAACCACTAAAAGCAGCTACTCTTCGGTGAGAATCAGCCAGCTGATGTTATTTCCAGTAGGTTCGGAAGCGCTGGTATGGCAGTAGACACAGTCTGGAGGACTAACTTTAAGAAGCCTTTTTAAACTCATACTTGGCCAGCAACACAGGAAACTAAGCAGCAAAACCCACTCCGACTGCCATTCCCAACCCGCATGACTGGCTGAGGCTGTCAAGCTCTAACGGAAGAAGTCGTACAGGTTTGGAGCAACATGAGGTGACTCAATTCTGGGATGGAGACGCCTTACAATCACAACTTGATTCATTTGAGCCTCAGAAACTTTCACCTTACTGAATTATTACGAAAGGAGGAAGATAATATTAAGCATACTTATTAAGCAAACTTATCTAATCTCATTCCATAGTGAAAACCCATTAAAACCGTCCTTAACAGACAATATAAGGATTCCTTCACCTTATAACCATTGAATTCCCATAACTTTTCCAGTGTTTGAAGTTTTTTTTTTTTTCATCTTGACAGTTCTTGTTAGAATTACTCACCCAGAGCAATTTCTATTGGAAGAAATGTTTCAGAACCGAGCCTAACAAGAAAAAAAAACTACTCTGATTTTGAAATTACCCAGACCTTCAAATCAGTTTTAAAATTCACTAACATTTCCAGGTATTCAATGACCATAGGAACCCTGCAAAAGTCTTTACGCCAAACATCACATGAACAAACGGGAAAAAGGTCTCGACGCATCCGCTTGTCAGAGAAAGAGTTAACAGCTACTTAGGAAATGACGGCGATATAAATGGACTTTTAAGGTAAAAAGCCAGCCTAGCTCATTCTTTATATTACTGCCATTTCATTCCATACCCAGATAGCACAGGTACGTCAGCAAGATGACTGATAAAGATCTGTTAACCTGGAAAGCATCTGCTGTGTAAAAACACCTGTTAAACGTCTTAGAAAAAAACTGTTTTACAAATCTTAAACATATTAAAGACATCTAAACTTCTAAATGTCTATGATATTACAATAGGAAATGTCCTATTCCTGATGAGCAAACACTAAAAAAATAAAATAGGCCAACATGTTGCAGATGTAAATGCAGACATCAAATAGACATCTCCGAGATGTACTTGTGCTATCAGGGTATTAATATCCGAATATTAGTGATACGAACTTTTAGATATCAATATGCATAATCGATATAGACATCGGTTATGATCATCTTTGGAAGCTCATTTGAAGGCATCTTGAGTAAAACAGCTCTATTAAAATGTAAAGAAGCCCGCAAAAAGACCTGAATCTGAAACGATGTAACCTGTTTTACAGAATACACAAGTTATGAATAAATGTCAAGAATGAATGAATGAATATGTGTGTGTGTGTGTATACATATCTGTTATTGCATACTATAGTTCACCCAAAATGAAAATTGTGTCATCAATCATTCATCATGTTGTTCCAAACCTGTATGACTGACTCTCTTCTGTGGAAGATAAAAGATGTTATTCTGATACATTTCTGTAGTATCCATTCAATAGAAGTCAATGGCCACCTAAACTATTTGGTTACCAACATTCTACAAACTATATTATTATGAATTGTGCAAAAGAAAGCGAGCCTTACATGTCTGGAACGGCATGAGAGTAAGATATTGATTAAAAAAAAATATTTATTTTTATTTTTGGGCGATCCCTTTAACAGGTTAACAAATGTAAAACGAATGTTTACATATTTTAACCTTATAAGCAGCCACTGAATGCGGTCCATTAAGCTGGGGAAAGCATAGGACGGTGTGTAAATAAGCCTGTTATTAGATGAATTAACACCCGTTTATTGAGCGCCATCTTGGACTGGCAGGTACTGCGAGGATCCCGGATTCACGAAGGACTTTACGCACATTCCGCGGCTGAATGACCCGTGTGTTCCCAGACACAAGTGCATGAACGCAGTCTGGTGATCTTAGGAGCTGATCGGCCTGTTTGCACTAACACCACCTCCCTCTTTATGACTGCAAAACGCATTTCTTTAACTTTAAACCGTCTCAACGTGAACTTCTAACGCGCGACACTCGGTTTTTAACATCACGAGGTCCTGTATTTCGCGTTTTTTCGACGAATAACGTTACATCCATTTAACCTCGATGATATAGTGACAGGATTTAGTCCAAATAAAAAATAAATAAAACATACACACACAAAAACTCTCATACTTAGTGAAAAATTCTCTCCAAATTAAACATCTGGTGTTCAATTTGCTTTTGTCCAGCCAGTGTTAGCTTTCATTCCCACTCAAGCTGATCAGGCCCTGGATTTCCAACAAACGGTTTATTTCGGCGCGTTTTTAAACCAACTTCGTTAAAATCGCACGTAATTCTACGCGATGTAAAATAAACCGCGATGTAAAATAAACCGCGTCTGATGCGTATTAAATTAAGCGGTATTTCTGCGCTTTAGCTCCAACTAAACAGCAGTTTAGAGGCACGTTGCGAGTCCTGTCTGGGGAGGCAGACTGAAACACAGCCACAGTTTTCAGTAAATGACTAATTGCATGATATGCAGCAGAAAGAGAGCTGTTGTGTTAATAACACTTATTTACCGTGATGTTTATGAACGTCCCCCCCTCCTGCGCTGCCCACACGTATTTTGAGTCTGAGTTGCACCCAACAATGGCGGAGTCCTGGCAGCTGCCATCCGACATCAGGTTATCCACGTAGCTCTGCCACGACATGTTCGCCTTCTGGTTTCAAACGCTCCCACACGACACTTGCTCTGAAAAGACGGGACTGACAGTCTTGCGCGGTCTCAGTTTGCGGTTACCGTATATTTGTGTGTGAGAGAGAGAGAGTCCCGTCCTGTCCTGCACGCCCCCTTCTCTAATGTGAGTTTGAGCAGTAAAGAGTCCCGGCTGTACGGCACTCTGGGTGTAGTCCCTCAAATATCCCTCCGCGTAAGACTGCGGTCCAGTAGGACAAAGCCATGTGCGCGGATTGATACACTTTCTGATTGGACGAATGGGTGTTTAGAAGGCACGTTGTGTATGAGAAAGTTAGTTAATGTGTGTAATATATTATTTAAATACTGAAAACAGTAACATGATGCTAGGACTAGGCTACTACTTATAAAGTCACCATGAAATCAAAACTGTAGATTCTTATTTTTTTATATATATATATATAAATATTGCAGTATTTATTATAAATGTTTTATCCGTGCACATTATTTTAAACTCATGTGTCCTCGTTGTCTTTAATCAAAATAGACACGTTTTCACATTTCCAGGATTCTCAGAAGCGGAAGTCGTCGTAGTTGTGTTAAACTTCTATGAGAGACTACATTAAATAAAAAATTTGTTTGTGTGTTCCCATTTGCTTATTTAGCCAAATAAAACTCCACAATAGTGTTTTCACAACTTTCAAAAAGAGTAAAAAATAAAATAAAATAAAATAAAATAAAAACATACAGAGAAGATTGACAATGGCAGCCGGAAGAGAAAAAGATGTCAATTTTACCGTCACTCCCACAGCCGCTAACCGCTAACACATTCACAGCAGCGTTAACTAGTTTTTTTAATTAGATAAAAATGTAAAATAATACAAACTATAGTGTTATAAATGTACATACATTTTATTTATTTATTAAAATATAGGAAACTTGAAAAGTCTGTGAAAAGGCCCCATAACTTTCCCTCCCTCATGATAATTGTTGTTAATATATTTTATTATTATTATTATTATTTAAGTATTTTAAAAAAAAATTCCTCTTGCAACTCCTGGCACGAGAGCGGGACAACCTGTCACTCACACGAGATCGATCAGTGGTCCCTCCCTACATTTATACTTGTTTGCGAAGAATTTTCACTCGTGTACACGTCACAATAGGGAAGAAAATACTATCAACTTATGTTTCATGCCTAATTTTATTTTATTACAGTTGACAGTATAAACCTAGCTTGCCTTTTTATGACCTTTTCGGGTCTTTTCCTTCAAACAGTTTTGTTTAGAGAGCTCCTCAGCCAGCGCCCTGTCCTCGTGACCCGCGGTGATTCAGCAGAGACACGCCTCACCGACTCACTACTGATAGATAACGTGAAATCAAGACATATGAGCTTCAATCTGAGTTGCAACAGAGCTGGGGAATACATCTGGTTAGGATGGATGGAACACATGTGGATAGTGGAAGAGATTTTATTAACAATAGAGTTCATTAACATCATTTCTGACTGGCTCTACATCTTTATAACATCAAAGACTGACAAGTAAAGCTTATGAAACGTGAGACGTGAAAAACCAGAATTGCTCTGAAATGTTGTCACAAATATCATGGCCTCTTGCGACCTCTTGTGAACGAATCCTGTAACGACACAATTAGTCAGAGTCAGTTTTATGGACCTACATTTTATTTGTAATTCTATTTTTAGTACGGCCCATAGTAAATACGCCCTATTTTGTAGTTATGATTATTAATTCAGGAGATTTAAAAAAAAAAAAATTTATTGTCATATTTGCATCGGTCTGTTATTGCCTGGGACAAAGTGTCTGTGTTCTTGTTCTTGAACAGAGAGATTATTAAAGCAACGATTCAAATGCAGTGTAATTTCCCAGAAGCTTGAACCCATGCATAAGCAAATATTTATATACAAAGTAGCTGATATTTTCCATAAAGGGCTATGTGTGTTATTCTTTTAAACAAAGCCTCTTCTGAAAAAAGCAAAACGTTTTACTAGTCCAGAGCTGGTAGATTATATACACACTGTAGTCGTTTACTGATGACAAATTACACAAAACATTGTAGTTAGTAATGTGATGTAGATCACTCATTTTAGGCAACGTGTAGATTACTTTTGACCTAACTCATTTATCCCATTGATTTGAATAGATAAACTTGTGCCATATAAAATACAAAAAAAATATATATATATATATATTCCATTCTTTGTTGTCAACAATATTAAGTGCATTAAATATTACCGTACTATTATCATTACAGACTGGGGTTCGTGATGGAACTGCAGAGGGTTTGTGAGTTTAATGAAAAGCTATAAGTAATTCAATCATAGACATTCAAATAAATAATTTTAAAACACAATTTTAAAAAACAATCAAAATAAAACATTTACTAAAAAAAACAAAAACCTGTTGTTTACCTGCATGTTACGTGACCATTAACCGACATCAGAGAACCGCGAACTTCGTTTTTATTATTATTTATTATTATTATTGACCTAACTGAAATCTCTGGGGTTTCTTCAAGTAAATATATTATATATTGCTGCTGACAGAAAAGTTGGGGAATCCCTTACATTGCATGTTCATATAAAATTATGTTTTGAAGATTTTAACGTGTTTATTCTTTTTTTTTTTTTTTGTCATTTTATTTCAAGCATACAATGAAAAAGTGTACAGTATGTACAACATAAAACAATAATTTTTTGTTGACAAACTCCTCCCAAAGACATGTAATATATGGTTTAATGGTTCACTGAGGAATAATTTAAATAATAATTAATGTGGAGCTGACTAGATATTCAATTTTGAGAAAACATTGTGTGATTCCACAAACCTGGAAAACCTTCTGAACGGATATAAGCAGTGGACGTTTTAGAAAGGAACATTTAAAATATAAAAAGGAAGTAGTTGGAAGAATAAATGAATTATGAATAATTTACTGCCATTGTGAAAATAACTTGTAATCAATAAAAAAATAACTGTAGTCTGATTAGGAGTATTTTAAAATGTAATATAATTTAATTACAAGTTAGTTAGTTGACATGTAGTTGCAAAGTTACTTACAGTCAACAGAATGCGCTAAAGGGACCATCAAATACAGTGTATCCGCGATTTCTCAAACACGAAGTGATGCTCGGTTGTCTCTACGCTGCGCTAGCGGCCTCTTGCGAATAAAGCCGGCATAACTACATGAAATGTGCAGATGAGCAACAGTAAAATCATATATGATCTATGTTGAGAGATTTCAGAGTTATTGCCGAGACATCTTATAACAGGTGTTTTACTGATTTACATTTTGTGACAACAGTCACCACTGAACCTGCCATTAAACTAGTGTTATGGCCGGGTTTCAGCTCATTAATAGAGCAAAAATATAATATAAAATATAAAAAAGTAAAAAAAAAAAAAAAAAATCAAACATTATTTTGAACAACAATTTGTACATTTTAAAAATTAATAAGTAACATAATAACATTCAAAGCTTGACATGTAGGTCTATTTAAAAAAAAAAAAAATCCCTTGTATTGAAACTGTAGTGTTCCTTCAATATTATATTGTTGAGTTTATTTGTCAATGGAATCGGATTTTAACAGCTACAACAAAAATATGATGATTTTGAAATTTTAGTTTGGAAAATATAATTCACAAATACAATCTATTTTAAAACAGCTTTGAATTAGGCTAAGTGTTTTAAACTATTAACTCAATTTAAGTTTAACTGGAAATTGTATAGTTACTGAGAGTTTTAGTTTATATATATATACAGTGCTGCTTGAAAGTTTGTGAACCCCTTGCAGAATCTGTGAAAATGTGAATAACTTTAACAAAATTTGTTTTTTTTACATTTATAAAAATGTATTGTAATTTTTAAATGAATAAAAAAAAAAATCTTCAGTTTTCCAGCATCTTTTGCATATCTTCAATCACTGATGCTCCAGGTGGAAACAAGATGCATTAAGAGCCGGGGGTGAAAACTTTTGAACAGGATGAAGATGTCCACATTTTTCTTACTTTGTTTAAAAAAAAAGAAAAAAAAAGTCATTTAGTATACAGCCCTTTGGAAGCAACAGAAGATAGGCTACTTGATATCCCGGAAGATATCCCGGAAGACAAATTGAGTACAATTTACATTGATCTTCAAATGCAAAAAGTTTTCACCCCTGGCTTTTTGCTACTGGAAAGGGTTCAAATATGCAAAAGATGCTGGAAAACTGAAGAATTTCCAGGTAATGACACACAGTATTGAGAACCAAGGGTTCATACATACACTTATCAACGGGGTAATTTTGATAAATTCAGCTATCTTTGTGTCTTGTGGACTATATGTAAACATCTTTTATGTAAAATATCTTATTCAGGACAGTACTAAATGAAAAAAAAAAACATGCATTTTGTATGATCCCTTTTATTTTGTTAAAATTATACAAATTTTCACCGATTCTGCAAGGGGTTCACAAACTTTCAAGCAGCACTGTATATATATATGTGTGTGTGTGTGTGTGTGTGTGTGTGTATATCTATGCACGTGTCAGCAATTTCAATAATTAATTGATTTGTTTCTTTGACTTAATTCCATAAATCATAAATCAGGGAATTCCTCCTCATGTCAGTTCAGTGAACCCTTTCCAAACATGTGGGATTTAGTTCAAATGTTTTTATTGTTTTACTGCTGATCCTGTTTTCCGTGCATTTGAAAGTCCAGACTCAAGTTGTTACTCTTCAGGAAATGAACAAGGAAAACACCCTTATATAAATCTTGTTATGTTTGTAGATTTGTAAAACTAACCTGCAAGCAAAACACTATCATCAAAAGAGATTTGAGACTTGGCCTTGAAAGACATGAAATTTGACTTGGACACCTCAAAAACCACGTCGTCTGGTTTCAGTAGATGTACAGGATGTTCACTTTCCATGTACAACCACAGACCTTTGGCCTAAAACTAACCAAACACTCTCATCACCTTTGAAAAAAACTCCCTGACACGAGTCAAAAACCCCGACACTGTCATCCAGATTTAACTTAGTTGAACTTCTCCGAGGCAGAATGAACCAGCCTGTTGTCACACTGATGAAATGATCAATAAGTTATGACAACAAGTGATCAATTCATCAAAATTTGATCAAATTTGAATTTTGTTTTGACAACAAGATTCAACTCATTTTTTACAGTCATGTAATTTAAGTTGAAATGACTCAAACATCTAAGTTGATGGTACTTAAAAATTTAAGAAAGCAACTTTTTTTTTTTTTTTTTTTACAGTGAATAAAACAACTTCCCATTAAGATTTTAAATACAACTACAACTCCTAGAGCTACTTAAATAGAGCTTAAATAGAGCTACAACTCCTGTATCGGCATTTATGATTCCTGGATACAAAGTATACAGACGGGACAGAGGAAAGGGAAAAGGGGGCGGGGTCTTGATCTACGTAAAAGACAGTATTGACAGTCACCAAATAGACATTCCAGATCAAACTATAGAGTGTGTTGGTGTTACAGTTAGACTGTCGCCCCAAATGTCATTTATTGTACTTTGTGTATATAGACCACCAAATGCAACAAGCGATTTCTATACTGGTTTAAAGGAACACTCCACCGTTTTTTGAAATAGGGCTTATTCACCTTCTTTCCTACATTTAGATAGGTGGGCAAATGCATTTTTGTCTCAGTGCATGCATTGTTTTAGTTTGACAGGGTTGGCGCTAGCTTAGCTTAGCATAATGAATGGAATCCTTTGTTGCCAGCTAGCATGTCCTGAGTAAAAATGATATAAAAAAAAAAAAAAAAACCACCTAATTACTTCTTGTGGCCTGCGTATTCACAACAAGTACAAATAGCGATGCAGATTAACACTAGGCGATTTCCTATGCAGATTTTGACTTGGGACTATATTAGGGGGAAGCACAGGCGAAGCACTGCTACTTGGGCGCAGAGATATCACGCCCAAGTAGCAGTGCTTCGCCTGTGCTTCCCCCTAATATAGTCCTTAAAGGTATAGCGGAGGATCTTTCCAAATTTTAGATAAGACCCGCCCTCTCCACTTTTTGAAAAGTTTGATTGATTCACCAGAATGATTGACAATTAGGAGGACCAATAGTTTAGACTACCCACCAGGAAGTAAAACATCCTCCGCTATACCTTTAATATATAAGTCAATATCTGCCTAGGAAATCGCCTAGTGTTAATCTGCATCGCTATTTGTACTTGTTGTGAATACGCAGGCCACAAGAAGTAATTAGGTAGGTTTTTTTATTTTTTTTATATCACTTTTATTCAGGACATGCTAGCTGGCAACAAAGGATTCCATTCATTATGCTAAGCTAAGCTCACGCCGACCCCGTCAAACTAAAACAATGCATGCACTGAGACAAAAATGCATTTGCCCACCTATCTAAATGTGGGAAAGAAGGTGAAAAAGCCCTATTTCAAAAAACGGTGGAGTGTTCCTTTAACAAAAATTCTAAAAACATATGACCGAAAGGAAATATTGCTCATGGGCGACCTCAACATAAATTGGCTTGATAAAGGCAAGAGGAAACACCTAAAAGATATTGCAAACTCAATACAAATGATTAAAAAGCCTACTAGAATAACAAAAACGTCTCAAACTTTGATAGATTTAATATTCACAAATAAACCAGACAGGGTAATTAAAACATACAACCTAATAACGGGACTGTCTGATCATAATTTTGTTCTAATAGCCAGGAAATTAAATAAATCAAGATACATAAATAAAGAATAATCAAACAAACAATGCAAAATTCCTCATATTCTTAAAATAAATCAAGAGCTCCTTAAAAATGATTTAAATGAAATTGACTGGGCCTCCAAAACTGATAGAGAAAGCTGTGTACATACATGCAATAATATTATAACTGCTATAAAGAATAAAATTGATAAATATACACAGCTCAAACATGGAAAATAAAATAAAAAGAGGCTCCCGTGGTTTAATGAATCCCTTTGGGACACAATGAAACAGAGGGATAAAGCTCTCAAGGTTTCTCTTAAAACTAAATTAACCACTGATTATTACATTTGCAAATCTCTGAGAAATAAAGTTACCATGCTGCTTCGAAAAGCAAAAGCAAATTTTTTTTCTAAACTTAATCAAAGAGGCAAAAGGTAATTGTAAAAATGTGTGGAGGAGCATGGATAAACTATTGGGAAGGGAAAAAATATACCAGGAGCATTTACAGCTCAAAATCAATGGAATAGTTCAAAATGAGGGCTCTATTCTGGCTAAACACTGCAATGATTATTTCTTGGATTTTATGTTAGACCTGGCGGAGACTTTTCCTGAAGTGAACTGCTGCCAAGATGATCATGGGGATGGCAATGCGTCTTATTGTAGGTTGCAGAATATAGATAAAGACAAAATTTCCAAAATAATAGCAAATTTGAAAAATAGTAAAACAAAGGATATATTTGGACTTGATACATCCCTTCTAAAAGAACTTCAAAATTACTGTACTAACAATAGCTGTGAATCAATCTATAAATGAAAACAATTTTCCTTTGGCGTTAAAGAAAGCAGTAGTTAAGCCGATTTTCAAGTCAGGAGACAAGCTCTGTGTGTCAAATTATCGACCTATTATAGTATCCTACCAGCCATCTCCAAGATCTTTGAGAAGGTGGTGGCAGAGGAGCATCTTGACCACACTGATGCATTACATCCCTGCCAGTTTGGATTCAGGAAAAGATACTCCACAGAGTCTGCTTGCTGCTACTTACTAGAAGACATCAAATCCAGTCTTGATGGTGGAGGTGGTAGGGGCGGTCTTTCTGGACTTGAGAAAGGCCTTCGATACCGTTAATCACCAGCTTCTCATCAGCAAACTATCTGATTTTTCTCTTGACACAAATACAATATAGCATGGATTCAATCTTACCTTAATGACAGACAACAATGTGTTGCGGTCGACAATACAAAATCACCCTTAGGATCTTGCAGCATGGGAGTGCCACAAGGTTCCATTCTGGGCCCCCTGCTGTTTACACTATACATAAATGACCTGCCAACTGTGTGTAAGAGTAAAATTACTATGTATGCTGATGATACGGTGCTATATGCACATGGTAAAACTGCGGAAGAAGTCGCTCAAAAACTGACCAAAGAGATGAAGGAAGTTTCTTTGTGGCCTCACTTAAATCTAGATAAGACTGTATCGATGTTTTTTACAAATCGTTATAAAATACAAAATTGTCCTAAAATTTTAATTGATGGACAAATCATTTCAAATCCAGATCAGGTAAAATATTTAGGTGTTATACTGGAACCAAATTTAGGCTTTAAAAGGCACATAAAAAAAATTATCAAATACAATCAAATTTAATATGGCACAGTTCAGATACATTCGAAATTCCCTTACAATCGAGGCCTCAGGAGCCTATCTAAATGCAATGATTGTTCCACATTTTCTTTATTGTTTGACAAGTTGGTAGCAGGCTTGTAAATCTGTCCTCAGGCCTCTTGAGTCATTATATAAAAGTTCTCTAAAGATTCACGATAAGAAAGGCAGACGATTCCATCACTGTCATATCCTTGTAAAACACAAATTTCTCAGCTTTGAAAATCTGATGATCCACACAAATCTGTGTTTGATGTATAAGATCCTTCATGATACCGCTGCTCCTCCACTAAAAGAGTTTATATCTTTGGGCTCTGAAACAACAGCTCGAGCCACTAGATCTACAGTGCGAGGCGAATGTAGGATCCTTAAACGCAGGACAGCATTTGGAAACTCTGCCTTTTCTTGTGTGGCCGCTCGTCAGTGGAATATGTTGCCTACAGAGCTGATAAGAGGCACAAACTTTTATACGTTTTCACGCCTGGCAAAGAAATGGCTCTTGTCAAATCAAATTTGCACCCACATGTGACCGGAGGTATGTATGTATGTGTATGTGTGTGTGTGTAAGTATGTGTTCTATAAGAGTAGACTTGAGTAAATGAAAGGTGTGAAGATCTGATTGTTGTGCATATGAAGACTTTTATTATTTATTTGGTCAATGTAAATTTCATTATTCATGTATGTATGATGTATTATGTATTTTATTATAACATCAGCCTGCCCAGGGACTACGGGTGGAAATGAGCTCTTGAGCTAAAACCTGGTACTATGCATCTCTCCCCTTGAGGTTAATGTTTATTGTACGCTGTCCCTGTTTTTCTAAATAAAATAAAAAAATTAAATAAAATAAAAAGATAATAATAAAAAAAAAAATTCCCTTTAAACTTTTTTTTTTTTTTTTTTTTTTTGCACATCTCGGAAAAGCTGTATGAACCGGACGAGACCGCAGTGCAGACAAAGACAGTCTGTATGTCTGGACCTGGACGTGACAAATAGCACCTGCTTCAGACGCTTGACTCAAAGCCCTCGTGTGGCAAAATGCAAACTGGTTTGAGAACTTGGACAGCCAGCTAAAACAACAAGCGTGTCCCGTTCACCGCGGGACGGAGGCAGAGACAATAAACAGTCACATGTTGTGTAACTTCTGAGTGACACCGAATTCCCAAGCAACTTTTGTTGATATTTTGTAACTTTTATAAACATCAGGATTTACCGTTAAATCAACTATTTACTCTATCAATGAGTTTTTAGAAAGCTACATCTGTGTCTTCTCATGTAAAAAAAGCTCGTCAAGTGTTTCTTTCAGTGTGTTGGGTGTTTGGATCGGGAAGCGGAGAGGATGGTCAAACTCAAAGGCAAAACAAACACAGCCTCCTCTGCTTATTGGAATAGACTCATGCCTAAAATAATGAGCTGAACTAATAAACAAACTCCAGCAAATATGTTTCTGTCTGCACTCGCTGCATTCCTTCTCGCCCCCTGCGTGAACTTTTCCCCAAAGGCGAAACAAAGAAGAAGTTGTATTTCGTAACATGATTTAAATGCTTGAAGAATGACTGGGCAAAAATAAATAAATCTGTAGTTACGCATTAATTAAAACAAGATGGAATAACATCAGTTCATATATTTGCATTCTTATTTTTGGGCTACTTCAATGTCTATTAAAAGTGAAGAAATCAAAAAAATATTTATGTTTTCAGCAGAACTAACGGAAAATCTATTTTGGTGGTGTCCTGTCTGGCTTTCCAAATGTACATAAGCCACCTAAATCCCCCTGTGTATGACTCAGAATTTATACAACTAAAATAAATTACACTTTTTACAGAAAAAAAGGCAGAAATGTAAGATATGTAAATAGCAAAACAATCAAAATACTGAAAATAATATAATATAATATAATATAATATAATTTTATATATACATTTAAATCCGTAACATAATATAATATAAATATCATATTACCTTACATTACATTACACTATATTATATTATATTAGGCCTATGTTATATTTGCAGTCTAGATTTTAAACACTGTTCACAGAACAATAATTATAATATTGTATCGTATAGTATAGTATTATATTGCATTATATTTTATTGTATTACATTATTATATTTGTGCAGAATTTTTTTTAATATAATATAATTTTATATTATATTGTATTACAATACTTGCAGTGCATATTTTAAACACTGTTCACAGAATACTAATTATTATATTATATTATATTATATTATATTATATTGTATTGTATTATATTATATTATATTATATTATATTATATTATATTATATTACATTATATTACATTACATTATATTATATTACTATATTTTCAGTGCAGATTTTAAACAACTGTTTATAGAACAATAATTGTCATATTACATTATGACAGGCGGCAGTGGCTCAGTGGTTCATGTAGATTGTCTACAAACCGGAAGGTTGGTGGTTCAATCCCCGGTTCCACCTGACCAAGTGTCGAGGTGTCCTTGAGCAAGACACCTAACCCCAGCTGCTCCCGACGAGCTGGATCGCCTTGCATGGCTGACACCGCCGTCGGTGTATGAATGAGTGAGTGAATGGGTGAATGTGAGGCAATATTGTAAAGCGCTTTGGTGGCCATTGGGTCTGTGAAAGCGCTATATAAATGCAGTCCATTTACCATTTACCATATTATATTGTATTGTATTGTATTATATTATTATATTTGTGCAGATTTTAAAAACTGCTAATTGTTATATTATATTGTATAACATATCATAATATTTGCAGTGCATATTTGAAACAGTGTTCACAGAACAATAATTATATTATATTGTATTTTTATATTATATTATATTTGCAGTGCAGATTTTAATCGCAGTACACAGGAGAACATAATTTATAATATTATATTATATTCGATTATAATATATTATATTGTATTATATTATATTATATTATATTATATTATATTTGCAGTGCAGATTTTAATCACTGTACACAGGCGAACATAATTTAATATATTATATTATATTATATTATATTATTATATTACATTATATTATATTGCAGTGCTGGTTTTAATCACTGTACAAAGGAGAAAAAGCAATTAAATGTTAAATTAGTTTAACATTTAATTAGTTGTTAAAATGAATAAGATTATCAAACACTTTATCAAAGAAAAAGTGTAATAAAAGGTTTTGGGATGTGTGGAAAAAGTATTTATGCCGGCTGATTCCCCCTGACATTTATTTTGACAAGACTATTGCGTCGTGATCGGTATTCCCGACGCACTTACGCACGCCTGTGCGCAGTCCACCCATAGTCCCGCGCGTGCGCTACGTAGCGTTAGCCATCTTGTGTACAGCAGCAGCGAGAGAGCAGCCGTTAGCTCGACAGACACACAAACACACCCAGTCTACCCTCCACAGACTGTATCAACGCCAGAAGCGGATGGTAAACATGTGTTATCATGTGTCAAGATGTATATGCAGTGTGTTTCGTGGAGGATATGTGCTTTTGAAGACGAGGGAGTGTTGATAACTGAAGGCGCCTCAGAGTCGAGTGTGTCCAGCGACTGGAGTTTCATTCGCGCGAGCGGCCTGAGGGAAACTCTCACACCCGGACATGGCCTTCATTTAGGCCTCGGATAACACGGAGACGGGCTTGGAGGGCTTAAACACACCTGGAATTAAGCTGTCATTGTGTTTGGAGCTTCGTGAGTTTCAATTTAACGGATTAAAAGTACTAGAAATGCCGCGATGAGGACGCACGCGCGCTGACGGGAGCTCGGAGGGAAGCTTGAGTTAGCGCGTGACGCTAACTGAAAATTACATGACACTTTCATTTAAGAGGAGTTACCACGTTTAACTTGGAGCTGTACGCTTTAGTCTGACGTGTCGAGGTCGAAGTGACACACTTCACGCGCTTCAAAATGTCTAAAATGCCGTCGAAAAAGAAGAGCTGTTTCCAGATCACGAGCGTAACGCAGGCGCAGGTGGCGGCGAACAGCATCACGGACGACACCGAGAGTTTGGACGACCCGGACGAGTCCAGAACTGAGGACATGTCGTCCTCTGAGATGTACGACATGTCCAAAGGTGGCGATTTCGAGCAGGAGGCGTGTGACGTCAGTTTGACGGACGAACCGCTACATAATGAAGCTGAAACCGCGAGCGCGCAAGATGGTGCCGTAACGTTACCTGGCTCTCGGAGCACAAGTGCGGTTCAGGTAAACCCAAATGTCCGTGCAGTCAGTGGGACAGCAGGCCAAATGAGCCCATCCCAGACTTCAGCTTCAGTTGCATCTAACAGTGCGTCCCAGGCATCATCAACATCAGTTAGCAGTTCTGCTACAGTAAGTGGTTGCAGTTCCCGTTTCAGGGTCATCAAATTGGATCACGGTACAGGTGAACCCTTTAAACGAGGGAGGTGGACTTGCACTGAGTTTTATGAGCGGGATACAGATGCTTCCTCGTCTGCTCGGACTGCGGATAACGCTAAACAACACGCCGGCACCGCGGACCACAGCGCGGACCGAGACGGCCTAGGAGGTTCGGTGGCGGCGTATAATGCGCTTTCAACCCTCACAGAACCGCATACGGACAGTGGTTACGTATCTTCACTATCAAACCCTCCTGTGGAGCTTCAAAAGCAAACTTTTGGGATTGTGCAGCAGGGATTAGGGCTTGTAGCCCAGAACCTTTTCGGTGATGCCCATGCTAAATCTCCCAGCATGCCTTCTACAGCTCAACCACAGACATTTTACCCTGGTAAACAGGCACAGAAACCTGGCCAGATGCTTCAGACTGTTATCCCGTCTAATCAGGCTGACTATAGGTTACAGAATCAGCCTCTTGGCTCTTCAGTGACACAGGGCCCGTCAACGGTCCTGACTCCCGTGGCGGGAAGCACTCATGTGCTGGGATTAGTTCCTCAGCCGATGGATGTTCAGGGGCTTTTACCCCAGTCCAACATCAGCGGCGCTCTAGGGACCGTATCAGCCACATCTGCGGGTTCACAGGCACCAGTGCCGCTCGTTCAGCCAGCAGTAACTCATGCTGTGGTCCCTGGTGTGCAAAATGTGCCTGTTGTTCTGCCCAGTGCCTCTAATACCCCCCAGAGCATGCCAAAACAGCCCCCGGTCCCTGTTGTACCGCCCCAGCAGAACCAGCCTCAGGGAGTCCCGAGCGGTTCGGCAGCGGGACTGGGGGGTCAGACGAACCCCTCTATCTTTAGCCAGCTTCCCGGTGGCTTTGGCCCGGCCGGTGAGAACCAGAGGAGGACTGAGCTGCTGCTCCAGAGCTCGGTTCTCCTGGGAAGAGATGCCATCAGACCCCTGAATCCCGAGGGATTGCAGCTTCCCACGCCTGCTGTCAACAGCCTGTTTGGAATAGCTATTCACATTGATGGGGATGAGGACAGGTAAACCTTTATGCTTCATGTTGCTCAAGTTTTATTGATAATAGTTGCAAAAGAAAATTCTAAATTGTCAAGTAAACCACATTTTATTGCAGGTGTTACTTTATTTAATGTTAGTTTAATATTTACTTTGGAATAACTTGAAAGCATGTTACCTTGAAAACATGTCCTGTTGTAGGAGTTAATTTTGTCCTAGGTGGAGTTTGCTGTGTGTGTTTTGGTAACACTTTACAATAAGGTTCAGTAGTTAACATTATTTAACTACCTTAGTTAACATGAACTAAGAATTAACAATACTTCTACAGCATTTATTAATATTAGTTAATATTAATTATAACATTACTAATACATTAATAAAATCAAAGGTTGTGCTTGTTAACATTAGTAATGCACTGTGAACTAACATGAACTAACAATGAACAGCTGGATATTTATTAACTAATATTAACAAAGATTAATAAATACTGTAACAAATGTATTGCTCAATGTTAGTTCATGTTAGTTAATACATTAACTAATGAACCTTATTGTAAAGTGTTACCGTTTTTTATATGCACATTTTGGATGTCGCTTAACTTTACTCACCTGACCCAATTAAAATCAGCAGCTCATTTACATTGCATTGACATCCAGAAAGGCTTCCAGGACAGGTTTGGGAAGCACTGCTCGTATTTTATTTATTTACATTATTTTATTAACTCAAATCATGTTATACCAGACGTTTTGAGCTAAAAACCATAAGCCTATTTCACATGACTACTTTAGCTAGATATAGTAGTGAAGTAATCCTGACCACCTTGATTCAGGTGTGTTTGTCTTTTCTTTTCTTCTGCGTAACACAAAAGAAAATATTATAGGAACTATTTTGTCTGTACAATGAAAGTCAGTTGAGTTCAAAACAATGGCGGTTTCTATGGCTTTTAATCTTCATTTGTTTCACAGAATAGAAATGAAGAAAACATTGTGAGACTTTGTGAAGGGGAATTGAAAATTCAACTCGACTAGCTGGTTTAAACGTTCTTTGCATGAATAGCTCAAAGCGTGGTTCAGAGGAAACACCTAGCATCAACTGTTTGCACTTCAGTTTTCCGTCCAGCAAACCACTTTACACTTGCTTATACACAGGGCTGCCTGTGGTTACAGTCACCTTTTCAGTGGTAAAACATTTGGAAAGTTATATTAGTGTTAGTTTCTGACTCAAGTGACCTTGTGAAAGAAAAAAAAAAATTCCCATAAAATGTACCCAATACCCAATTGTTGTGTTGATGCCCTGCTATTAAAAACGGTACTAACTGATCTAAATAATAAGAGTAAATAAAGAGCGGGACGTGTTTGATGTTTAAAACTGTTATTGTGCTCAATAAGCCCTGAAAAAGAGCTCAAAGCGCCACTCACGCTGCCGGGCTCAGGCCTGGAGCACACCTCTCAGACAGCATGTGGTTGTGAAGTCGGTTCTCTTTCAATTATTATTGCGCTTGAATGGTCAAAAATATGATAAAATACGCGTCCTGGCGAGTATCCACGCAAACACAGTCGGGTATGTCCATAAACATAAACGGTTTAGAAAGAAATCAGGTGTGTTCTAATGTATTGGATCCTTGCGTCAGGTCTTAAAGAGACGGCAGCCTAATAAACCTGCTGATGTCTGTGGTTTAAGCCCCTTTCACACAGCGCGTTGATCCCGGGAAATTGCCGTAAAATTGCTAGAGTGCCTTCTGTGTGTTGTTCTTAATGCTACTGTTAAATAGACCTACATCAGCCACCTGAAACATTTAAAGCACTGTTTATTTAATTTGTATTTTTCTTGTATTTGTCATATTGATTGTAATTTTCAGAGATAAAATAATTTTAAATATATTTTAAGATAAAAATTAAATAACTAGGGGAGAGCGGGGCACAAAGTAAGGCTTTTTGACTTTGTCAGTTTGTGTAAATCTACTTTCAGAGTATTTATTTTCCCCCACATTAATTTCACATGTGTCTAGTACAATTATGTGGTTTTGTTTTATTAATACAGTACTTTTTTCTTGATATACCCCGAAAGAATGGAAGTGAAATGTGACAACATGCCCCATAGTACATTGTAACATGTGAGGGAGCACATTGTAACATGACCATATGACAGCTTAAAATGTTATCTGATCTAATAAAAAAAAAATACAAGACAAACTAAAATATGTTCCAAATAAAATGCAATTATTAAAGTTTTCATATAAAATAATGGCATTTTTTAATAATTAAATATAAACTCATTTTTGAGTTTTGACTACGAACACAGGAAAACACAGCTAGCCTATACAACATAGCTCAAAACAAATAAATAATTAGTAATTTCTGAACATTGACTCTCAGTCTTTATTCACCTTTTTCTCATGTTTTCTCAATAGAATTAATAAAAGTATAGACTATAATAGCATATTTTTAATAGGGGCACATTGTAACGCAGTGTGACAACATGACCCACCTGCACAACTGGGATTTAAACCCTGCTAGTGTCTTCTGCTAGTTAGCGAAGCATTAAAGAACTATATCAACTGTTAAATAACATATTGGAGATTAAAATAATATCCGATTTGTCTAATTTTAAATAAACACAAAAATGAAAAATGAACTTAAGAAATTTACTTTTGCTATGGTTTAATAAATGTTTGGATATCTTCCAAATTGTTTTTAATTTTGGCGCAATTTTTTCTCTGTATGACGAAACTTGGTGTATTTACTAGTTGCCATATCAACACTGTGTTGATATGGCAACTAGTAAATACACCAAGTTTCGTCATGCTAGCATGTGTGGAAGTATTTAAAACAAGTGTTACAACTAGCCCTGCGTTACGTAGTGCCCCGCGCTCCCCTATATTGTGATTATAAAATATATTCTTATTTAAAAAAAATAACATTTTGGTCATATCACCTAACCCAGAGGTGCCCAACCCTGCTCCTGCCGATCGACTGTCCTGCACAGTTCATCTCCAACCCTAATCAAACACACCTGCCTTTCATTTTCAAGCGATCCTGAAGACGTTAATTGGTTGCTTCAGGTGTGATTGATTAGGGTTGGAGATAAACTGCGCAGGACAGTCGATCGGCAGGAGCAGGGTTGGGCACCCCTGACCTAACCTGTGCAGAATTGTGAAAGGTTTGCGAATGTGATTGATATTATGATTATGATACAATGAAATTTAAGTTGTCATATTATTCAATTACTTGTACTGTAGTTTTAGTTTTTTGCTGTGGTATTGATTCAGCATTGGTAATCGCGCTTTTTTTAGTCGGGTATCTTATCGAAGCCGTAATTTTGATATCGTGGCAACAATACTGTCCAGTTCCTAAAGATTTGTTTTCAGTGCCACTGTTTCCTCCCTGTACGCTTGCCAGCAGAAGTTGAGCTGTTTTTTCAGTCTGATTAGGTGATGTTAGCATGTGTTTCCTATCTTGTGATGTGCAGAAGCTGCGACCCAGTCTATGCACAGGCACTGATAAGGCCTTCAAATGTGTAACATCTGCATGATGTTATGCTGCTAATGGATGTTGTTTACTGTCAGCGGTTGGTAGGAATCCAGGAGAAATCTGTACATTCTGTGCTGATGCTGCGCAACACGCCGTCCCCGTTTCTGACAGGCTTTTGAGAGCTATTCAGAGGTCGACCTGTAACATACTTGGGTTTAGGCCAAATTGTACACATTTTCTTTGCATAAGGCCATTTAATATTTCCATTATTGTTTGATTTTAATGACAATTAAAGGAGTTCACTTCAGAATAAAAATGTCCTGATAATTTACTCACCACAACGTCATACAAGATATTCATGTCTCTCTTTCTTCAGTCAAAAAGAAATTAAGGTTTTTGATGAAAACGTTTCAGGATTTTTCTCCATATAGCCTAGTGGACTTCAATGGGGTCCAACTGGTTGAAGGTCCAAAATGCAGCTTCAAAAGGGCTCCACACGATCCCAGCCGAGGAAGAAGGGCTTTATCTTGACAAACCATTGTTCATTTTCTAAAAAAACAAACAAACATTTATATACTTTTTTTAACCACAAATGCTCGCCTTGCACTTGCTGGGATGCGCCACACATCACGTAATCACATTGAAAGGTCAAGCGTGACATAGGTGTAAGTACCGACCTAGTGTTTACAAAGCGAACGTGCAAAAGCATTTGTGGTTAAAGTATATAAATATTATGATTTTTTTTTTAGAAAATGACTGATGGTTTGTCTAGATAAGACTCTTATTCCTCGGCTGGGATCGTGTGGAGCCTTTGAAGCTGCACTAAAACTGCAATTTGGACCTTCAACCTGTTGATAACCGTTGATAACCGTTGAAGTCCACTATATGGAGAGAAATGCTGGAATGTTTTCCTAGGGCTGTGCGATATAGCTAAAAAAAAATATCACGATATAATGTTTCATATCGTTCGGTATCGATAATTGACATTTTTATAACCTTATATAACCTTTTTTTTAAGAAGAGTAGAAAAGTTGAATTTAAACCACTGTTTTGTATTTTATTTATCCACATTAAGGCAAACAACAAATTATTTTAGTTTTAGCAGTCAAAAATAAAATGTAAACAAAAATATCTTTGTCTTATATTAAGATAAAAAAGTAAGTGTTAAAGAAGCTCTTAAAATGTTACACAATGTGTGCAATGTAAAAGTGTAAACGTAGAAGAATCAAGGCAAACTTTGAGGTAGATCAACATCTGTAATACGTAGGAGTGTAACGGTTCACAAAATTGTGGTGTCACGGTTAGGTGCATTTTCCATACGGCAAAAAGAAAGAAATGCCACAGAAATTTCCTTGATTTAAAAAAATATATAATTATTAAAAGAGAAATTATTTTAAATGTTTAAAAAAGAGTATTCCCTACATCTTGAAACTTTTTTAGTTTTATAAATGTGGGTAATATATTTGAAGGATGAACAAATAATGTTTTGGTCATCACATTAAAAATAACATTTAAATATGATAATATTTGAGTTTTGAAGTGCTGGAAAAGGATGTGTGACGTACTCGAAAGCATTTTACTATTCCTGCCACACTTCCATGGTTACAGTGAGTGTTACTACATTAAATGCATAGCCTATAACAATGAATGTTGCTGATCTGTGCACTTGAAGCCTATAACTAGTTCATTCATGGCACAATGTTTCTCCTGGTTTCCACGTCAGCGCTGTTTGATCCGTTAATAACGGAGAAGTGTGAATGCTTCTCACTAGATCTCGCAGTGATGTTATTACTTTTGTAGCAAATTCAAATGCTTTCTTTACTGGATCTCTTAGCACTGTGTAGTAACAGTGTCGCTCGATCAAGATTGGCTCACACTGACATTGATGGTCCAAACTGATAAACGGTCCGTGAAGCACAAAATAATAACACAGTTTTGTTCCGCTTTCATTCCGCTTCGTTTCGCGCATTTCAAAAGAAAATATTAAGCGCTATATCGAACATTTTTTATATCGTTACCGACAATGGTGTACCGTCGATAAATACCGATACCGTTTTATCGCCCAGCCCTATGTCTTCCTCAACAACCTTAATTTCTTTTCGACTAAAGAAAGAAAGACATGCACATCTTGGATGACATTGGAGTGAGTAAATTATCAGAATTGTAATTCTGAAGTGAACAACTACTCCTTTAATTTAAACCATCTAAATTTTAAAGTAGATTTCTTAAGTGCTGTTCTCATGTTAATATGTGTTGTACTTTATGCTGATTTTAATCGAACTAAATTAATACTACTTCTATAATGCAGTACTATTGGCTTTTATTTTGGATTGCATTGACTTTAACACTTGTGCAGCTCAGATTAGGGAACAAAGATGCAGAAAGAGCTGCAGGAACTGTGTGTTATTTTGAGAATGCTCGGAAATATTGCAAAGTGGGCGGCAAATAAATCCGAGGTTTAAGAGGAAAGACAGTAAAGCTTTAAAGGAAGTGTACGTTTTCAGAATGCCTGTGTACCATCATTGATGGAAGTTAACATGCTTTTCCTCTTTATTTGCCTTAAATACACACACACACACACACACACACACACACACACACACACACACACACACACACACACACACACACACACACACACACACACACACACACACACACACACACACACACACACACACACACTCATATACTCATATTCACCTTGATTTCTGGAAACTACCTTTTTACTTGGTATTTTGGAGGATGTGTGTAAAGCTTAATTTTAGGTCTGCTATTAAAAGGGGAATTTGCTCCAAATAATCTGTTCTCTTGCCTTTTAGACCGAGAGACACCAGCGTTTCACTAGTTAGTCTTTTTTTAAGGATACTGAAGATTATTGCATTAACTGATGAGGATGCGAGATGTCACGGTTTTCTTGCATATCCTCCTCCACTAAACACCCAGGAAATGGCCCTTGATAATTTTGACTTTCACTCATCACTTTCTGTTCCCCTTATTAACAGCATAAGAAAAAGGAAGTGACCTTTTAACAGATATGAAGATATGAATCAGTTTATTGACTTGTTAAAATGGTTGAAGCAACGATGAACGCCTCAGGATTTGCTACAGGGCTCAGAATAGCTCAGCTTTGAATAATTTTGAACAGCTAGTGTACAGACTTTTGTCTCTCTCACTTAAAAGAGAGTTTATTATTCTTTTAATCCTGTGTGGTTGTAGATTTTATCTTCCAAGGGTTGTGCAACTACACTTACCTGACTCATGAGTGCCGTCATTATCTATCAGTTTGTTGATTTTGAAGAATGAGTGTGGTCTGGCGTATTTCCATGCTGTTGTGCTTTGCACCTGTTTGAGAAATGGCAGTAGCCATTATTAGTTACTAGTTTATTTGTTCACTTGAAAGGCAGGTGTGGTACTGATGTCTTATTCCTCTCAGTAATGTCGAGGTGAGTCAGCCCCGTCGCCGGCTCTCTGACAGTCATGGGTTTGTTGGTATATATATATACTATGCCATTATGCCTCCGTGTTTTGGAAGGTGTGCTCTTGCACTTTGACCTTACAGCTGAGACTGTAACTGGCTCATAAAGGCTTCCAAAGTTAAATCATACCCTTACACAGACTGTACGATGTATAAGATGAGTCATATTTACAAAAACAATGAATCTTTCTGACTTATTTCAGAAGCATCATAAAGTACTACATTCTCTTGAATAAATGATTCAATAACAAATCAACATTTTAACAGTCACTTATCGTCACTTAGTGGCGAAACAATGCAATCGATAAATGCGTTATTTTAAGCACCAAGTTTCTATCAAAAGCTGATTTTGATCTCTATCGTAGACATCAGTGTTCATATTTGAACTGTAAACTTTTATCCCAGTACTTCTATGATAATTTGAACTATTGCATCACAGAAATAATGATACTATGAGGTTGAAAAGACTGTTTGTGAAGCGGTTTCATGACGACTCTCTCCGGGTCAGCGCCAGCGCCAACACAGCTCTGAATGTTGCGATATGATTCTGTCAAAGTTTAATAGACAGACGAATTGAAAGATCGCGTGGGTGTTTGAATCGAGATCAGTCTTTTAAAGATGAATCGTGCAGCTCTATTGTCTTATATCTCTCTCAATATGAGTAGCGCGAGGACTTTTTAGTGCTTTTCAGTCTGGCAACTTCTGGCAACCTCATCCACAAGCAAGGACAAAAAAAAAAAGCAATTGAATTTGAATTAATATCGATTCTGGAATAAAAAAAAATAAAAAAGATTTTTCAGTCAACTCAACTCCACTTTATTTATACATCACCACTAAAAACAACGGTTGTTGACCAAGGTGCTGTACATTATTGCACATAACATTGGAATTAACACCATTTACAACATAAAATACAGGACAAAACACAGTACATACCAGACACCGCACAAATCAGCTACAATTATAAGCCAAAGAAAAATTATAGGTTTTGAGTTTAGCTTTAAACTCATGTAGTGTAGTAGCAGTTCTAATAAAAACAGGTAGGCTGTTCCAAAGTTTTGGTGCAGCAACGGCAAAAGCTCGATCTGGTGAAACGAGTCAGCTGGTGAAACGGGTGAGGTGTTGTGTGACTCTCCTCTATGGAGGCGTGATTTCAGGGTGACGCTGCGGGCCGACAGTGGGGAAACAGCTTGATTTTGGGTTCGGTGCTAAAGATCCGAGGACATTGACCCGTCCAGCATGTTGTTAGCCCTGGCTCGCACTGGCCCGACAAAGGAAAAGTGGCAATGAGCTTTATGCACTGCTGCACTACTTCCTGAACTTCAGGCAGGTCCTCTGTTTCCTGTCTGACATTATTGGACAAACTGATTAATCCAGGTGGTCAGGCACACCTGGATTAATCAGTTTGTCCAATAATGTCAGACAGGAAACAAAGGACCTGCCTGAAGTTCAGGAAGTAGTGCAGCTGTGCATAAAGCCCATTCGGATTTGCAAGTTCTCTTAATGAACTGGAATATATTTAGATTCTTATGACATTTACTAGTGTTGTCAAAAATATCGATATTTCGATAAATATCGATACTGAAATATCTGAACGGTACCAATACTAATTTCCTGAAGTATCGATACTAGCCGAGCTGTCACTTTCACTTCTCTCCAAAGGCGCGTTGACAAACACCACACGCGCACTCGTCTCATTCGCTCTGGTTAAATAGCAAAAGTGAAGTAAATGGGGCCGATCACACCTGACGCGTTTTTTTGCAGTGAGAGGCGCAATTTTAAACTGGTTTCCAGCGAGCGTTCTGCGCGCTGTTTATTCGCCTGCTGCGCCTCGCGGGTCTTCCGTTTTAATGATGAAAGCTAGTTGCTTGAACGCCCGGAGAGTGCGATGATGGAGGATAAACTTGTGGTGCTCTCGCGTTAACTACCACAATGTTAACAGAAAGTAAATAAAGTTAATAAAAGGCTGATTTGACGTGTACTTGACTGACAGGACAGCGGTTTCAGTGGTTGCCGAGCAACATAACAAACGCAGCGCACTGCTCGTTCTGTGTGATGGTAAGTGCAGCTGTGTGCCTCGCGTTTTCGAACCTGAAAAACGCGTTAGGTGTGATCGGGGCCTAATATAGCAAAGCACCTGAAAGACCGACACCGGGATCTATATAAATAATTTCGAGAGGTTGGTAACTCTTCTCATTTGAACATTTCTGAAACATTAACCAAGATGGCCTAGTATTGTTGTTGATATGAGTGTGTGTTGTCTCGTTTTTTTCACCGTAATTCTTAAAGTTAATATAATCTGACTGAGAAATCTTAGACAAGTAACGTTAAATATTTTAACTGTGGTCAAATGTAAATTAACTTGTGCTTATTTAACTTTATTCAAAAATTTGTATTTAATTCTGCAATTTGCCTTCATATCTTATCATCAATTTGATTACACAGATACTAATTAAACTAAACTGAGCTATTGAATGACATCTTTAAATTCAATAATGCAATGCCTTTAACTGAAAATGTAATGTTTTATCTTATTATTATACATTACTGACACTCTATCCTCCAATTTGATACTGTTAAGTGCTTTGACACAATCTGTATTGTTAAAAGCACTAATAGCATTGTTTCCGCGTATAATGCACACACGTTTGCGTTTAAATCTGTTCATCAAATAACGTTAATGTATTAACCAGCATTAATGCTTTTGAACGAGTGCACTACTTCAGGACATTTTTGTTCATGTAAAATATACCTCATTGTCATGTTCTAGACTTGTTATATTTAGCTTTAAATAATAAAAAAAAAAACTTAATATTGTGGCAGTTTTTTTCTCCGTGGTATCGAAAATGGTATCGAATATCGATATTTTTCAAGGTATCGTATCGAAGTTAGAAATTCTAGTATCGTGACAACACTAACATTTACAGTTCTAGAAATTGACATGGGTGATAGATGAAGAAAACTTGAATATCCGGACGTTACTCTGTGATTTTCCAAGTATGAGGAAGTGTTTTTACTGATAAAATGAATTTAAATGTATCATTAACAACACTTCCTCTGTTTGTACCTTCGTCCCTTTATTTGTTTCAAGCTAATTTAGGTTGTGAGGGGTTATATTTCTACAGCTCCCTGTTATAGACACTTTTATTTTAATATCAGTTGATTAGCTGACATCCTGAAAAATAAATCAGAGTATTAGTTTTAACTAGGCCTGTCACGATTATGAAATTTGGCTGACGATTAATTGACTAAAAAATAATTGCGGTTATGCCGATTAATTGTCTGTGTTAGGGCTTTGGCGATTATGCCGATTAATTGTCTGTTTTAGGGCTTTGTGCTTCATTCATTAAATAATTGTGATGAATTTAATCCTAAGATTACAGTTAACACCTTTAAATATTAAATAAATATATTCAATAGCTATGACAATTAGTTTATTAAACTTAGTGAGTGTATAAATCAGCAGCAAAAAGTAATTTTTGAAAACATCTGCACAGTAATTTAATAAAAAATAAAAAATCTAAACATGTTAACAAAAACAAATGTGCACAAACCATGATAATATGATACGCTTCAAAACAGAGCGGAACAAAGCGCGTATGCGCATCGCGGGTGCAGAATGATGTGCTCAAAGCAACATGGAGTCACAGTGCGCAGCGCTGCACAAGTGCGCATTTAAAAGTTCACGGCACAAAGCGAAGAAATGTCGAGGGCAACAGTTTATTGATAATTTGTTTCTTAACAGTTTTAAACTCCAGTTATTGTGCGTCTGATGCCAATTCATAGTCCTTGTGCTGTGTAGGCACACGGTAGCAAGCGAGTCATTTAGAAACAGCAAAAAACTCCAGCAAAATAAAGTCATTTTATGCAAATCCACAGCCCTTTATCTACAGATCAAGCATTATAACGTCAATGTCACATTGGAGAAAGTTTTACCGTGTATCCTGTCGTAACCGGACGACGCGCGCTGTTTGAATGCTGAACGGAATGATTGACAGCTGCAGAGTTTGAATGCTGAACGGACTGATTGACAGCTGCAGACGAGTTTGTGAACTTTAATTTAACAATGTAAATACTGTCCCTCACATTAAGCTATGGAATGGCTTCAGATGACTTTGAATATATTGCTGGAAAACGTAATTAGTGCTTGTCTATTTATTTTGGTCCATGACTCCCCCTTGTGCCGTAGGCCTATAAAAGAGTGCAATAATCGCGGTTGTCTGAAACAATCGCGGTTAGATCAAATAATCGCGATCAGACGGTTATTTAATTATCGCGACAGGCCTAGTTTTAACCCACTTCCTTGAATTAACTTGAGATGTTTCTATAGATTAATTGTCTTTAGCACTATAGAGTTATTACTCCTCTGTGTGCAGAAACCTGTTTCTCTGTAATCCTCTTGTCAGCTTCACTTTCCTCAGGCCAATTCCACCCGTCACTCGTCATCTTTTGATGGAAACATCAAAGAATATTTCCATGAGCGTTTGTTTTGTGCACAATTTGAGCGAATTTCACTAATAATCCATTTAGGGTTTATAGTTTCCTGGTGTTACTGCATTCGTGTCGGTTTTGGGGCAAATTTACGCAACTCTTTCCAGCACACATGGAAACTTTGCCGATTTCAACAGAATTTGAGCACAAATCCATGAAGTCCTTTTGTTTTTTTTTGCTTTTCTTCTATAATTTTTTAGTGCCTCAATTTACAAGCTGTAGCCCATAACTTTTCGATTTGGTTTGATATTGGTTATTGATAACAATTTGCACGCTAATCATTTGCAAAATGCCTCCCCCTCCATTTGCACATTCATATATAATCATTACATTTATTCATTTATCCTAAATTGCTCTAAATTGGCAAAATCACTTTCATGTATCAATTAGAGTGTAGCATTCTCAGCCCCATTTAACATAATTTCATAATTAAGTAAATCCACAGGTTCTTCCTCAAAATTAGCTCCAAAATGTGAAGTTTGCCTAAGTTTTGCCTGTCTTGGCCTATCAATGATATGCAAGGTGTTTTACATTTTTTATTTTTTATTAAAAGGTAGGGGTGGAACGGTACACAGAAGTCACGGTTCGGTTCAGACATCACGGTTCGGTACGAGTTCGGTACAATGGAGGGAAAAGCAAAACAGAAAAGCAGAAGGCTTGTGCATGTCTCAGGCTGGACCACCAAAGGAAAATAAATTACTTAAGCCTTGTATTTTTTAAATAAGTTTGTAGTAATAAAGTAAAGGCATAGAACCAGTTTATTTGTAGTGCACTGACAATAGTTTTATATAATTGGTTTATTAATTAAATTAATAAAAAGGCAAAAAGACCTTGAGATATGTTTGGTAATTGTACCTGAATGAATTGAAAATTAATTTGCTACATTTCAGATTAATATATGCGTTTTCCTTCATTTTAATTAACAGTAACTTAAACACTTTGCAGTTTGAATGATGTCCTGTATAAACAAAATGGAGTATGTTTTTATGTTTCCACTGTTCGATCGCGCCCGCGCCTCTCTCACACACACACACACACACACACGCGCATACACACAAATATATCTATCTATCTATCTATCTATCTATCTATCTATCTATCTATCTATCTATCTATCTCTCTCTCTCTCTCTCTCTCTCTCTCTCTCTCTCTCTCTCTCTCTCTCTCTCTCTCTCTCTCTCTCAGCATTGCAATCTTTACATCGCAGCCTGCTTCAGAGCTAAGGCGGAGCTACAGATTAGGTGTCCCTAAAGAACCCGCGTATCTAACAGTAGTTCCGCATTCATTAATTTACACGTGAGTTTTAGGCCTATTTATTTTTATACCGTGTATTCTCCGTGTAAATTTAAGCACCGAACCGTGACGCCCGTACCGTTTCGGTTCAATACGAATACATGTACCGTTCCACCCCTATTAAAAGGTAATGTATTAATTATGAGGTATGATGTTGTTCACCCTTATTTCTTAACCCAGATTAGTTAACCATGCAAAACAAACTTTTCTGAACCTTTTTTTGTTCCCAAAAACAAATGATAGTTTCTATCTAGACTTTATTGACTTAGTGGCTTCTATACGACAGCTTTTTTTGTAACGTTAAATGTTAAATTATTAAGTATTGTATTCTAGACCAAAAGTTTGATACTAGACCATATTTAAACAGATTTGGTTTATGGATGCTTTAGATTTTTATAATTTTCCATACGTCTTGGACTTTTATACCAGTGAAGCCTGATTTAAAATCCTTAAAATCAATAAAGGATTCAAGACATTGCCGGTCACAGGATAATGGTCACTTTGTAACATTCAGTGTGTTGCATGATCGACCAAAGTAAATCGAATTAATCTCCTTTTAGTTAGGCTGTATAAACTTGGCCGTTAATCAATGCGATCATTTGTTTTCGGGATCCGTGTCTCTCACTCGAAGGCTGTTCTGTTTTTTTCCGTTTGGCATATTCATGCTGAACTGAAACCTTCAGGGCTTTTTCTGGTGGCTCCGACGCCAGTGCTGTTTTTCACTCTGAGATATGAATGGCCATTCACTTCAACTTTGTCTTGAAAGCCCCTGAGGCATCCAAGCACTAAAAAAAAAAAAAAAAAAAAAAGCTTTATTTCTAGTCAAAGCAAATTTGTTTTGATCTTTCCCCTCCAAACCTTTGACATTTATATTTGACCTTATTCATATTTCTCTCTCTTTCTTTTTCTTTTTTTTGTATCTGCAAGGAACCCCTCCACAGCTTTCTATCAAGCCTTTCCAATCGGCAGGTCAAAGGCCATCAGTGATGGGTATGATCGCTGTGTGTATCTATCACATTGCACTCTTGGTTTGTGCCGTGAGTGTGCATGGAGTGAGCATGGCATTTCTTGAAGTGGTTTCAGGCTCAAGTGTCAAAGGGCCGTGATGTACCAAGCATGGTCAGCCGTCAGCATCTGTTGGGCTGGTTTTTGTGGTGTGTTCCACACGTCGACTCTAGTCAGGCTCATGTCAGCGGGAGTTCGCCCGGTTCAGCATGTTGAATCACCGTTGGTGAGAGAGATCGCTCTGATAGGCTGTTCAGTTTAGCAAATTAGTCAGTGCGCTAGTGTTGTAAAAAGAATCGACTTCGGTACCAAGTCGGTACTGACATTTAAAAAATGTGACGATACCAGCATTTCCCTCAAGCATTTTGAGCGCTGTTGAACAGATTCTTAAACACCTCTGATTGGCCATTGTGTTTACGTGCTCAACATGTCTGTGATTGGCCATTGTGTTGATGCGCTCAACATACATGTCTCTGATTGGCCATTGCGTTCACCCGCTCAACATATGTCTCTGATTTGGCCGTTGTGTTCACATGCTCAACATATGTCTGTGATTGGACGTTGTAGACAGCTAGAGAAAGTAGTGAGCAGAGCCTCCAAGATCATTGGCTATAGTCTGCCTACCATAGCCTCACACTACGACTCCAGAATTAAGGCGGCGAGAAACATCACCACTGACCCCTATCACCCAGCACATTATTTGTTCACTCTACTGCCCTCAGGGAAGAGGTACAGAAGCATCATCAGCAGAACATCACGCTTCAGAGATAGTACCTATCCCCAAGCCATACATTATTTAAACATCGTCTGAAGCTAGAACATTGAATGCTTATATTAAACTAAGTTCATGAACTAGTTGGATGTTTTCCACCCCACCACTCACCCTTACTTACCCCAATCTTAACTCCTTATGCTTATGAGTATTTGCCTTGTGCCTTTTGCACCAAGCACTTATGGACTGGTTATAACCTGCTGACACACTTAATGTGCAATATGTGTTAATGTCTGTGTATTAGTGATCGACCGATATTGATTTTTTATAACCGATACCGATACCGATTATTTGCATGTTTATGTGCCGATTACCGATATGCAGAACCGATATTTATTTACTGTTATAATTCTGTTTTTGACACAATTATTACAACACAAATGAACTGAACAAACAATTTTATTTATAACAATCACTCCCTCCTTGCATACATAAAAAACGTTATATTTATACACAAATAAATAGAGGGGTCTGAGTCCAAAAAATAAAGTGCATTGTTACTAAGTGTCTTTGTTTAAAAATAAAAGCTTTGATGAGGTAAAAAATAAAGCACAAAAATTATTCTAACATATATTCAAAGATAGTTGAGTGATGTATCTTTAAGTGGTTCCACATGTTGGAGGTATTTTTTGTATTGTATTTTGTATTGAAATGCAATTCATTTTAAACAGTTTTAGAAGGTTTATATGTGCCATTTAATAGGTTTAAAGAGTGAGGAATAATTCACTGGGTAATATTAATTCACTGAATAATATTAGCTGGAATATAACATTATCAGGAAAGTAACAAACAAAACAGCATATTTGCATTTTCCAACTAGTATGTTATTAATTATTAATAATGTTTTTGTCGGTCTAGATCATGAAATCCTTTCTGACAAAGTGCTGTTTATCTATGCGTTTACACAGAACTATATAACTTACTCAACCGCGATCGCGCGTGGAGATAATAAATAATTAATTTCCACAGAGCGGTATTTATTTAGATTTGTATTAGCGAAATAATGGTTATGCAGTAAATGATAATATAATTTAGGTTGTTTAAACGAGATAATCTTGTCAAAAGTTTCATGCAGTAGCCGTGCTTGAGCATTCCTGATCATAATTAATTTCCACAAAGCGGTATATTTAGATGTGTAACGTTATTAGCGAAATAATTGCTATGTAGTAAATAATATAATCTAGGATGTTTAAACAAGAGAATCTTGTCAAAAGTTTCATTCAGTGGCCGTGAGCATCCTGATCATCAACCCAGTGAGTGCTCAGCAATATGAACGAACTTTTTTCTCGAGACTAATGGTGAGCAAATACAACTGATAGAGAATTAAATTCAGTGCTTTTATTTTCAACATGCACTCATTCATGTCTGTTTTATTTAATTCATGTAAAGTTACGTCTTTATTGGGGCAGGACATGACGGATTACGCTACGTGACTCCATGAGTTCGTCTCAATTTTTTAGAACCAAGCTGCATAAATAAACTAGGCTATATCAGGCATTCATGTCTCAAATCTCATTTCTGCATGTCTGTTATGTTAAATAAAGTTGAAAAATTAAAGCAAAGCAAGCAGAACATATGTTTTACCTGTGCACAGAGTTGTTGTTGACTGATCTCCTCAGACGCGGGCTGCAATGGCGGAATTCTCAAAACGGCCACAAGATGGCGCCGTTTATCGGCGAATCCGATATTACAAAACCGATACCCGATTATGGGAAAATGCTTAAATATCGGTAAAAATATCGGTAAACCGATACATCGGTCGATCACTACTGTGTATTTGATGTTATTGGGGGGTATGTGAGGTATGTGTGGAATGTGTTGTTGTGTTAGTGTGTTGTTGTTAATTAAGTTGTATATGTGAGCATACCAAGACAAATTCATATCAACTGTAATGTTGAAATGGCTAAATAAATTTTTAACTTGAACTTGTGTTCACATGCTCAACATATATGTCTGTGATTGGCCGTTGTGTTCACCCGCTCAACATATGTCTCTGATTGGCCGTTGTGTTCACCCGCTCAACATATGTCTCTGATCTGATTGGCCGTTGTGTTCACCCGCTCAACATATGTCTCTGATTGGCCGTTGTGTTCACATGCTCAACACATATGTCTCTGATTGGCCATTGCGTTCACCCGCTCAACACATATGTCTGTGATTGGCCATTGCGTTCACCCACTCAACATATGTCTCTGATTGGCCATTGTGTTCACCCGCTCAACATATGTCTCTGATTGGCTGCAATGATCAATGCTTCAGAAACATGTTGTCTTTGACGCTCTTCACCGAGGGCTTACACAGATACGCACGTGAACTTTTGAAAGCGGTGTCTATCAGCGGATCCGTCCATCAGTGGATATATTAGGGATCCGCTTATAGACGCCTCCTTTGAAAACGTTGACCATTGTAGCCAATCACAGACATATATGTTGAGCGCGTGAACACAATGGCCAACCAGGTGTTTAAGAATCCGTTCAACAGCGCTCAAAATGCTTGAGGGAAATGCTGGTATCGTCTCATTTTCTAAATTTCGGTAAAAGTCGGTTCTTATGACTAGTGTTGTCAAAAATATCGATATTTCGATAAATATCGATACTGAAATATCTGAACGATACCAATACTAATTTCCTGAAGTATCGATACTAGCCGAGCTGTCACTTTCACTTCTCTCCAAAGGCGCGTTGACAAACACCACACGCGCACTCGTCTCATTCGCTCTGGTTAAATAGCAAAAGTGAAGTGAATGGGGCCGATCACACTTGACGTGTTTTTTGCAGTGAGAGGCGCCTATTTTCAATTGGTTTCCAGCGAGCGTTCTGCGCGCTGTTTATGTGCCTGCTGCGCCTCGCGGGTCTTCTGTTTTAATGATGAAAGCTAGTTGCTTGAACGCCCGGAGAGTGCGATGATGGAGGATAAACTTGTGGTGCTCTCGCGGGTTACCAGGAGCTTATAACGACTTCACGAACCGTAACTACCACAATGTTAACAGAAAGTAAATAAAGTTAATAAAAGGCTGATTTGACGTTTACTTGACTGACAGGACAGCTGTTTCAGTGGTTGCCGAGCAACATAACAAACGCAGCGCACTGCTCGTTCTGTGTGATGATGAGTGCTGTGTAGGCGCGTGATCGAACCTGAAAAACGCGTTAGTGTGATCGGGGCCTAATATAGCAAAGCACCTGAAAGACCGACATCGGGATCTATATAAATAATTTCGAGAGGTTGGTAACTCTTCTCATTTTAACATTTCTGAAACATTAACCAAGATGGCCTAGTATTGTTGTTGATATGAGTGTGTGTTGTCTCGTTTTTTCACCGTAATTCTTAAAATTAATATAATCTGACTGAGAAATCTTAGACAAGTAACGTTAAATATTTTAACTGTGGTCAAATGTAAATTAACTTGTGCTTATTTAACTTTATTCAAAAATTTGTATTTAATTCTGCAATTTGCCTTCATATCTTATCATCAATTTGATTACACAGATACTAATTAAACTAAACTGAGCTATTGAATGACATCTTTGAATTCAATAATGAAATGCCTTTAACTGAAAATGTTATGTTTTATCTTATTATTATACATATCCGGATATAACTGACACTATATCCTCCAATTTGATACTGTTAAGTGCTTTGACACAATCTGTATTGTTAAAAGCACTAATAGTATTGTTATCGCATATAATGCACACACGTTTGTGTTTAAATCTGTTCATCAAATAACGTTAATGTATTAACCAGCATTAATGCTTTTGAACAAGTGCACTACTTCAGGACATTTTTGTTCATGTAAAATATCCCTCATTGTCATGTTCTAGACTTGTTATATTTAGCTTTAAATAATAAAAAAAAAAAACGTAATATTGTGGCAGTTTTTTTCTCCGTGGTATCGAAAATGGTATCGAATATCGATATTTTTCAAGGTATCGTATCGAAGTTAGAAATTCTAGTATCGTGACAACACTACTTATGACAACACTACAGTGCACGGGAATAAAAAGCGAAATTAAGCAAAGACAAGACAGCACGTACAGAAGGAGATTTTCATTTGACATCATCTTACCTGAGCATTCCAGGGCCTGAATATTTTCATGACTCAATACTTTTGATTGTTATTCAAAATGCTAAGCTAGCGCTGCTTTGTCTACGGTTTGTATATCTGCATCCTAGTTTTCGGTTTCCCTATTTGAATGCCGAATATAGACTATTGATACCTGCTGATATAGACGTTATTTCCTTAACCACACGTATGCGAGTTGATAGCAGTAGCGAACCATGACTCTTGAACCTTGGCCCTCTTATCCCCTTCCCTCAACGAGGAAAAAGTAAACTCAGCCTTAACTAAACTAAGTTACCCTTGACAAGAAATGCAACTGTTATGTGAGTGTGAGAGTTATCACCAAACTAAAGCAAAATGTGATAAAATGCAAATCCTCATTACTCATAAATGTGTTTTTTTCAGTGGAATATGGTGATAACTGGCCGGGTTGCAAAATGTATGACACGCAACACCAACAAAATGAAATTTAAGCCGTCATATCATGACAAATTAGGGACAGTCACTTCCAAATTATAACCGCGATCGTGGCATGTTTTAACCCACCAAGCAATGTTGATAATTAATCATATCAATAGACTGGAACTGCAGCCGATGAAATGTAACAGACCGTAATAAACTTGTGGTTTGTTCGGGGAAAATGTAGCTATTCTGCAGAATTACAGCAGTTGTGCGTAACGAGTTGGTAACGAGACCAGTAATTCTGCAAAATGACTGTCTTCTCAAATAAAGCGTAACATAAAACGGCCAACAATTCCAGCAGTAAAGCTGTAGCCTCTTGGTGTTGATGCTGTCATCCGGGTGGATCGCTTGTAATCTCTGCGGATGAAATGCTTTAAAAAGCTTTGGCTTTCTGCACCAAATTAAGCTCTTCATTATATATGGATAATAAATTGGCAACAATGTCCAATAATGTTACTTGCGTTTTCCATAATGAACAGCGCTTGCTATTTTATCAGCGTTTCTGGAGAAATGGAGAAAACGTGCGTCTTTCATTTAACCCTTCACACTTCAACACAAACTGAATAGGTGGATTTGAAGGGTTTATTTCCTCAAAAAGATTGAATTTCTAAAATAACATTACAACTGTTAACTTTATATAAAAAAACAATTGTCTTTTTAAACTCTTATTTAAGTGTTTTAAATGACGGATTTAACATTTGTTAAAAGTAACACCCTTTTTATGCAGTTATTACATTGTAAATATAGCTACTTTTTTATATTTTCATTTTTAAGAAATGTAATGTACATCTATAACACTATAATGTTACATTAAATGACTAAAAAGTAGTTAACACTAGGGCTGAACGATTAATTGCATTTGCGATAATATCGCGATATGATGAAATGCGATTTTTTTTAACCGCAAAGCTGCGATTACAGTCTGGTCACATGACACTCGAGAGTAAACCAGTCTGTATTGCAGATGAAGCATCAACTTGGCACGCTACGCATATAGGCCTGGCTACAGGAAATAACAGTTTATGTTTAATTTATGTGATATTGTGTTATAGATTCTCTCCAACGATTCTGTATCGATTAAGATAATTTCAGATTTATGTCTGAGCTTAGTTTTAAACACAGATAGGCTACGTGATGATGCGTGTGCTTTATAAACAACCGTATTCTGCTTGCTTCTAATTCCTCTGTCTCTCTCTCTCTCTCTCTCTCTCTCTCTCTCTCACACACACACACACACACACGACATCACTCGAACCGTACGAGAAATAATCTTTAATAAAGTTCGGAAAAGTTGAAGCGAATTACAAGGACATTCGCGGTCTTCACTGCACAAGATATGAGACGCGCGGTCTGCGTGATGTTACTTTTGTAGTGCGCGGTCTCGCCCGCCGGTATTTTACTTACAAATGTTCTACGAAGGCATCATATGTCTTGGAATGCAGTTGGCTTATATATTAAAAATATGAAAATCACAGACAGAAGCTGCTTTCAATTTCAAATACTCACGCGCGCTTTGCGAAGAGTGCTTGAGCATGCGGCTGTGAGCGACTCCGTCTACGTGGTTAAATGTTTGCATCTCAAAATGCTTTTATGACGCGAAATTAATGTGACAGTCAGTTATATCTTAAGTTATTAAACATACAGGACAAACCACATCTTATAATTTCAAAAGGGATAGAAACGTTCAGACAGCCTACTCTTAAATACTGAAAGCACTGTTTATTGCTTGTAATATTTTTTCCCCCTCTTTGTTATTTGTTTTGAAGCTATATTTGTTAAAATTATTAACATGTAATTGAATTAATTTAGTTTTTTAATGTGTAATTATTATAAGTAGGCCTACTTATAATTATGTAATTAAATATTTTAAGTTTTATTAAGATCAATTAAAGATTTTTTTTTTTTATCGGCTCATGAGGTGCCTAAAGATTCCCTTCCCTATTTTACAATGATTTATTGCTTGTTTTTGTTGAATAATAGAAAAGATAAAGAGCTTAAAAAATAATCGCATATTAAATCGCAATCGCAATATTGGTAAAACTAAATCGCAATTAGATTATTTTACAAAATCGTTCAGCCCTAGTTAACACTGCCGTGAGGGAGTTTCTAATACAACAGCTGAGAAAGTGATGGTGAATTTGACGTCTTTCTCTCTTCTGAACATCGCAATCAATCTCTCTTTCAATTTTTTCCTCTTTTGTAAAGTCGTGGAATTACTATCATGTATTTTTTCGTTTTCTATTGGACAAAATGGGAATATGTTTGTTGCTGTGGTCTCCTCTTGACCACTAGTGTACCCCAACTATGACTCCTTCCACTCCTGAGAGCCCTGGAAATGTGAAAATGGTCCATTGTTGACAGGTTTTGCTTTGGCAGGTTTTGCTTTGGCATCTTTAAGGGCACTCGTCATACACACAAAGAAAGGGCTGATCAAGAAGATATGATGTGTAACCTCAGTAAAGGCCGGAATACACAACTTTTGCCCACATTTTTGCCCTGATTTACAGTCTGGACGAGTCTATGCTAGTTGCCAAATGTCAGAGCTGGCATATTTGACTTGACTGATTTAATTGAAAATCACAATTTGTATGTTGGACAGATTTATTTCAGTCTCCATCCAATTGGAGAATTTTTCAACACCATTTTTCATGCATCTCCTACCAAACTATTTTGCATGAGTTTGTTGCATTTGGAACAACCTGAAAGTCTGGTAGTGTGTGTGTGTGTGTGTGATCCTTGCTCGTTTTTCCTCTGTAACATTAACAACGTTTGCAAGTGTATGATGCCTAGTGTTTTAAAATCTGTTCAGACTTAAGTCATGTAGTCTTTCCCATCCTTAAGCTCCTGAACAGATTTTTAATTGGCTCTAAGAGTCCTCGGTAAATGTCTGATTAAAATGTGTCATTTGTTGATCTATTTCTCTTTCCTTTTGATATATTAGTTTTTTTTTTATGTGGTTTTAAAGTACATTGAGTCCTGGGCTTTCTTAAACCTCAAAGGCACAAATTGACATTTGATTATGATTGAGAAGTCGTTGGTTCTTGAACAAAAGGCAGGGTTGTGCTGACAGCGAGCCAGAGAGATTGAAAATTAGCGTGACTCATAACTCTGGTGGGAAGTATGGTATTCATGTCAGATTTCTGATATTTGCTACATGTTCGCTCCTGTCCCCACAGAAGCACAGTGTTCAACCGTTTACACTAGTCAAGTCATTGCCCTGAAAGAAAATCTGAGGCTTTTTGTTTTGTGACCCATATGCATTTGTAAGCAGGTCTAAGTGACTGATTTATTGTGCTGTGACTCACCTGAATTTCTGCAGTTTTTCATAATTAGATGAACCGAATTGACATCTTATATTCAGAATAGGGCTGTCACTTTACGTGCAAATGGAAATGTTTAAAATGGAAACGTCTTTAGACATGGAAATTTACGGCCCTAATGCAAAACTATAAAACAATTTAACAGCTTTGTTGGTGGTTGCAGCACTTTTAGGAAAAGCATGAGAATAATTGTTCTAAATCATTAGGACAGTTTTTTTTTTTTGTATGTTTGATGCTTGTCATTAGTTTGACGTCTCTCTGACAGTATTTATGGTACAAGCAAAGCGTGCGATATGTCTTATTTGACTATTTATCCTGCTCTTTTATCTTCGTCCAAACACTCCAGGGCTTTTGGTTACAGGCAGTTTCCATGAAAATACTTTTATTTGAGAATATTTGCATTTTTACTGTAAATCATTTTTCGGTAGAATTAATTGTCGTTAGTGATACTGATTCCACCAGTTATATCTGTGAGTCATCGCTGTTCCAGAATTACAATATATTTGCAAATGAATGTAGAATATTGGTAACACTTTAGTTTAGGGTCCAATTCTCACTATTAACTAGTTGCTTGTTAGCATGCGTATTACTAGGATATTAGCTTTTTATTAGTACTTATAAAGCACATATTAATGCCTTATTCTGCATGACCATATTCTACATCACTTAACAACCTTACTAATTAATAAAAAGCAGTAATTAGGAGTTTGAGGCAAAAGTCATAGTTAATAGAGAGAATTGGACCCTAATCTGAAGTGTGACCTGAATAGTTATCTTGAGGGAATTGTTCACCCAAATAAATAAAATCTAATCTTTGATTGCCAGACATAAAGAGATATTTTGCAGAAAGTTCAAGCTGCCCTTCTCCATGCAATGAATCTAGTCAGTTATTTACTGAAAATCTTCCATAACTCAACTTTCCATAACTCAACTTACCCTGACATGTTATCAGTCTACTTATTTTGTGGTGAAAAGAGCAATTTGGGCAGTTTGCCAAATGTCGCTCTTTTGGTTCAACAGAAGCTACTTTTTTTTTTTGGTGAACCTGAATGGTTCCATTTCTCTTTTTGTAAAGATTTCCTTACTAATTAAGATTATGCAATCAATTGTACCTGATGAATAATTGAATTGGTTTGACCTTTTTTCTCTCGGATATTCTTGGAAACTGCATTGACTGGCTAATTGAAGCACATTGTTGACCATTTAAAAGTCAGAGTTCAAATAAGAGATTGTTTAATTTTGGTAATTTAATTATTTAGCAAATTCAGCCTTGCATCTTGTTTTAAATTTAAGAATGAAGAAAGAAACCAACAGAGCAAAGATATGAACTAGTTTCTATAGCTTGTCAGAAGTAGATCAAGAAAGCTGCTTATCCAACAGGTAAAGTTCAATTGTGCATTTACTTCTAAAAATAGCCAGACTTGGATAATGACAGAACTTTGAACTGTGTTATGTAATCAAAGTAAACAAAATATCCTGCAAATAGCCATTTTCTCAACTGGGATGTATGCTGTTGGGAGACCTCGACAGAAACAAGCTTTATTCTTCACAGCAAATCAGTCTAAATCCAATTCATTAAAGATATTTCTTAAAGAGAAGGATCTTACGTAAGATTGATTTTTGATTTTCAATGTGGAAATTGTCACGACTACCTTCAATAAAATCAGTGTATTCTTAGAAGTCGGGTTGACTGTAAAAAATAAAATGGCTACTTAAAGGGATACTTCACCGATTAGCCGATTTCTCTCACGAGAAAACGGCGTCTTTTCAGTTTCGAGTCGACTAGTAGCCTAGTTGTATCATTTCTTCCGATACTGCCCTCTGTAACCGGTAGGCGTGGCTTGGGAGTGTCCTCGTAGGGCAGCGAAGCAAGTGCATTCTGGGTGTTGTTGTCTTTCATCCACATGAGCCAAAAATACATTTTCTTGCTTTTCTCAGTCTAGAAGGCACCAACTTCTAAAATAATTTCACATTTCTACTACATAAATGACCCAATTTAAATACACATTCATCTTTCCAGCGCTGAAATATCCCTTTAAGAGCCCCTCTTTTGGACACCATGTGCTTGGCATTGAGTATGAGCACTTGACTTTGTGAATGGCTGCCCACTGCTCCAGGTGTGTGTGTGTGTGTGTGTGTGTGTCTGTTCACTACTCATTGCTCCTAGTGTGTGCACTTGTGTGTGTTAAATGCAGAGTAGAAATTCCAAGTAAGTACAAATTCCATACTTGGCCTTTACGTCACTTCACTTGACTTTTGCCTTTTGCACTGTTGACAGCTGACTAAGTGTATGGGTTGTTGGACAGTTTGACAAGCAAAATGATTCAATGTTAGATTGAGTCATTAATTGATTCATTAAAGAAATAGTTCACTTCAAAATGAAAAATCTGTCATTTACTCACCCTTAAGTTCTTTCAAATCTGTATGAATTTCTTTCTTCTATTGAAGACAAAGGAAGATATTTAGAAAAATACCGGTAACCAAACAGTTGATGGTTTAGTTTTTCCTACTATGGAAGTTGGGTTATAAGTTCCTACTTATTACAGTGGAGTTCATCAACTGTCTGGTTACCGACATTCTTCAAAATATCTTCCTTTTGTCTTCAATAGAAGAAAGAAATTCATACGGATTTGAAACAACTTAAGGGTGAGTAAATGAGGACAGAATTTTCATTTAGAAGAACTATTCAATTGAAAAAGTGTTTTCATAGTGTAGAGACTCATCAGCATATCTATCCTAATTGTCCCCATTAAACAATGAATGCTTGCAGATTTAAATAAGCTTTAACTAAGCTACTATATTCACATCGGCGAACAGCAGGAGGCGCCTGTTGTAGAGCGAGCGGATGGAGGCGGTAACAGGACCATTGGCTGATCCACATGAGTCCACCAGCGGTAGGAGGTCACTGATTCTAGGCCAGCTGTGTCCTGTCCCAAAACATTATGCAACAGCTCAACGAGTTAATTAGCGGCGTCTCTCAAGACTCTGGACTTGTTTACAGCAAATGGGTGTTGAGGATGAATCTCTCATGGCTTTGATTTGGAGCTGAAGGAATTACATAAACTTCACATGCCTTACAGGGCATCTGGGGGAAGAGACCCTCTGAACGACTGTACGGCATTTCAAACTGCGGTTTCTCATTTGACTCAGCTGCTTTTCCTTTGTATTTCTATGTGAACATATGCTTATACGCTGTTATATACCTAGATAGGCCTAACTCTCATATGTATATGCTTGACTGTTGCACTTGCATCTTTCTTTTTTCTTTTTTTTTTGCAGCATCTCACGCACCACAGGCCATTCTGAAATGCCAAGTGCTCAAGTTAAAAGTTAAACGTTTCTCGTAGCGATGCATGAAAATTTTGGCAACAAAAATATTTTTGGATGGCTAAAATAACTGGCTGAAACGGTGATGTTTAAAAGCCCTGGTATACTCACAGCGGAGGTCTTTTTCGTTCTTTGTTTTAGGGATAAAAAGATGTTGGAAATACCTTTGCAGCGATAAACTGTTAGCAAACATCCTGAATCCCGACACCGTCCACACTAGGGGTGGAACGGTACACAGAAGTCACGGTTCGGTTCAATAAAGTAAAGGCATAGAACCAGTTTATTTGTAGTGCACTGACAATGGTTTTATATAATTCGTTTATTAATTAAATTAATAAAAAGACAAAAAGACCTTGAGATCTGTTTGGTAATTGTACCTGAATGAATTTAAAATTAATTTGCTATATTTCAGATCAATATATTTGTTTTCCTTAATTTTAATTAACACTAACTTTATTCTCATCTGAATTATAAATTTATTTCTGTATAAAATAATACTACCATTAAAAACAAATTAGATTTTCTTTTTTAATCAATGTAGAATGTGTAACTTACTGTGTTGGGTGACAGTTGTAGTAGGTTACAGTTTGACAAAAGCACAATGTTGTGTTTTATTGCGAGTAAATATAAGTAAACACTTTGCAGTTTGAATGATGTCCTATGAACAAAATGACGGAGTATGTTTTTATGTTTCCACTGTTCGATCGCGCCCGCGCCTCTCTCTCACGCACGCACGCACACAACATATTCCAGCATTGCAAACTTGACATCGCAGCCTGTCCATTATAGCCACGGAGCTTCAGAGCAGAGCCGTTGAAAAACATATTTAACGGCTCTGCTTCAGAGCTAAGTTGGAGCTACAGATTAGTTGTCCCTAAAGAACCCGCGTATATAACAGTAGTTCCGCATTACATTACTTAATTTGCACGTGAGTTTTATTTAATTTTATACCGTGTATTCTCCGTGTATATTCATGCACCGAAGCGGTACGGGCGTCACGGTTCGTATTTCAATACGAATACATGTACCGTTCCACCCCTAGTCCACACTAGGTCTGCACGATTAAACCAAAATCGAAACCGCAAACTTTTTTTTTTGTGGATTTTTTATTGATTTTTTATTTTAAATGAATATATGCACAGCGTGAGAGTGTGTTAGTGAAGAGCGGCTCTGTGATCAGTAAATGCTGCTCCATCTCAGAAAGCACTGCGAGTTTGAGTCGCTGCGTCTTCTGAGTACTTTTTCATGGATTATAGCGCTTTAACGGTCAAAAACACACACACTTATGTCAAAATTATGATTCTTGGCAAGTATCCCGGTAAACACAGTCGGTTAGGCCAATGCCTTAAATAAACATAAGCAGCTGATACGCTCAACAGTATAATGGATCCATGCACTAGCTCTTAAAGTGACAGCAGCCTAATATGTGTCTGTCATTAATGCTGATAAAACAAAAAAAGATAGCTTTAACTTAGGGTTGTAACGGTATGAGAGTTTCACGGTATACGGTATTAAACAATCATTTTATTATAATCATCAGCTACAGTGACCCTTAAATGAATGAAAACAGATAGGGTTTTTTGGTTGAACTTATGGTTTATTAAAGCAAACTTTTTAAATAAAAAACAAAATAAAAATTATGGAAGTATGAGTCTACTTTTTGAAAAAAATAAGAAAAATAAAAAGCTGCACATCTCCCATGTGAACAAACATGTCTAATCAGTTGAATTCTTAAAACCTTAACTTATTTTTATTTATTTATTATTATTTAATCACATTCTGGGGGTTTCAATTGCTGGGGTCAAATTGACCCCAGTGGGTAAAAAATGTTGGTAGATTTGAGGGTAACAGGAGGGTTAAGTTCTCTTAAAATATAAATTTTTAGCAAATATTATTTAGCAAACCCTCTGAAGGAACAGCTTAAACCCTGAGTCCATTATATTAATACCTTTTAATACCTTATTTACATTTTTAAATTGCTCTTCTATAGTATTTCAACTTGTTAATCTCCATGAAAATTGGCAATAAAGTTGGAGTGGCATTAAAACACCAAGTTCATCACGAGGAAGCAATTTAAAAAACAAGTTTGGACTTGAGATGGAAATATATATATTTTTTTATATGAATTCCCTGTGAGTTCAGAAGAATTGTTTGTACGTGTTCCTCTCCACGTATATCCATGTTTGTTTTCATTACTAATTTCAGAGTCTTTTCTCCAGAACTTCCCCAGTGTAGTCATTTATACAGGAGGAAGTTAGCTGGAACAGACTGGAATTCAAGTTTTCTTTTGTTAGTCACGATGCAACATGTAGATATAATCTACTCGACATACTCATAAACCATACGGTGTAAAACAGGGCGCTGAGAATGAGATGAGATGATGTCATGTCTATTGATGTTGCAAGAACTACATAATCCCACGATTTACAGGTGTGTTATGCTCATTCATACTAGTGGTCGGCCGATATTGTTTTTTTTATTGGCGATATAAAGCCTGTATGTGACCCTGGACCACAAAACCAGTCACATGGGTCAATTTTTTGAAATTGAGATTTATACATCGTATGGAAACTGATTAAATAAGCTTTCCTTTGATGTATGGTTTGTTAGGATAGGACAATATTTGGTCAAGATACAACTATTTAAAAATCTGGAAACTGAGGGTGCAAAAAAAATCTAAACATTGAGAAAATCGCCTTTAAAGTTGTGCATTTGTGTTGGCGACTGTGCTGCACTCACTCACAAAGATAAATGTTTTACATATTTACAGTTGGAAATGTATTAAATATCTTCACGGAACATGATCTTTTACTTAATATCCTAATGATTTTTGGCATAAAATAAAAATCGATAATTTTGACCCATACAATGTATTGTTGGCTATTGCCACAAATATACCCGCCAGTCAAAATAAAAGTCCAGAGCGCCGTCAAAATAAAAGTCCCACTTCCAACACATCGGACAATCAGAAAAACGTATCTGCCGATATTTTAAAAATGTTAAAATATTGGCCTTGGCGATATATCGGTCGACCCCTAATTCATACTAACGAACTCAGCAAAAAAAGTGTACAAATAATTCTGCGTCTGTTAATCAAGTGCCAGAGGTTATAAAATTTGTTTTTTAACTCTTGATATCTTGATAGTTTTTGAAGGATTATAATCTGACTTCTACGGAAGCGTATTGCATTCACTTGAGGAAAAAAAAATCTACTCTGTTTTTCTGAATTAATAAGTTAATTATCTCAGAATTACGAGATAATTTTTCATGAAAAAAACGTTTTTGCTCTGTTTTTCTGAATTAACGAGTTAATTATCTCAGAATTACGAGATAATTTTTCATGAATAAAACGTTTTTGCTCTGTTTTTCTGAATTAACGAGTTAATTATCTCAGAATTACGAGATAATTTTTCATGAAAAAAACGTTTTTGCTCTTTTTCTGAATTAACGAGTTAATTATCTCAGAATTACGAGATAATTTTTCATGAATAAAACGTTTTTGCTCTGTTTTTCTGAATTAATGACTTAATTATCTCAAAATTATGAGAATTTTTTCTTTAAATAAAAATATTTGCTGTTTTTCTGAATTAATGACTTAATTATCTCAGAATTCTGAGATAATTTTTCATTTAAAAAAAATTGCTCTGTTTTTCTGAATTAATGACTTAATTAGATAATTAAGTCATTAATTCAGAAAAACAGAGCAAAAACTTTTATTCATGAAAAATGATCTCGTAATTCTGAGATAATTAACTCGTTAATTCAGAAAAACAGAATAAAAAAAAAAATTATGAAAAATTATCTCATAATTCTGAGATAATTAACTCATTAATTCAGAAAAACAGAGCAAAAACTTTTTATTCATGAAAAATTATCTCGTAATTCTGAGATAATTAACTCGTTAATTCAGAAAAACAGAATAAAATTTTTTTTTATGAAAAATTATCTAGTAATTCTGAGATAATTAACTCATTAATTCAGAAAAACAGAGTAGATTTTTTTCTCTCAAGTGAATGCAATACGCTTCCGTAGACTTCCAACTTAAGCCACTGCAATATTCTGGCAACAACTAGCGCAAATTCAGTGAGATTGAGTCATGATTGTATTATTTGATTCGTTTCCTAGAAAGTAGAAACTCCGGATCTTGTGGAAACTTGTGTGTACAATCCGGACAGTCTTTCCTAAAGGTCGTATTTGGGTAAACAACTCCAGATTTAGAAAGGTTTATATAGTCAGTCGGTGTGTGTGTGTGTGTATATATAGACACATGCCGTATTCATACGCAGCCAGTCTTCTTGGCAACAAAGACCCCGTGGCCACCGGAGACGTACTCGGGGTTAATTGCAGCTTTCACACTTTTTTTGACTTGAGAGCAGAAGTGATGTCCCTGCTTTTTAATGCTAATGCATTCATGAAATTAGGATTTACACATGAATGGTTTCTAATCACCATCGGCCATTTAATGGAGGATTCTTGTAGGCTGAGATCTGCTTGACAGCAGTTTTACTGCCTGAAGGAACGCGTTGGCTTTAGTTGCACAGGATTGTGAAAGTTAAAGGCACTTGATGCACTTTGGGACACGCCTTTATTGTGTGCATGTTTGGGTTTGCCATGCTCGTGTGTTTGACGTGCCTGTGGTCCAGTTCCCTGATCAGGGAGCTGTTACTGTCGGAGCTGACACCAGGATAAGTCCTAGAAAGCACGTCGTGTACCTAGAGAAGTCTTCAGCTTGTTTGTAGGAGCACTGAGTGCACACATTTTAAATTGGAGACCGGTGACTTCTCGCTGTCCTCGTCCTTGAATGCACTGTACAGATACATGTGAATGAAAAACACTTTTTTTGGGGGGGGGTCATTCCTGGTGTTCGGTGGCTTTTGGCCATCATACAGACATGTTTGTTTAGTCATGATCGGGTCATGTAAAGCATTTGAAAAAATATTCTAGTCAAGCTCAAATAAAATGTAACCATTTATTAAACAAAAATGTCCACCCTGTTAGAAAAATAACAAATAAAGTGTTAAAGCATAAAATGTTTTTTTTGGTTTACTTTTTAATGTAATACAAATATTGATACTCTTGTAAATGTTCATTGTCACTGAATTATACTTTTTTTTTTTTTTTTTTTTTTGCCTGATTTGATCAAATTATTGTAAAAAAACAAACAAAAAATAAACGGCTTAACAGGACAAGTGGTATAAAGGATGGATGGATGGATGATTTCTTATGGACATCCAGTTACAATTTTACTTTATTTTGAACGGGACTTTACAATATTAAAACTTTGACAAATAACTTTAAATGCACTACTTCAGCTTTAAACATAAGTTCACTCTCTGTGTCTCTCTCTCTCTGATTTAACAGGGTGGACATTCTGACCTAAAATCAGCCAATGAGCAAAAACAAGCTAACATCGGTTTATTAAATATGATAAAATATTTTTATATTAAAATTATTATTTTTCTACTAACTTTTTCATATTTCCCTTAACAGGGTGGACGTACTAAGGTTGACCACATCAAGTTTGAAAGATAAAATGTCTAGAAATATTTGTATATTTCTAATTTGTAGTAATCGAGGATCTCGCTCACTCGCCCAAGTTGATTTCCCTCCAAAAGAAGTGATGACAGCTTTATGATATAATGCCATTAAAATTTTTTATACTTTAATTTATAGAGAATGTATTCAACAATAACAGGGTGGACCGAGGAGAAATGCTGATATGTGGTGCTTCAAAATGCTGTTAAATGTCTCATGTTCAACTTTCAAATGGAGTTATTTAAGAGCAAGACAGCTTTAACATTAATATTGTTCAACATTTGAAGTGAGATCATGATCTTTACTGGGGACACAAAAGGCACTGAATCCCAGGAAAATGACCCTTTTGTGTCTGTTTATATTCTGTTATGAGTGTAAGATTCAAGGAATGCTGTTTATTCACCTTTAAACCAAATTGAAATGTATTTCAGGTTTGTGCATGTTAACCATCTGTATAAATAGAAACTACAGATCTACTTTTTCTTTGTAAACGTATTTAAGCATATGTACTGAAAATAAAAGTTTTTCTTTTTTCCTCCTTAAACCTTCATGTTTCTACTGTAAGATGTGTTTAAATGTGTTTTCTTAAAATGCATTGAAAAGTCATCTGAATGGTTTTTGTGTGCAATGTACATCTTGTTTAATAAAACAATCGCGATGAAGAAAGCAGGATAGAGGAGAGCGAGTTCAGGCATAAACTGAAGCGGCGCTGCTGCGCATGCGCGACAGCGTTCCAAAAACACCGAAGCGCGTGGAACGTGTGACTCCGCCTCTCTCCGAAGCCACGCCCCCCTCGAGACCACAGATTCCTTAAATGCTGAGGAGCTCCTTCACTACTAACACACACTTCTGCATCTGAGACTAACTCATCTCCAACATGCGCTGCAAAATGAGCTATTGTCTACCGTACTCCCCCGGATCCTCTCCTACATACTCCGCCAGACTAATAGCATACAGGGCACGATGCAGGTAAATGTTATGATTTCATAACGGAATTAAATCGCGCGATGTTTTCTATAGGTAGACTCTTGAGTAATGGCTGAGATGTGCTTGTGCTTCGGGTGGCTTTTTCCGAAGATACACTTATTTTTTATTCTTATTTGAGTTGTGTGTCTATGTAAAAGAGCATAAGTGTGAGAAAGGTGTATCTATGTAATATGATTATTATATTAGACTCGTACATGTTGGGTTTATTGTGGAATGAGGGGAATGTCACGTACGCCGCGCGAACTAGATGTACTAAAAGCTTGTATTGAAAGTTGTACGCTTATACTAAAACACGTGTGCTCGTGCTGCTTATGACTAGTATATGTATTTAGCACTTCATATTAAATTTATATATGTATATTAAAGCCTTGATGGTCTTGAATGAGCGCTAGATCTCACGCAGCGCATTGCACTCAAGACCATCGCAAAAAAAATAAAAACAACTCGAAGTTAAAGTGTAAAGTTGGACAGTTTTAACGCGTTTTAACGCAATGCTCATGACACATGATGTTGATGTGACGCGCGTCTTCAGTGATGAAGTTAGCGTAGATTGTGAGCAAGAACACGTGTCTGTGAAAGGCTAACAACAACATTGAAGCGTTTTTTTTTTTTTTTTTTTTTAAATTCGGTCACTCTTTTGTATTGGTTAATAATGGTTTTTCCAACATAAACGTGATTTTACATGTATTTATAAAAATGGTAAATATGGTGCCAGGTATGGTAAATTAAAGTCCCTCTAGTCAATAATTTAATATTTGATCACCAAAATGACATATTTAAATGTGTGAATTTTATTCATGCCTTGAAATATCTTGAATGTAACTCTAAACCCTTGCTTCATTCAGTATAGGTGTAATCATGAATATGCAAATTAAACGCCTCCACCCACTCACTCACACCAGCTCAGAAAACCTGATCCACTGTAGTGAATGCTGCTCAGTGGCAAGTGGGAATACTGGTTTAATTCAGACTTATACAGTGTATTTTTGAACCAGAAACTGATTCAGAAGAAGTGGAAGAGTCGATTATACAGTCGACGACACCAGTGAGAAACACCAGTCGATTTCAAACCGTGTTTTTATACTCAGCAATGGTGTTGGCTTATGAATTAGCATATGGTTTGTCTTAAAGCATATTAAAAACGCCACATATACATTTTTAAAAACAATTTTCACCTTAAATGTGCTGTAAACATCAGGAACATTGAGGATTTTGCTGGATATCAGCTGTTTTTTATTTATATGTACAATTCTTGCACCATGCAATAATATCACACCTTCATAACGCCATTATTTATGCACAAATTCTGAATGTTTCTTAATGGGCGATGGAATATAGCGATGACGTGTGTGTGCGTTCCTGATTTTTATCTTGTGCCACTGAATGTATGGTTTTATAGGATATGTGCTGATAAGCACAACAAGGAAACGTAATCTAGATTTACAATTCTGAGTTATTGCACATGAATAGTTGGCAGTTCGTTAGAAGTGTGATTAAACTGACGTGATGTAACGTGTCTGACAGGACTTGAGATTATGAGATCACCAATGCAAACTCGTTTCTTCTTTGTCTAAAGCATTGTCTTTTGCTTTTGTCCTGCAGTGCCTCTGGTGCCAGTGTTGTGGCCATTGATAACAAAATAGAGCAAGCTATGGTGAGTACTTTAGTTCTTTCTTTAAAAATATATATTTTTGTTATTTTACTTGAGGCATCCTCAAGTTATTTTATTACTCCCCAAAATGTAATGATATTTAGCAATTAATTATTCATGACATGTAATCTATACTTTTTATTTTATTTTATTTTTTTACACTTGATTGTTGCACCACATGACATTTTTAAAGCAGTTAAAGGGTTAGTTCACCCAAAAATGCAAATGATCTCATTTAATACTCGCACTCAAGCCATTTCTTCTTTTAAGCTGAACATAATCAGAGTTATATTAAAAAATATCCTGTCTCTTCCAAGCTTTATAATGGGTATATCTATTTATAAATACTACCTGAGATTTTGAAGCCCAAAAAAGTGCATCCATCCATCATAAAAGTAATCCATAATCCGGTTAATAAAGGCCTTATGAAGCACAGCCATGCGTGTGTGTAAGAAAAATATCCATATTTACAACTTTATAACATATTTAAGCCCTTTTTTGGGCTTCAAAAACTCAGGTCCCATTCACTCCCATTATAAAGCTTGGAAGAGCCAGGATATTACTTAATATACCTCATATTGAGTTTGGCTGAAAGATGAAAGTCATACACACCTAGAATGAGGCTTGAGGGTGAGAAAATCATGGGATCATTTTACATTTTTGGCTGAATGGCATAAAAGCTTTTGAAATCCATAAGAAACCATTGTGAATACAAAAAAAGTAAATTTCTAAGCGCTCGAAACATGCACCTAATCACGGTCCCGCTCTTCTCTCCAGGACCTCGTGAAAAGCCATCTAATGTACGCGGTGCGCGAGGAGGTGGAGGTCTTGAAGGAGCAGATCAAGGAGCTCTACGAGAGGAACTCGGTCCTGGAGAGGGAGAACGCAGTATTAAAATCCCTGGCCAACACGGAGCAGTTGACTCAGCTCACCTCCCAGAACAACATCCCCGGAAGCACTTCTCCCCAACAGACGCCAGCCAACGCAATCCTGCAGGAAGGAGGCGAACTCGTGGCCTTGCCCCCGCAACCCAACGTGTCCACGGCGTGAAGACCTTCATGGGGCTCTGGAGACTTGCATAAAAACAAAACAAAAAAAACCTGCAAAGGAGATTTCTTTCGTTTGCCACTTGCGGAGAGCCATGCTTCGACTATCCTTGCTGCTTGGCTTTCCCAGTATTAGACAATCATTTTGGGAGAAGCAAATTTGGTTTGGCTCTTAAGATTGCCGTTTGGTGCAGGCGATTGGGAAAAGAGTTCGGTAGAAAAGTGGAGAGTTAGCTGGAAGCTAACAATGGAGGGTAACTAGCATGGAAAAGCTTGGGAGATTGGTGTGTTTTCCAGAGCCGGCGTGCATGATTAAGTCCTTTCGTCTGTTTAGTTTTACTGTTTGCATATATTTATTAGAGGGCTGCTATTTTCATAATGTAAATTGAACAATGTAACAGAGGTCTATTATATATAAATATAAATATATATATATAGAAACTTTCTTTGGGTTTCTGAAATGTAAGATAATAAGTTTTAGGCAATAATGTCCCCATGGCACAGTTCCAACACTAAAGGTGATTTCAACAACGTCGCTGATGCACACAAGTCCTGTACAGGTGAATTGGTTTGGGGGGTTTGAATGTACATGTGTATAGATTGTAAAGTATTATAAGTATAGCCAGTTGTACAGGTGAGCATCAGTTATCAAGTATTTTTTTTTTCTGTTGGATTTTATTATATACTTTCCCTGAGTACTTAAATTCCGGTTTTCAATTCTGAAACGTTCTTTATTTTCAAATCTGGGATGGATTTGGGGATTGCGGGATGGGGGGGGAGGGAAGAAGCTGTGAATTTGATCATATTTGTAACCAAAGAAGAAAAGCTGTGTACATTCGTTTTGCTTCGCACATTTTCTCGCTCGCATTTTTGTTTTTTTTCTTCGTCACGTCAAACGATCCTTTGTTGCTGATTAGCATGTTCTGCACACGATCTATCAGACCATTTTCTTACCTCATGCTTTCTTTTTTTTTTTTCTCTCTCTTCTTCATTAAAATAACTTAAGCAGTCTGTGAACGATGTTTGGTCTCTTGGAAAGTGCAAAGTCCCTGCAACACGCAAAAAAATAATAAAAATTGAGCCATCTGTTTTCATTTGCATGGTGTTGTTGTACAACTCGATATACAGACAAATGTTTATTACATTGCAGAAAATGTACAAAATAAATTACGATTTATATTCCCAGGTGTAGTTTACACTGATTACATCATAAATAAAAGCCGCAAAAGTGTTTGCAGTTCACAGATATCATTTAAAGTCATGTACCTATAAGGCATATGTCCTTCGTTTATAATGTCTTTTGTGCCTCTTGCACTATTGATGCAGCGATCTGGTTTGTTTTATTTGATTTTTGTTGCCCAGTTTGAGCCAAACAGAAATATTGTACAATCATTGTGCATTGGTCTGACTTTTTTTTTGTTTTTTTTGTTAGGATTGCTTGGTTTTCTTTTTTTGTTGAAGGAAATGTAGTATACAAGCAAAATGTATTGTACTTGATCACTGAGCCTTTGAGAATATCTTAAGAATACCCTTGTAATGTGCTGTTTTGAAACGTTTAGTTTTCTGTCAGAAATAAATTACTGTTCCATTGAGAACTAGACTATTTTAAATGTTTTCTAATATTCTTGTGCAACACACACACACACACACACACACACACACACACACACACACACACACACACACACACACACACACACACACACACACACACACACACACACACACTAAAGGATTTACTTGGAAGAATGTTCGTCCTGCATGATGTTAGACTTTGGTTTTAATATGTATATTAACTGACATGAATTGCTAACTTTTTAAAGATGAGTTTCACACACACACACAAATAATTATATTGTTTTAAATGAAAAGTACAGAAAAAGAATATCACGCGTTTTGGAGCGTTTAGTTTTGGAGTTCTAAAAACGCGGCAAATGAAAATGAATTTTAGGGTTTAACACGACAACAATGTACTAAAAACGAAACGTTTTTTCTTTGTACAGATGACGACGTTGTCAAAACGATCCCCGCGTGAAAACGACTTAAAAGCGCTGTATTATTCATGCCATGTCAGTAGTTGGCGAAGTCACTTTGTAAAGAAACACTATGTAACTATAGACTGACCAGGAAATACACATGTGCTTGACATCACCGTTTTCGCAAATTCATGTTTTTGTAGTTTACATGGAGACACTAACGGTATCGTACATGAAACGGTATCGTTTTCAAAAACTTGCACTTTGAAACCCGTTTTCAAAAGTTTGCTTTTTCAGGCCCGCCAAAACGCTGTTGTCGTGTAAATGAACTGCCAAAACGCATAAAATGTTCTCAGTTTTTAGTTGAAAATAGTGTTGTGTAAACAGCCCCAACCTCAGGGTACTTTTACCGTCATCTGTTTTAATAAAAATAGAAACGTTTTTCGTTTGCGATTTTTGCGTGCAGAGACAGCGTCGATCCCGTTCACACGGATCCGCGAAAACAACAAGAAACACTGTATTAGTTCATGCCCGGCCAGTGGATGGTGATGCCAGGCTGTACAGAAACACTACGGGAATTAGTCCTACTCACAAGAGCGTTTAAAGGACAAAACCTGACATGTCTTGAAATACACCCGAACAATGTTTTGCGGTTCGTTGAATTATTTAAGCAAAAGCCCCTTGAAGCTGTGTTTTACAGGGGATTTAGAACAGCTGCGTTGTAAGGCACGACGCAGAGCGGAGTTTATCTTATTGCTTTTATAAAACGGTTAACGTTACTCCAAAAAAATATTCATTTTAATATTTATTTTATTCATAAAATAAACACCAGCAACAAAAAATATAACGTTATAAGTAACACATGTATTCCTCCGCCAGGCAATGTAGTTCCAAAGAAGTTGCTAAGCAACACATGCAGCAACAAAGAATCACAAACGGCAGTTGCGCAGTAACACTAATGTAATGCGGTCACAGATGTTTGTTTGTTGAGTGATTTACTACGGCTTCGAACGCGGCTCAACCAATCAGAATCAAGGACTGGAACTATCCGTTTTATAATAGAAAATAATGCACACCCGAAGTGTAACTGCTTCAGGTCGTGACCACATTACCACCCCAGGTGTGCATTATTCTCTAATAATTCAACTGACCGGAGTCCATTATTATACAGTAGTCAACATTTGAAGTGGATAAAAAAAGTTCATCAAAATTGTCATAAGACAAGAACGGGTATTGTTCAAAATTCATGTATAACTTTGATTAAAGGTTTTGATCCACTTCAAATGTTGACTACTGTATTATATTATGTTATATTATATTATATTATTTTATATTATATTATAGTTTGATGTAGTGACTGGTTGCAGCTGCACAATCCTAACATATTTTACATTCAGAAGCGAAATGGAAATATCCTGCCCTTGGCTCTAACTGTCAATGCAAAGAGCCTTAAAATGTCTTGATTTTCATGTGTCAGCTTGACATGACTCGTGGAATATCTCCTGTAGTAGTTCAGTGTCAGTGTACTGAAGTTACTGTCATAAACACACCTAACACCATCTAGAAATTATTGTTGAACAGCGCCACCGTGTGGTCAAACATGAGGCAATATCAAATATTTGTTTGAACAACCAATTTGAAAAATTAACAACAGAGTAACAAGTTGAAAAACTGTTTAAATTTCGTTTTTAAAGTTTTGTTTCTTACTTGGTTTCTCTTTGCTGGAGATAAAATATGGCTTCCACATAGAATAATATTGTATTAGTTTAGATGGAAATTTCACTGGTTCTGTTTATTTATTTCAAGTCATATTCAGAATTTTAGTTGTTTAGTTATTTTAAATTGTTAGTAAATATTTTGCTGGTGTTTACATTTACTGAGGTTACACATAATATATGGGTCATTTCTCAAATAGCCATAATGTGTATATATATATATATATATATATATATATATATATATATATATATATATATATATATATATATATATATATATATAAGGTTATATTATATTCAAAAGCTTATCAAACTAGTTCTGCAGGATGCTGAACCACGAAGGGTTCATAAATGAGGAACCCTGACATTGACATTCAAATGTACCAAAATAGTGCATTATGCTTTTAATCCATAAAATCCTCCATTTCACTTTTATTTTGAAAAGATGATCTGCTTCCGCTATTTCAAGAATGCTCATCTCTGTCGTCACATCCGCCTATCTTGTTATGGTGCAGGACGCCCAGTGGAAACACCTACTACCTGTCCGGAGACTTTCTGTGCTTACATCTGACCTAAACTCCAAATCAAGCCGTTTCCTGGGGTGGAGATGGAAATATCCGTGGAGGCGGAAGATGGAGAGCGCAGGTAAACAAAAACGCTTGAAATGTACAGTAGTCCTGAGTTTGACAGCTAGACCCACAGCTTTAGTTTTGGAGATTATTGTGCTTAACTAAGCAGTTTTAGCACCTCTTACTCCTTATATATATATGTTTAAGAACATTTAACTGATATATGTGAAATAACAATCTTGTTTGCTGAGAAAGCTATCGATTGCAGCTTTCATATGAGCTAGCCGGCTAGTGAAGTTGTAAATCCTACTATGGTATAGACGTCCCTTTTGAATATTAATTACGTCACGAGACGCTATTCATCAATGCTATCATCTGATTGGCTGAACTGTGGATATTAGTAAGTGGCGGCAGTCAGTTCTGCAGAATCAACCAATGGGAGACGCCCCCGCAAGAGTTGGAGCGTGACTTAATTAATATTAATGAGGCAGACCCTCTTCATAGTGCGATTCAGCATCGTATGTTCTAGCAGTTTTCAGCAGACCGACTTAAAAACAACATATGACAACAACAGTCTTGTGACTCGCTCACAATTAGCTGTTAAATAGCAGACGTAACCGCGAAATTAAATTTTATGCTGTTATTTTTCCAAAGTTATTTGCACGACGAGCCTCTAAAAACTCACACTCATAAAATGACATAACAGAAACTCTTGTTATTGTTATGAAACATTTAAAAAAGCAAGTACACTTCAAGAGTACTTATTATGGAAATAATGTATTTTAAAAATAATATACTTAAGTGCGAACTGAATGCAATGTTTTTGAACACTTAATTGCAGATTTATTGCAATAAAATGAAAGTGTTATAGTTAAAATATTGTAGATTTTGCCAATTTTATCTTTTAAATTTGGTGTGGTCAACCTTAGTACGTCCATCCTGTTAAGGGAAATATGAAAAAAAGTTAGAAGAAAAATCATATTTTTAATATAATATTATTTAATCATATTTAATAAACCTTCTGTTTTTGCTTGTTTTTGTTCATTGTCTGATTTTATGTCCCTGTTTTATCAGAAGAGCCAACAGAGAGGACACAGAGTGAACATAGTGATTGTGAAAGTAATTTATGTTTAAAGTTGAAGAAGTGCATTTAAATTTCGTTGGCAATGTTTTACATATTGTTTCCCATGGAAGTAAAATAATGGCAAATGTTTTTGAAAAAAAAAAGCTTTTGTTGAATTGCACAACTTGAAAAACATGCTTTGCATTAACCGTGCTTGCATGAACATGGTTGTATATTTAAGTTGTGAATATTTCAATTCCAAACATTTCACACACATTTTCATTATAAAAAATTCAATAATCCATATTCAGATTTCACTTCCAAAATATTCCTTCTAATTTTCATCTAGGCAATTTCCAGTCCATTTTATTTCGCTTCCACAAATTCATTGGTTCAAATTCGACAGAAAATGCAACATTTCACATCAGTAACTTTAGAGATAATCCCTTAATTTTTAATGATGAAAATGTGTATGAAATGTTTGGAATTGAAATATTCACAGATTAAATATACAACCATGTTGAATTTCAACCCATAAAAATGCAAGTCCTAAAAATACAATGCATTCAAATGCAAACACGGTTAATGCAAATTTGATGCATCGTGAATCTCTGTTATAATTTTTTTCACCCTTTTATCATTTTGTCCACTCTGTTATAGGGCTGGGACAATAATTCGATGCACCTTGAATCTGTTATCATTTTTTTCACCCTGTTATCATTTTTTTCAGCCTTTTATCATTTTGTCCACTCTGTTATCATTTTTTTCACCCTTTTATCATTTTGTCCACCCTGTTACCATTTTTTCACCCTTTTATCATTTTGTCCACTCTGTTATAGGGCTGGGACAATAATTCGATGCACCTTGAATCTGTTATCATTTTTTTCACCCTGTTATCATTTTTTTCAGCCTTTTATCATTTTGTCCACTCTGTTATCATTTTTTTCACCCTTTTATCATTTTGTCCACCCTGTTACCATTTTTTTCACCCTGTTATCATTTTGTCCACTCTGTTATAGGGCTGGGACAATAATTCGATGCATCGTGAATCTGTGTTATCATTTTTTCCACCCTGTTACCATTTTTTTCAGCCTTTTATCATTTTGTCCACTCTGTTATAGGGCTGGGACAATAATTCGATGCACCTTGAATCTGTTATCATTTTTTTCACCCTGTTATCATTTTTTTCAGCCTTTTATCATTTTGTCCACTCTGTTATAGGGCTGGGACAATAATTCGATGCACCTTGAATCTGTTATCATTTTTTTCACCCTGTTATCATTTTTTTCAGCCTTTTATCATTTTGTCCACTGTTATAATTTTTTTCACCCTTTTATCATTTTGTCCACCCTGTTACCATTTTTTTCACCCTGTTATCATTTTGTCCACCCTGTTACCATTTTTTTCACCCTGTTATCATTTTGTCCACTCTGTTATAGGGCTGGGACAATTATTCGATGCACCTTGAATCTGTTATCATTTTTTTCACCCTGTTATCATTTTTTTCAGCCTTTTATCATTTTGTCCACTCTGTTATAATTTTTTTCACCCTTTTATCATTTTGTCCACCCTGTTACCATTTTTTCACCCTTTTATCATTTTGTCCACTCTGTTATAGGGCTGGGACAATAATTCGATGCACCTTGAATCTGTTATCATTTTTTTCACCCTGTTATCATTTTTTTCAGCCTTTTATCATTTTGTCCACTCTGTTATAATTTTTTTCAGCCTTTTATCATTTTGTCCACTCTGTTATCATTTTTTTCACCCTTTTATCATTTTGTCCACCCTGTTACCATTTTTTTCAGCCTTTTATCATTTTGTCCACTCTGTTATAGGGCTGGGACAATAATTCGATGCACCTTGAATCTGTTATCATTTTTTTCACCCTGTTATCATTTTTTTCAGCCTTTTATCATTTTGTCCACTCTGTTATCATTTTTTTCACCCTTTTATCATTTTGTCCACCCTGTTACCATTTTTTTCACCCTGTTATCATTTTGTCCACTCTGTTATAGGGCTGGGACAATAATTCGATGCATCGTGAATCTGTGTTATCATTTTTTCCACCCTGTTACCATTTTTTTTCACCCTGTTATCATTTTTTTCACCCTGTTATCATTTTGTCCACTCTGTTATAGGGCTGGGACAATAAATCGATGCATTGTGAATCTCTGTTATAATTTTTTTCCACCCTATTATAATTTTTGTCCACCCTGTTATAATTTTTCGTCACCCTATTATCATTTTTCTCCACCCTGTCATAATTTTGTCCACCCTGTTATCAGCTTGTCCACTCTGTTAAGCTTTTTTTTTTTTTTTATAATTTAATCAAATCAGCACAAAAAAATCACTAATAAATTGACCAGAGTATCAATTATATAGTACTTTAAAAAGTTAACAAAAATGCCTTTTTAGGCATTTGTATCTGTTCAATACATTAAGGGCACTTCTTTTTCACAACACTCTTGTGACATTAGTATTGCAGTGTGAGGCACGCTATGTGTTTATAAATATGTAGTGGCACTTTACATATGTGTTGTTTCAGATGGGAACTCTGGAAACTTCTGTCGAATCTAAAGACGACTGTTGAAGGGCTGCTGTCGACCAACAACCCTAATGTGTGGTCCCGCTATGGGGGTCTTCAGCGCCTGCACAAGGACATGAACAACATCCTGGGCCATGGCCTCAAACAAGAACAGGTATGGTAAAAACAAGATAGAAATGTCTCTGTGTTTCATGAAAGTCCTGCGGAAAACCCCAGGAATGTGTCCTAAAACAGCCTCATTTACCTGGAACTATTAGACACTGAAAATCTCTGTGGCGGATCAAACGAGGAAGAATGTTTCTTACATTTTTGTCATTAGATTAGAAATGGCCTCTGTGACCTTTCCAACCAGGAAGAAGATTGTATTAGTTTATAGATTAACAACATGAAACCTCCATCCGGGTCATTATAGCTTTGACAATCTATAATAGTTTTTATTTACTTAAAGTTGGCATGAAATTGGAATTCACTGTATCCTTTTTTTCTGAATGAATGTTATTGAACTTTTCGTGAATGATTCATCCATGAATAGTTTTTTTTTTTTTTGGGAAGTTAACATGAAATGGATGTTGCAATAATCTTCCGTATATATATATATATATATATATATATATATATATATATATATATATTATGTGTATATGTATATGTGTGTTTTCTTTTTTCTTTTTTTTTCTTTCTTTGGTTGTTTTACAGACAATCAAAACTCTACCATTTATCTTTAAATAAAATAAATTTAAATAAACTAAAATAAATTTAAATAAAATAAAATACATTTAAATAAACTAAAATAAATTAAAATTAAAATAAAATAAAATAAAATAAAAACTAATTTTTTCTGTATAACTTAGTTCTTATACCTAGTTTTCATTGCTTTTTTTTTATTTATTACATTGTTTTTTATTTTAATGTCAGTTTTTCGTCTTTATAACAGCTTTGACTTAAATGAACAGAAATTCCCAAAATAAATTTTTTTAACGTACGAATCATTACACTGTGGTGCAAGATCTAACTTGATTATTTTGTTTTGCAGCTTTACTATAAACAGAAAGACTACTGGCGTTTCGTGTGGTGTGTGCGGTATCTCTGCCCTCATCTCGCCCGTCACGTAGAACAGGTATTCGTCAATCCAAAAAATCAATCCCACTTGATAGAGCTCTTAAAGGTAGTTCTGACATCTTCAATGACGCCTGACTCTCTTCCCGTGCAGTTCAGTCAGTTGGAGCCGGTGCTGAGCAGTGGCGTTCAGAGCGTCGGCGAGGGTTATAAAGCTGAGCGTTGGCTTTTGCACAGTCTCCAAGGCCACATCTTATCTGCCCAGCTCAAACCACTGCTGCAACACAAGGCAAACACACAGAAATTCTACAATGGTATCTCAGCATCTACCGAAACTTCATTAATACTTGTGTGGTTTGGTTCTGATGATAGCATTGATGATTGTGATCTTCTGTAGATGTGGCCTTCCTGTTGAGTGAGCCGCACGTGTCTGCCATGTTCCAGTGCCTGGAGGCGGTGGAGCAGAATAACCCTCGGCTGCTGGCTCTCATAGACACCGTCAGGGTCAGACATTTTACATTTTAGTTTTTATATTCTTCTGGTCAAAGGCATGTGCATTAAGAGCAGTGGTTCACAAACTTTTTACAGTGGCATTTCACATCCTTCTGCGTCCCCCGTCTCTTCCACTTAGACTGCAGTCACACCTTTTCCATTAAAGTCCCCCAGTGGTGAAAATCAAGCTTTTAATGTTGTTTATATGTCTGTGTGGTGTTTTTAATATGCTTTAAGACAAACCATGTGCAAATTCATAAGTCGACACCATTGCGGAGTATTTTCTCTTTAAAACTGCAGTGAATCAAAGACAGTCTCAAAAACGCGGTTTGAAATCGCTGGTGTTTCTGACGTCACAAACTAGTGATCGTCAATGACTGGATCTCTGAGCTGCTGTGAGTGAGTGGAGGCGGGGCTCATTTACATATTCATAGAACCGCGCATACTAAATGAGGCAAGGGTGTAGAGTTACATTCAAGATATTTTAAGGCATGAAGATTTTTGTTTTCAAAGAAAAACGTTTAAATATGTTATATTTAGTGATCGAAGATGAGTTTTAATGGATACAATGAAACAATGATACACCAGGGGACAATAAGGGACAATATTTGCCCCCTTAAATTGATTTTCAGGTGCATTTTAGTTACACTTTGTTTTATAATTATTTGAATAAGTACTGACTGAGTGATATTAATTAACTACATGTACTTACTATAGAGTTACAGTTAGGGTTTGGTTTAGGGTTAGTTGTGATTATGCATAATTTACTGTTATTACTATAGTAAGTATATGTAGTAATATGCCTGTTAGAAATACATGCTCATGTTATTTTTGACAGGGTAGAATTAAATGAACGGCAAAACTCAGCATCCTGTGCGCGTACCCCAGTTTGGGAACCACTGAATCTAGAAGATGTAACCACTGAATCTAGATGATATAATTAAGCATCATCCTGAGATCCTCAGATATCTCAGAAGATAAATATTTGTTCTTCTCTTTATTGAACACATTTTCCTACCAGGGATGGAAACTCATGTCCGAGAATATAACTCGAGTTGCCCTTAAGTCACAAATCAATACTGACTCAACTTGTAAACAATTGACTTCAGACTTGAAGAAATTAAATGATTAAATGTTTAATTAGATGGTAAACGTATGTTGGCTGTAATACAGCAACGATTGAGAGTTCAGGACACCTTTTTTGCACTGACAAACCTGAGACTCTGCAGTGTAATATATAACTTTGCTTGAGCAAACAAACAATGGTTGGGATTTCATCCACTAGTTGGAATGAATTTGTTTGGATTCATGGAGGCCAAAGTCCATATAAAGCTTTTGTAATAAGCTGAGAAAGGTTTTCATATTATACCATAATATTTGTGCATTTGTAGGATTAGCAACAGTCAGTGTTTGTGTTTGTTTTATAGGAAACGGTCCATAATCTCACAAACCTGGTTGTAATCTCACTGCCGTTCAGAGAAAGTTGATGTAAGATCAATGTGTCCAATAAGAAATTAAGTCATTTGGAGAAAAAGAAAAATCTTCAGACAGAAATCTTTTGGTATACCAACGTGTGTTTATTGCATTTCATGTTTATTGAGAACATTTATTCAGGTCATATTTTGAACATATTATTTGCTCTAATGTGACATATAAAGATAGTTATATATATATATATATATATATATATATATATATATATATATATATATATATATATATATATATATATATAAATCCATTTCATCACGTCTTTAAAACATGTTCACAACACTATACTAAGAGTTATAGATCTTATTGTGAGTGTTTCAACAATGTATGTTTAATTTTTGTAAAAAAAAAAAAGAAAGACCTTTCAAGGTTTAATGAAAATGTAAAAACTGGACCTTTTACAGTATGTGGCCAGTAGCTGGCAATGTCACTTTGTAAAGAAACGCAAAAATTGCACTTTGAAACTCGTTTTCGAAGGTTTGCATTTTCAGGCCATCAATCGTCGCTGGTGTGTAAATGAATGGCCAAAACGCATAAAAAGTTTTCCATTTTTAGTTGAAAATGGTGCTGCGTAAACGGCCCCTTAGTCTGATAAACCACGCCCCTTTAAGCTCACGTTCATCTGCCTTCAGTTTTGATAGCCCACATATCAACAACAGTGGATAGTCAAGCACCCGCCCTACATTTTCCTGTTTTGATAATCCATTTCACTAGGGATATGCATCACAATACTGAAGAAAAGATCTGTCACTACTTCCGTTTCATCACGTCTTTAAAACATATTCACAACACTATACTAAGAATTTCTTTAAACAAATCCTGTTTTTGCGCTGTGAAATGTTCACATTGTGCTTCAATCGATTATACATGATTTGAAGTTTGCTTCAGTTTGTTAAAAATTTGTCAGAGTGCCTAGTTCAACAAAACTCTGTTGCATTCTCAGTGTCGCCAGAAGGGACGCTATGTTAGCATGAGCGCAATCTTTCTTCATCTTTTACATCTTGGACTCCCTCCCTCTTTAGGTTATTTTAACCTGAAATTACATTTGCTAGAATTAGGCCTAGCGTTTGGTTCAGTAGGTTAATTGGCAAGAGGCTCTTAACAGATGTTTGTTAGTCATTGTTTTGTCTGAAAGTAAATTTTTTTAATGTAATTTTATTGTGTGACTGTACAGCACATTGATCAACAAGATTATGTTGTTTTAATTTTGCTTTATAAATGAAATGAAATCTATGGTCATTTTTCTCTTTCAGTTAAACTACTATAATTTGGACGCAACAGTTTGAAGAGAATAATGCTGAGCCAGTTAGTTCAAGTTAGTTAAACCATCAACAATGGCATACTGTATGCCTGAGTGGCTTTTTATTGTGGCCAGCCTAAGGCACACCTGTGCAATAATCATGCTGTCTAATCAGCATCTTGATATGCCACACCTGTGAGATGGATGGATTATCTCGGCAAAGGAGAAGTGCTCACTAACACAGATTTAGACCGATTTGTGAACACTATTTGAGAGAAATAGGCCTTTTGTGTACATTGAAAAAGTCTTAGATCTTTGAGTTCAGCTCATGAAAAATGGGGGCAAAAACAAAAGTGTTGCGTTTGTTCAGTGTATGTTAATGTCTTCTGTCTCTTGTGTTTTTCAAGCTTTCACATTTGAAAGAGTCTCCTCCGTTGTGTTTGCTGAAGAGCCAGAGTCTGTGTTTGCTGCCCGGGGCCGTAGGAAACTGGAGGCCAGCGGATGTCTCTCAATCCCAAAGACTCGTCTCTTCCCAGAGCTGCCTCGCAGAGATTCCCAGCACCCCCCTCTCCAAGACCAGCTCAGGTCAGCAGATTCACAGCCAGAACAACAGGCCGCTCTGTGCCTCCATTACCACACTAAATGCTTGCCTTGTTTACGGTCAAAAATGTCCCGGACAGAGAACAGTCCGTTGTTTGGCGAGGAAAACTGGGAATGGAAGGTGGGCTGTTAGCAATGCTTGCGGTGAACGAATTTGACCGTTCCTCAAAATCACAGTGACTCTCTTTGTTTGTGTTGAAGATGTTGCTCCGTCCAGCAGTGCTCCGGGTGCCCCATGGGTGTGCGGGACAGGACATCAGGACGCAGGAACCCCCCAGATCTCCCTCACCGAACCCGCCTCGCCCGCTCCGCCCGAGATCCTCCGGGATTGTGTGGAAGCGGATCTGGACGACGGGCCTGAATATCTGGCTATTGGTAATCTGGGGAAGCACAAACGCCGCGACTCGTCGAGTTCCACGCAGAGCAGCGAACACATGGGCACTCAGGCCGACGCCCACACTCCTGTGGCTCCGCCCCCTCCACGCCGCAGCTCTTTCTCAGAGGCTCCGCGAGCCACAGGGCGGAGCTCGAGGGGACACATTCGCTCGCTGTCCGACACCGGCCTCAACCAGAAACTGAAAAATGGTGCGTACAAACAGTTGAATTAATTAGGTTCTCGAGAACAAAGGCCTTGTTCAAAACTAACTATAAGTCACAACTACTAATAAAACAACATTTATTAGCGTAAAGTCTGTTCACATCAAGAATGACAACTAATGGCAATAACAATAACTATAAAGTTTTAATAATCATTCAAATTCTATGAGAATAGCGATGTCTAAACTGATACAAAGGAACAATGTCGTTGGAATTGCTTTCAGAACGATTTTTTCCAGCTGGTGAACGATAAAAACATTGACAGCCAATCAGAATCCACCTGTACTTTAAAGAGGTTTAGCATGAAACTGATGAAGAAAATGGTAGCGTGCGCTTATAATAAAAAAAGCTTAATTGTCCGTTGGTGTGGACGCCAATATAGTTATCATTATAGTTATCGATATAGGCATCATAATTGATTTGAACATTTTCAAATTATTGTTTTATGCTTGAGCGAGACATCAGTTATTAAACGCATTAAAATGTCTTCTTTCTAGTACCGTTTGGAAGGTTCATTCAGATAATTAATTTAAATTAATTAGTAAATAATGACTAACTTGTGTTATTATCACTATGCGCTTATTTTGTTGAATTATAGCAATATAAATATTTCGTTTCTTCTGATTTTGTGTGTATTTAATTATCTTATTTGAATTAGGATGTTGTCTCTACTTTAATTGCTGTATATTATCAGTTTATGGTTTAATGCTGCCAATTTTTTTAAGAATGCCATTGTTTTTTGTCAGATAAAATTCTGATAGTGTAGCTAGTTATTTTGCAACCAAAGAGGTAGTTTTATTATAACCTAAAGCCAATGTCAAAATTTCTCATATTCACTTTCTTAAAGGGATAGTTCACTTTGAAATTAATTTTTGGTATGTTTTAGCTTACCTCAAGGGCATCCAAGATGTAGGTGTCTTTTTTTCCGCAGTAGTTTCAATTTTGATATTTTTAGGTCAAACCGTTCTTGTCTGTCAGTCATATAATGCAGGTCTATGGTCACGGTCTCAAAACACAAGCACAGAGTCCAAATTAAAACAATTCCCCGTCGTCCAAATTAAACAATTCCCCATCGTAAGTACACATTGATGGCCTAAGACACGAAACGAGCGGTTTGTGTGAGAAAACGAACAGTATTTATATCGTTTTTAACTCTTATACGCAGACATGGCCGAGTGATCTGATCTGACGTGTGCGCAGACTGGTGCATAGATATATACACTAGATGTCGCCTTAAAGACATTCGTTCCAATGAACTGCCGTAGACAAGGCGACATCTAGTGTATATATCTATGCACCAGTCTGCGCACACGTCAGATCAGATCACTCGGCCATGTCTGCGTATAAGAGTTAAAAACGATATAAATACTGTTCGTTTTCTCACACAAACCGCTCGTTTCGTGTCTTAGGCCATCAATGTGTACTTACGATGGGGAATTGTTTAATTTGGACGACGGGGAATTGTTTTAATTTGGACTCTGTGCTTGTGTTTTGAGACCGTGACCATAGACCTGCATTATATGACTGACAGACAAGAACGGTTTGACCTAAAAATATCAAAATTGAAACTACTGCGGAAAAAAAGACACCTACATCTTGGATGCCCTTGAGGTAAGCTAAAACATACCAAAAATTAATTTCAAAGTGAACAATCCCTTTAATATAATAAAATGATAATAAATAAAATACATTTTTGCAACATTTCATTCAGAAAGTGCAGAAATGTAAAGATCTCTGTAATTCCTCTGATGACGGATTTTGCTTAAACTCCCAGTTTCTAACCATTTTTTCATGAATAATTTAGTTCCTGATGTATAAAATCAAATCCCACTCTAAGTTTCGTCAGTTTTGTGTTTACGTGTTTATACTGTACGTGACGCTATGAAAGTTAAAAGGGTTGTGAATTCTTGTTAACTCTATCTTTGATTCTATCTAATTATCTTGATTTAAATTTCAAAATGGCTTCCCCAACACTGCATGCAAAGACAAAAGCAAAAATAAACACAGTAAATGGATCTCCAAGCCCGTGCTCCGATCTGTTGTAGCTCTTGTGCTCTTTCGTCTTGCTGTGGATGAGGGTGAAATATTCTCTGCTTCAACTCTATTCTCTCTCTTTTTCTCCTCTGTGTGTAAAGGAGGGGGTCACAGGAAAATCACCATTATAATCGAGGACCCTGCCGCAGGTTCGCAGTGCCGTGGTGCTGCATCTTGTCCACCCCTTCATTTCTGCCACCTTTGCATGATTCACTTTTGCCGCTTTTTATTTTGATTCTCTTTATTTCAGCCTTCAGCATCGTTTTTTAGCTGTGACACAGCATTCCTGTCCTGTGCCGTTCCCTTTTGTTCTTATTTCTATGTAGTGAAAATACACCGTTGTGCCTGGGACAAATTGTCTCTGTTTTGTTTTTTCAGTCTTCGCATTTTTTCCATTCTGTTATTAATTAGAAACATTCAAGCACTATTTGTTGTGTAGATCTACATTATCATTAGTGTTTGTTTATCGTCATGAATCAGATCCTGCAACCAGGAAGAAGCATTTGTTAGCTTCCTTATCCTATATAACATATTTGTTCATAATTGGTGTCATGTTTTTCTGCTTTTTTCCCAGAATCTGTTGCGGCTGCACCATGTTCGAAGAGCTGCGGTCCTTTCTCGCCCCAGAGCAGCGACAGCAGCTCCCACAGTTCACTTTATATGGAGTCCAGTGAGTGAATGCAGCTTTCATGGGTCAATGACATGATGCTCTCTATCTATTAATCTATTCAGAAATACATAAAATATGTAGTTCTGCCTGAATACACCAGTGATGAGCATTCTTTTTCAGGTTGTAAATTAAAATTCATTTAGGTATTTTTTGGGAGCAAAAAGTACAAAATGTCAGGGTGGTACAACTGTCCTGATATAATGAAGAAAGAGTCAAATTTAAAATGATATTTTTTATAAAAATTTGCAATTAATATTTAAAAAAAATTGTCCATCTAATCAGTCATGTTGTGCGACCAAAAAAGTAATGCGGTACAACCAACATGCTGAAACATGCTTAATTCTGGTGGAATTTTTGACTAAAAGATTTTACGTTTATTTTTTTTTATTTTTTACTTTTTCTTTTAGAATTTTTCATCGGAATGATACAAAACTTGGTAAAGGTTTTGGCACCTGCTGTGTGAACACACACACACACACAAAAAATCATGGACATGATTATAAAATTTAAAATGGTCCTGCATTGGAAATGAATGGGAGGCGAAAATTAATCTAGTCAAGTCAAGTCAAGTATCTTTGTATAGCGCTTTTCACAATACAGATTGTATCAAAGCAGCTTCACAGTATTAAATTAAAATAATACAACAAGGTTTGTTTCTAGTAGAATTTATTGATTGATAAAATTAAATTAAATATCCCCAATATCCCCAACTGAGCAAGCCAAAGGCAACAGTGGCAAGGAACCGAAAAACTCCATCAAGTGACCCAATGGTGTCCTAAAACTCCATCAGGTGACCTAATGGAGAAAAGAAAACCTTGGGAGAACCCAGGCTCAGTCGGGGGCCAGTTCTCCTCTGGCATTTATGAGCTAGAGGCCGGATTGTAGTTTGAACTGTAAGATTAAAAATATTATATGAATGCCTGGCTGAAGAGATGCGACTTTAATCTAGTTTTGAACTGGGAGAGCGAGTCTGAGCAACGAACAGTATCAGGAAGACTATTCCAGAGTTTTGGAGCCAAATGTGAAAATGCTCTCCCTCCTTTGATGGTTCTGGATATCCTAGGTATGACCAAAGGCCTTGAATTTAGTGATCTTAAAGAGCGCGATGGATTATAGGGCAATAGAAGATCCGTTAAATAGACTGGAGCTAAGCCGTTTAGGGCTTTATAAGTCAGTAGCAATACCTTGTAATTAATACAGAACTTTATAGGTAACCAATGCAGTGATGATAAAATCGGTGTTATATGATCATATTTTCTTGATCTAGTAAGAACTCTAGCGGCGGCATTTTGGACTAACTGTAGCTTGTTTATTGAGGATGCAGGACAACCAGCTAATAAAGCATTACAGTAATCCAGTCTCGAGGTCATGAATGCATGAACTAACTTTTCTGTATCAGAAACTGATAGCATATTACGTAGCTTAGCAATGTTTCTAAGGTGGAAAAAGGCTGTTTTTGTAACATGAAATATGATTTTCAAAAGACAGGTTGCAATCGAGTATAACACCCAGGTCTTTTACCGTAGAGGATAAAGTAACAGGACATCCTATGATGTTAAAGTTGTATTGTGCGAGGTTTTGTGGGCGTTTTTTGGAACCGATAAGTATTACCTCTGTCTTGTCTGGATTTAATAAAAGAAAATTACGCGTCATCCAATCTTTTATATCTTTAACACACTCTGTCAATTTGGAGAATTTAGCGTTTTCATCCGGCCGTGATGAAATATATATTTGAGTGTCATCAGCATAACAATGGAAACTAATTCCATGTTTCCTTATAATATTTCCAAGTGGCATCATATATATGGAAAATAACAGAGGGCCTAATACAGATCCCTGCGGCACTCCATAGTTTACTGGAGTTATGATCGATTTTTCTCCATTTAAATAGACAAAATGGTAGCGGTCAGATAGGTATGATTTGAACCAGCTTAGTGCTTGTCCTTGAACACCAGTATAATTTTGTAGTCGATCTAAGAGTAATGTATGATCTATAGTATCGAACGCAGCACTAAGATCAAGTAAAACTAGTATTGAGATACAGCCTTGGTCAGAAGCTAAAAGTAAATCATTTGTGATTTTAACGAGCGCAGTTTCAGTGCTATGATGCGGTCTGAATCCAGACTGAAACTTTTCATAGATATCATTTTGTTGCAAGAAAGAGCCCAGTTGAGCGGACACCACTTTTTCTAATATTTTAGACATAAATGGAAGATTTGAAATGGGTCTATAATTTGCTAGATTATTATGATCTAATTGTGGTTTCTTAATGAGAGGTTTTATAACTGCCAGTTTAAATGTTCTTGGAACATGACCTAAAGATAAAGACGAGTTAATAATATTGAGGAGAGGCTCTTCCACTACAGGTAACACTTCTTTCAGTAGTTTAGTTGGTATAGGATCTAATAAACATGTTGTTGTTTTAGATGAAGTGATAAGTTTATTTAACTCTTTTTGTTCTATAGTTGTAAAGCACTGTAATTGTTCTTTCGGGGTGATAATTGAAGCTGAATTATAAGACGCAAATGAAGATTGAACGTTTACAATTGTGGTTCTGATGCTTTCTATTTTCTCAGTGAAGAAGTTCATGAAATCATTACTACTGAACTGTAACGGGATATTTTGTTCGGTTGACGTCTGTTTATTTGTTAGTCTAGCCACGGTGTTAAATAAAAACCTTGGATTGTTTTGGTTGTTTTCTATTAGTTTGCGGAGGTTAATCTAGTGGAAACATTTGGTCCTGCGGCTAAACAAAATCTTGCTGAAAGCTCATTTTTTGAGATATCAACCTCATATTTGGAACACCGCTTGTTTAGATTTATGGCTTTGATTTTCTCACAGTTTTAGAGTAAAAAGTATTTTGGAAAATATATATTTCATATAATAATAGAAAATGGTATGTTTGTACATTTTCATAACAATAAATGTAAAATTTAAGAACTTATTCAAGTTCACTTTTTAAACTCTTTTTCACTTCACAATAATCTGCTAAGTGTCATCTTTAAAAAGAGACCAAACTTCAGTCTGTGCTCCAAAGCATTCAAGATTTATGGCAGTTTACGTCGGAAATTTCATTTTCAGGTCTATGCTCAAAAAGTGAATAAATGGATTATACTGCATAAATATAATTAGGTCTGTATTTCAAAGCATTCATGAACTACAATAATTTAAGTACAGATCTATGTTGAAAAAGGGTGACAGACAATCTTATATAATATTTAAAATAAGCATGTTGTTGAGTATCCCTTCATGCATACTTGCAGACGGCCAGTACAGCAGCGTCCCGGACGGGTTGTTCCGCAGACCGTCCGAGGGTCAGAGTCTGATCAGCTACCTCTCCGAGCAGGACTTCGGCAGCTGTGCTGACCTGGAAAAGGTGAGCACAAACTCCTCACTGCGCTCAGCATTCCTCTTTCTCATCTAATGCGTGTTTTTCATAACTCTAATTCATATCCCGTCACTGCAGGAAAACGCCCACTTCAGCATCTCTGAGTCCCTGATAGCGGCCATCGAGCTGATGAAGTGTAACATGCGCAGGCGGGCAGAGGAGGCTGAGGAAGAGGGCGACAGCGACTCGGAAATCCAGCAGCTCAAGCAGAAAATCCGCCTGCGCAGAATGCAGATACGCCGAACGCGGCTGAAGCCAACGCTTTCCTCTAACAATCGTAAGATGAGATGTTTAAGGCCTTTTAACATAAACATACTTTTTTGTTATTCGCTCAGGGTTCAAATGAAGTTGGAAATACCTTTGCAGAGATCTACTGTTAGTGAACATCCCGACGCCGCCTACGCTGCTGAGAGCGACGTTTAGATGAATATGTAAATATGTGCTGCAGGCTTTTCTCTCATTAACAAAATAAACGCACAACAAAAATGACAGCGGTGAGAAAACAGCAGTTAAGAAAGCACCTGATCATAGAGATGTGGATGTTTGCACCAGCTCTGCAATTCTGCACTCCAGTCAAGTCACGTTTAGCACTGTATACAACAGATTTCTTTAAAGCAACAGTATTAAACATGAAAAAAGTCTCTTTCAATTAGAGTTGCAACTACAATTTCTACTATAAGTACAGGTGAAACTCGAAAAATTAGAATATCGTGTAAAAGTTCATTTATTTCAGTAATTCAACTTAAATGATTAGTTCCTAATAATTTACTCACCCCAATGCCATCCAAGATATCCACATCTTTCTTTCCTCAGTGGGAGAGAAATTATGTTTTTTGAGGAAAACATTTCTGGATTTTTCTTCTAACAATGGACTTCATTGGTGACCATCGTTTTTAAGTCCAAATCAATGCAGTACGCGATCACAGCTGAAGAAGAGGTTGTTATCTAGCGAAACGATAGGTCATTTTCACAAAAAATATATAATTTATAGACTTTTACCTTCAATAGTTCAGATTGAGCTGATCAACAAATGGACAGGGAACTACGTCATCACGTTGAAAGGCATTTTGACATTATTTTGTGTGTATTTCACTGCTTAAGCGCAATAAGCAGTGAAAAAGAGCTCAATTTAGTACTGAGAGTATTGAAATTAGTACAATTTGTACAATACGCACAATCCCTCGCCGAAATTCAAGCCCTTTAACAGCAACAATATTCATCCGGAGCAAATGAAACGAGTGAGGGGAGGCGGGTTTATGTGTAACTCGCTGTCGGAGAGATGACAGAGAGAGAGAGCTGCTGGTAACGTGTATCTATTCTGCAGAAAATGAGTTTTCTAAGCATTTCAGATATTACAGTAATGATATTATGTATCAAACCACGGCCCCGTTAGAATGATGATGACCCGGTGTAAAAAAGCCCTAATATACTCCGCTTTTATCCCCCACAGAGGTCCCATCTGTTGACAGTGGGGGCTCACAGAGGAGCTCCCAGGACTCCTTTCACCCCTCTGACTCCGGCTCGGATAGAGAAGTGGAGGACATTGAGCTCAAAGGTAGGAGCTCTAGATCTCTGCATGTGACGCCTTCATTCCCGCTTGTGATCATATAATTATCCTCACGATTGCCTTCATTGCCCATAATATCATGTGATGAGAAGTGTGTTGTGTGTCCCAATCTCATTACCGATTTCACACTGATTATGCTCATTTTTAATTCCTAATTTGTAGCTTTGAATCAAGTTTTTCTTGATTTGGTTTGTGTGTTTTTGCAGGAAAGAGCAGAATAGTAATTGCAGGTGTTATTATACTTAATACATCATACTTCAGTGCACAAGTCAACGTGAAATCAGAGTGATTTCTGAAGGATCATGTGACACTGAAAGACTGGAGTAATGATGCTGAAAATTCAGCTTTGATCACAGGAATAAATTATATTTTACAACATATTCACATAGACATGTCTTTTAATATTATGAAATATTATTACAATTTAATGTTTTTTTTCTGTATTTTTGACAGCCTTGGTGAGCAAAAGACATTGTATGAATATATTTTGACACTGCCTTTTGAACCAAGAGCAGTTTCTGCACTGATGAGCCGTGACCAGGACGTTTATTAAGACAGTAAATGTGTCTAGTTTAGATGTTATCTCTGGTCTGTGTCTCTCAGATGGCAGTGATGGTCAGTCCCTGCTGGCGGTGTCTCAGAGCGGCCTGTCCCTGTCACTCGCGTCCCTCTTCTCAGGTACCAGAGGCAGACGGGGTCGAAGGGAAGCCATGTGTTCAGTCTCAGCTTTTGCTGCTTGATAAATGATAGACTACGGGCTCGGAGGAGTTTAGACCTCTACAACAGTAGCTGTTTCTGCTTTTTCCTTGGCTTTGCTTGTTCATCTCCCCTCATCCCATCCCGTGTGTCTTTATGCATGACGTATCAGCCTTTTGTTTGCCATGTCGCCGCTTGCTGTCTGTTATTTATGGCACTAACAAATAAACCTGCAACCTTTAGCACTGCTAGCAGCAGAATGATAAGATGATAAGAATGGATGAAATAATGTCGCCGAATCACTTTTTGTTAATATTAATCATTAAGTCTGTAGTTTTCTTATCTTAAAGCTTTTATTCAAAGCCAATGCCACGAATCAGCTTTCTGTCTTTATGGTTATTGGGATTGATACCATTTTGTTATGTAATTTTAGGACACGGGACATTTGGGAAATGAAAACTGATCAATCCTTTGCAACTAGTTATAATTTTTTAAATATAATATACATTTTTTATATATATATATATATATATATATAATCTATTTTATTTTATTTAATATGTGTATGCATAGACATTTTGTTTATAAAACTCCGCATCTACATAACTTAATATTTTATATATATATACACAGGTGAAACTCGAAAAATTTGAATATCGTGCAAAAGTTCATTTATTTCAGTAATTCAACTTAAAAGATTAAACTAATATAGACTCAATACATGCAAAGTGAGATATTTCAAGCCTTTATTTGTTATAATTTTGATGATTATGGCTTACAGTTTATGAACATTTTCAAAATTTCTGAGATTTTGAATTTGGGGTTTTCATAAGCTGTACGATAAAGGCTTGAAATATCTCACTTTGCATGTATTGAGTCTATATAATATATTAGTTTCTCCTTTTAAGTTGAATTACTGAAATAAATGAACTTTTGCACGATATTCAAATTTTTCGAGTTTCACCTGTATGTATACACATACACACACATATAAAATATATGTACATATATACATATTCATGTATGTATACATAAAACAGTATAATAATAAGTATAATGAAATGTTGCATTTTAAAAACAAATATTAAATATTAATATAATGCATTATACTTATAATTATTATTATATAGAGTACATGTATATACATATACTCAGAATTTATGTATATATTTTTTGTCTGGCCTTATATATTCAAAAACATTTAGTGTGTGCTAAACATTTGCACAATATTTATAAATTTCTCTAAATATTTTAGGGACACTAAGAATGAATCACATCTCAATAATATAAAAATAATCCAAAAACGGTCACATTATGACTGGTGTATTGGCGCACAGCTCTCATAGGAGGAAGCATTGAGTGTTTCTTCTCGTTGTTCTCAGACGCAGACATCAAACGCTGTGTGTCCAGCAGCAGATCCTTCCTCAGCTCAGACTCCATGTAAGCACTTCTGAAACCTCTCAGTGACTCGGCATTTGAAGAGACTCCATTTTCATTGTCTTTTTGTTTGGGCATCATTGAATTCTTTGTGTTTGTCACAGCTCTCCGTCCATGCTGCAGTCCAACTCTGCCGAGTCCGTGGCGATGGGTCTCCTCAGGCAGTTCGAGGGCATGCAGCTGCCCGCCGCCTCCGAGCTCGACTGGCTGGTTCCTGAGCACGACGCCCCTCAAAAAGTACATGTATTTACATCCTTAGGCCTGAAACAGACTCTATGCAAATATACAAATTTGAGCTTCCTTGTGTGAAGTGTTTTCTGTACTAGTGGTCAACTGAGAAGGGCTTGATGGAGTTTTCCATGTTTTCAGTGTTATACGGTAGGGGGCGCTATTACACATCTTCTTGACTTAATGGGCAATGCTGATAATATTGGAAAATAATGGTTTATTTAATCATTTATCATGCTATCAAGGCAAGACTATGGAAGCTTGTTTCCGCCATTTAAAACCTTTTTATCTCACAATTCAGACTTTTTTTTCCCTTGCAATCACAATTGGGGCTTTATAACTTGCAACTCTGAATTTATATCTCACAAGAATTGAGATATAACGAATTGTGATATAAACTCACAATTGCAAGTTATAAAGTCATTGCGAGTTATGGGAATTGCAGTTCTGAGAGAAAAAAACCAGCTCACAATTTTGGCTTTAAAACTTGCAATTGCTGGAAAAAAGACAGAATTGTGAGTTTAATGGTGAATTTCTCAGAACTGCGATATTGTATCTCCCAATTCAGACTTTTTTTCCTCAGAATTGTGAGATAAACTCGGAATTGCTAGTTATAAAGCCCCAATTGCGATATTTAAAGTTGCTATTGTGAGAAAAAAAGTCAGAATTATGAGATAAGTCGCAATTAACTTTTTGTTTTGTTTATTCCATGGTGGAAACAAGCGTGAAACGGGTGAATACGGTAAAAATATATATAAAAAAAATAGATATCACACAATTCCCCAATTGATTAATCGCAGAACATTAAAGGGTTATTTCACCCAAAAATGAAAATTCTGTCAGTAATCACTCACCCTCATGTTGTTCCAACCCCGTAAGACTTTCGTTCATCTTCAGAACACAAATTAAGATATGTTTGATGAACTCTGAGAGCTGGCTCACTCCTCCATAGGCTTCTATGAGATCGAAACTTGCCGGACCAAAAAAGTTAGTAAAGACATCGTTAAAATAGTCCAAGTGACTACAGTGGTTCAACCATAAGTTTATCAAGCGACGAGAATACTTTTTACGTGCAAAAAGCAACAAAAATAACGACTTTATTCAAGTATTCATTTTCGTCTGTGTGGGCCTGAATGAATTCACGTAGTGTAACAGCGCAGCGCGTCTGGGTTCTACGTCACCACGTAGGCTCACTATTGGCCGACGCTGGTCATGTGTGTGATGCGTGTGATTATTCTGTTTGTTCAGCAACCACAATCGCAAATATAGTCGAGATTCATGTTTGGATTTATTACAGTTCATCACAGAGAAGCTTTGATGGCAGATTTAGTCGCAGGAAACAGCGCAAGTGGCTCGTGACAGAACACAGACTGACTGAATGACATCTTAATGGAGATTGTTAAACTGCAGCTTACATGTTTGGTTTGGCAGGTTGTGTTTTCAGATCATCCGTTCTTCTTCCGTATTGTAGAGAGAGAGTGTGTGCGCATGGTTGCCAAATGGCAAAGATTAAGTAAAACACCAGGTAGAAAAAGCGTTTGGTTCTGATTGGGGGGTTTAAACTTTTAAACTTTTTCGTCAATGATATTGTATGTTGATATTGTCACGGTTCTCATTTAAAGGATTAGTTCACTTTTTTTTAAAAAGATCGTTTCGCTAGATAAGACCCTTATTTCTCGACTGGGATCGTGTCGAGACTTTGAAGCTGCATTGAGATGGACATGTGAACCTTCTTTGAACATTGACCTATACGTTGGTTGCCATTGAAGTCCATTCTGTGTAGAAAAATCCTGGAATGTTTTCCTCAAAAACCTTAATTTCTTTTCAACTGATGAAAGAAAGACATGGATATCTTGGATGACATTATATAGTAAATTATCAGCAAACATTTTTTGAAAGTGAACTAATCCTTTAATGACGTTGATGTCGCCTCGTCACAGTCTCGTCTTAGTCATTAGACTTTGACGTACATTTTTCGTCATCGATTTCATGAACAAAATGAACACTAGAGCAAACCCCTGATTTCTGGCTCAGTTCAGGAGTAAAAACTCATTACGAGAAAACTGCCTTTAATTATATGTATTATAATTGAAATGTACAGATGCATATATATATTCAATTTAATCGAACAAACACTTTAGTGTGCATTTTGGATGTTTTCTTTCCATTAGACTGAAAGACGACATGTTATGGAAGCAAAATAGCTTAAAATCTTGCCTTAAAATTTGGATTTTTCTGTTTTACAGCTTCTTCCAATGCCAGATTCTCTTCCCATCTCACCGGACGATGGCGAACACGCAGACATTTACAAGTTACGCATCCGAGTCCGAGGAAACTTGGAGTGGGCTCCTCCTAGACCACAGATCATCTTCAACATTCACCCTCCTCCAAAGTAAGACCATCACCATTCAGTCTCATTCTCTTTAGTACATGACTCTGTATCTGTTATATCTCTCCATTGATCCTATCAGGAGGAAAGTGGTGGTGGCGAAGCAGAACTACCGCTGCGCTGGCTGTGGCATTCGCATCGATCCAGGTACAGAACGCAGATGCCCAACACTAATAACCTGCTTTACTTGAACACGTGTGTTGACTTGAGTGCTTTCTTTTTGCAATAGACTATATAAAGAGGCTGAGGTACTGTGAGTATCTGGGCCGGTACTTTTGCCAGTGCTGTCACGAGAACGCACAGGCCGTGGTGCCAGGAAAGGTCCTTAGGAAGTGGGACTTCAGTAAAAGCTACGTCAGCAACTTTTCCCGAGACTTGCTGGCCAAGATCTCAGGAGACCCGCTCTTCAACCCGAACGACATCAACAGCGGCCTTTACAAGAAGGTCAAAGCCCTGGAGACAGTGCGCGTATGTCTCATGAACATGATTGTATCTTATCAAGGCGTCCTTATTACAGTGTAATTACATGTAATGTTTAATGTTTTGTAGGGACTTTTTATTTGTGATTGGTATTTGTACTGGTTCTATTACAGGCATTGAGGGAACAGTTAAACCACATGAAGAATCTCTTAAAAACTTGCCGTTTGGCTAAAGAGTAAGTGTTTTCACTGCATTTTTAAAAAAGTTTGAAACACCATGAACACTGCATTAGAAGTCTCCTCTCTGTTGACAGTGTGCTGGATCAGTTTGACACTCTTCCCGGACATCTGACCGAAGACTTTCACCTGTTTTCTCTCAACGACCTCAGCGCTGTACGTAGCGGCTGCCTGGCCCCAAAGCTGCGGGATCTGCTCCGCCTCGGCTCCTGCCACGTCACAGACTGTGTGGTGAGAAAACACTTTCGATAGGAGTTACAGAACTTTTTTATTTCTTTAGGCGTCTGAAACGGGGAATTGAAATTTCATCATCTAGATTCATTTATTCGTCTATTGTCGTTTTCCCACAGCTCTGCCAGGCCAAGGGCTTCATCTGCGAGTTCTGTGGAAATGACAAAGACATTATCTTCCCCTACGAGCTCAACAAGTGCCTGCGTTGTGATGGTGAGCATTTATAGATGCATTTTTATATATTTTTTTTTATTATAAAAAAAAAAAAAAATGTATGCATTAATATATGCATTTATTTATATCATGTTATTTATATTTGTTCGTTTATGCAATTTTAGTTATGCATTATGTATTTATATATGCATTTATTTATTCAATTTTATTTATATTTATTAATTTATGCATGTTTTATTTATGCTTTTTTGTTTTTATATATGGGTTTATTTGTATTTACAGTTTTATATTTATTTATGCATGTGTACATATTTATATTTATGCATTTATAAATGCATTTATTTATATTTTATTTTTATTTATTACTTTTTTATTTATGCATTTATTTATACATTTTTACATTTATTTATGCATGTACACACAATCTTATTTGTGCATTTATTTATTTATACATTTCCATTTATGCATGCATTTATTTATACACATTTATTATATTTATTAATGTATGCATTTAATTATTTGTATGTGCATGTTTTTATTTATGCATATATATATATATGCATTTAATTATTTATACATTTTTATTTATGCTTTCTTAAATGCATTTATTTATTCAGTTTTATTTATTTATTTATGCATGCATTCGTCTATTTCTTTATGCTTTTCTATGCATGTATTTATGCATTTATTTATGTATCTATACATTTTATTTATTTATGCATTTATTAAACTAGGCTAAAATGTTTTCTTTGGGTTGTCTGTTCATCTTTCTATCTTGCACTCTACAGGTATTTAAAAAGTGTTTTCAAACTAATGTTTTTTTTTTTTCCTTTGCCATGTTTGGTTGTAATGGTTGGTGTGTGTTTGCAGATTGTCGTGCGTGCTATCATAAGAGCTGCTTTAAGGCTGGGAAGGAGTGTCCTCGCTGTCTGAGACTTGCCGAGAGGAGAGAGCGGATGGCCCGCAAGAACATGGAGGAGCAGGAGGACGGAGATGAGGGCGAGGCGAGCGGGACTTAGCACATGATAACACCAGTAAGATCTCACGAGAGCACAACGGAACAGTGAATGTAGAGACTGATATTCAGACAAACTTTTCTTGATTCCAGTCCCAAATAAGCTGCTCTAAAAGTCCTGCTGACTGCAGCATTATTGATAATTAAAGCTACAAAGAGTTTATGTGCAAATAATATGTTTCAGCTTTTAAGGATTGCTGCCTTCGTACAGAAAACTACTGCTTTTTACGATTTGCCATGTTCTTGTTTGCTTCTGTTGCCTCCGTCCTTTAAAATCACATTCGTTTTAATCAACAGGGTGTCGAGTCCTGGGTCGTAAACTTTTATGTTTTTTGTTTTTTTTATGTGTCCGCGTTTTGTTGGTTATATTTATTCGTGTATCTTGTCGCGTGCCTCATTAATGGCCGTTGGTTTGTAACGATGAGAGACGGAGAAGGGCAGCTGAACTCCAGCGAGTCTTGCACAACCTTTGTTTCCCGAGAGGTTTCTAGAAGTGTCAGGTTCAAACTTACTGTGTTGAAGATCAAAGCTACTAAGACAATAGGCCTCATTGCGTGAAATGCCAGCAGAATGTGTTTGTGTGTTATCGTAAACATTCATTTGAATACAACAATGGACCAAATAAAAGTGAAACCAATTTTTGTGTAAACGATTGAAGCGCAAATTGTATTGAACTGAAGACAACTATTTATACAAGAACGATTTTTTGCAGAATTTTGCACAAGAACTACAAGAATACAGAAATTGTTCTGTTTGTTCGTAAAACCATTTTAGCCACAAACCATTCTTGCGGAAGTTGTTTTGGTTTGGCAAAATTTTTTAGCCACTTTTCCACTTTTCTTGCTTACATTTTTATTTTTTGGTTCTGTAAATTCCTTGTTTTGCTCTTTCGTTTTAATCCCTTTCTAAATTCTTTTGGTTTTATGAACGATTTACACAAGTACAATTTGCTTGCGCATAAAATCATTCCTCCTCCTTTTACTTTTGCGAGCGATTTAGATAGGATTTTTTTTTCTGCTCATTCACAAATCCGTTGTTTTTGGTTTTCCCCAAAATATTTTCGCCGAAATTTCTTCTGCTCGTATATGGTAAGTCTGTCTTGCGTAATTTTTACAATGAATTTGTAAAATTCATTCATCTTTTGCTCTGTAACTAGGAACCCATTCTTCCACAATTATTTTGGTTTTATGAGCGATTAACTCAGAAGCTTCTTGTTCTCTTGTAAAACTGAGTGCGTCAACTTGCGTGAATGCTTTTACTAACCGTATAAACTGAAATATATTCAGCTCATTTCACAAATGAGGTCCAATACTGGTCTTTATTTGTTAATTCAAAGGCCTTTTTGCTTTAACACTTTGCTCCTACCAAAAATGGCACTTTGTTTGTATTGATTTCCTGTTCTGTGTTTAACAAATCTTGTCTTGTTGGATCTTTAATTTGCACTAGTTTGTTTGAACAAGAACATTATTAATGTTTGAACTGGAACATCATTCCAACATCTCACATTCAGTCCAAAATCTCCAATGGTCTTAAACCGTGCTTGTCCAGTGAAGCTGCTCATGCAAAAAGACAGTTGTACCAAAGTGTTATTTGATTAAAAGAGTTTATTGCATTGGTAAGTCGTATTATAATTCACTACATCATAGTTCCACCAGTTAATGAAGTATCTAATAAAATATATTCCCTATTTGAGTATATCTGAAGCAATAACAACCATGTGCTACTTTGCCACAAGCATTAAATGACTTGAATTGCACTGACCTTACGTCTATGAGATTGAACGAGTGAACAAACTTGCTTTTGTATGGTTGCTTATGAGCTATAATATTAAGTTTATAACTTTTTCATTTGATCCTGCTGATGATGTCTCCACTTGAGCTTACTCTTGTAAAATTACTGAATTGCCTTTTTTATTCAGGGGCTTTTGATGCACTATTTGAAAAATGTACATAAATAATTTCTTATTGTTATAAATATGTTACTGACAATTAAAGATGTTTAGACTGTTTTAGAGTCATTATTGTGTTGTTGTCTCTACGTGATCACATGCTCTAAGGGAAAACATGTATTTAAACATTATTTTCCTCAAGTCTGTACTTTTTCTATTGCTTCATCCAAATGCACCACATGCATATGATTACAAGTGCATAACCTGTGATTATCAGCAGGTAAATGCGGAAGAGAAGGAAGTCCAGGATGTATCCCACGTGGCACCACTGGTTCTGTAGATGGTCTTCCTTTCGTAGAATGGTCAGATAAGAGTTCATCTCACTAAGATCCTTACTGATCTGTCTGAGTTCAGGCACATCCAGTGTCATGGTTCCAGACACTAGGGGACAAAAAAAAAAGCAAACATTTAACATCTGAAAGTTAGTATGCTATACATTAGCTGTTTCCACCCACCTCTTTTTATGCAACTTTATAAAGTTGCATAAAAAACAATGCTGTGTTCAGGGCTAAATGCGCTCATTGCATGCATGTAGCTACATTATATGATGGTATTTTGACCAGCTGAAGAGCTGTCGGAGTCAAAACAGTTCACACTTATTCAAATGAACCGCACTAACAGAGCAATCGCACCAGAGTTTGTTTTAATCCAACCAAACATGGTAAGTGTGAACACACTCTAAGCCCGGATTTCCACCAACTGCGGAACGGCTGCGTTCCGACTCCGGCAATCCGCAGCCCTCCGGAGCAGATACGCAGAGCTTCTATTTTTGCCGGATGCCGGAGAGCTCCGCAGCAATTCAGCACTTATATTGCGCGATCATACGTGAATTCGCAAGATCTAGTGGGTCCTCGTGACTTCAGCTGTCAGTCATGGCCGCAGCCATTCCGCAAAGAATACGGACCTGGTGGGTATTGAAGGACGACGAAGCACGGAGCCGATCCGCAGCCGTTCCGCAGTTGGTGGAAATCCGGGGTTAGAGTGTGTTCACACTTGGCATGTTTGGTTGGATTAAAACAAACTCTGGTGCGATTGCTCTGTTAGTGCGGTTCATTTGAATAAGTGTGAACTGTTTTGACTCCGACAGCTCTTCAGCTGGTCAAAATACCATCATATAATGTAGCTACACGCATGCAATGAGCGCATTTAGCCCTGAACACAGCATTGTTTTGGGTGTTCGGTAAGTTCCGTCGCGATACGTAATAAAAGCCGACCAATCAGGTTGTGAACGTAATAATAATAATAATAATAATTCATTACATTCATATAGCGCTTTTCTCGGCACTCAAAGCGCTTTACATAGAAGGGGGGAATCTCCTCAACCACCACCAATGTGCAGCATCCACTTGGATGATGCGACGGCAGCCATATTGCGCCAGAACGCCCACCACACACCAGCTTACTGGTGGAGAGGAGACAGTGATGAAGCCAATCAGTATATGAGGATGATTAGGAGGCCATGATGGACAGAGGCCACTGGGCAAATTTGGCCAGGATGCCGGGGTTACACCCCTACTCTTTCGAAAGACATCCTGGGATTTTTAATGACCACAGAGAGTCAGGACCTCGGTTTTACCTCTCATCCAAAGGACGGTGCTCTTTGACAGTATAGTGTCCCATCACTATACTGGGGCGTTAGGATCCACACAGACCACAGGGTGAGCACCCCTTGCTGGCCTCACTAACACCTCTTCCAGCAGCAACCTGGTTTTCTCAGGAGGTCTCCCATCCAGGTACTGACCAGGCTCAACCCTGCTTAGCTTCAGTCTGCAACCGGTCTTGGGCTACAGGGTGACATGGCTGCTGACGTATCCTTATGCCTTTAGGTTCGGTATCTTTAGGTTCAGTGTTAAAATGCCAATGTGAACGCTAAGAAGACCAGGACTAAATTTAATTTAATTGTATTGTTTTGCTCCAGACCAAACTAACCAAACTATAACAGTATAGAATTTTTATTTCAAATATTTTGTGCCAGTTTCCCAGGAAGTGATGACTTTGTTCTCTTGAACACATGGAATAGAAATGGTGCTTTATTGCCAAAATGTTTTATGCCATATTTAAATTTTGCGCACAAGTTAAATTCGCAGCTTTGGACAGAAACATAGCTAGTGTAATTTTGCTGGGGCATCTTACCATTAGTGGCTGTCTGTCGACTGAGCGTTGGGTTGGTGGCTTGTTTCTCTTCTAGTTTGGCTAAAGGGTCTTCAGGGAAACTGTAGCAAATAAGCCGAGCAATGAAGTGCATCACCAGCACCTGTACCCAGTGCGGCACTTCCCTGTACCTCATTGAATTATGGTGGAGAACGCAGGTAATGAGGACCGTCTCCAGTAGACTTATGACCATGAATGCCAAACACACGGAGAAATAGATACCTAAAGAGGTGAAACCAAATTTTAGAGATTGATTGAGTGTTCACATTATACTACATAAGTAAGTTCTTGATTCTAATTGATTAACACTCATTTCAAGCGCTCTGGAATACTTGTTGGTCCATCATGGTCTAGTATGTTTGCATAATGACTGTTAAACGGTACAGTTCACCATTGTCCTTGGCAAAATACTGGTGATACATTCATGTCTCTCGTATGTGTTTTGTTTAGCTAATGGCCTTGGAGGACTTCAGTATTAAGCTGAAAGTATACAACATTTGATAGATGGTTAAAAGCCAAAGATTCTCCAACTGAAGCAAGAGAACAAACTGTTGCTCAGAATAATAACCACTAAAAGATAACTAGTCCGTAAAGTTCATAACATAATAATGAAATTTTATTTTTGTTTAATACTAACATTGTTAATGCTAATGGGTTCACTTTGAAAATGGACGTGAAGTCTGACAAACTTTCTATTCAATGATGCTGGGATTATTGTTTGCTGTTAAACACCTTAAGATTTAAATATACCTATGAAAATTGTCTTTGCATGGCTACGAAGTAATCCAGATTTATTGAATTACCAGCATGAGGGTGAGTAAATAACCAAATGTAATTTTTAGATGACCTGCTCCTTTAAGTAGAGTCTTAATAAAGCAGCCTACTTTACTCTCCAGGGTGTAATCGACCAATGTTCATCATTTGACATTCACACATTGCCTCATACAGGTGTGTTTTGGCTAATTGACCTATTAAAGGTGTTCCATTAGCAGTGCTGGGAAGCAGGTCGTTCATAATGAGAAGAAACACCGTATAGCCCAGAATGAGGGTCATTTTGAAGGAGGATCGATCCACGCTGTGCGGCGGCAAGTAGAAGGACAGGATGTCAATGATCATGAGGAAGGAGCTGGGGATGATCAGGTTCACCACATACAGAATCGGTCGTCGCTTTATCACCACCTGCAGGATAGAAACAGTAAAGGTCCGTTCACACCATGAATTATAATGGAACCTTGGCTCCCTGAGATGAGGGAACGAGTATTGCGTAAGGCCATCTTACGCTATGGGAACCCCGTTTAAAACGCCGTACGTGCTTAACTTCGCTCCATACAGTAGCCCGAGGCAAGATGCCTGAGGCTAAGAAAGAGTAAAGTATGAACCCAATAAAGCTAGTCCGTGACGGGCTTCGTAAAGGGAAAAAACAAGGAATAGGCCTAATAAGGGCCAAACTCTTATAATGTATATATATTGAAACCGTAGTTCGAGTTTAACCAGGACCGGATATGTATCGGGCCCAAGGTTTAGGGGGTTTGTCCTTACACATTTTGTATTGAAAGAACCCTCGCTTGCAAAGCGGGAACTTCCAGGTTATAAAACCTCATAAATGTGGACGGTGAAGCCGCACAGATATCTTCAATGGGTATTGCACTTGACCAAGCCCAAGACGAGGCCATGCCTCTTGTGGAATAAGCTCTGACGCCTAAGGGGCAATGAAGGCCCTTAGACTCATAATCCAGCGTGATAATCTCTGCTTTTAGACGAGCACCTTGGTGCGGCCGCCAAAGCATACAAAAAGCTGTTCCGACTGTCTGAATGAGGCAGAATGTTCCAGATAAACTCTGAGAGCCCTGACGGGACAGAGTAAATTTGCGTCTCTTTCATCCTCTGGTGAGGGAAGAGCTGCTAGTGAAATAACCTGTGCTCTGAACTGAGTAAATTTGCGTTTCTTTTATCCTCTGGTGAGGGAAGAGCTGCTAGTGAAATAACCTGTGCTCTGAACTGAGTCAGAGCACTTTAGGAATATAACCATGCCTTGGCTTGAGGACGGCTCTGGAGTCGTTAGGCCCAAACGTTAGGACGCGCTCACTGATAGCGCGTGTAAATCACCCACTCTCTTGACTGAAGTGAGCGCCAGTAAAAGAGCGGTTTTGAGCGAAAGGTGCTTCAGGTCACAGACCGAAGCGGTTCAAACAGGGCACCCTTCAATGCTTCCAGGACCCAGATAGGCACAGAGGGGGGTCGCGGAGGGTTTGGCCTCCTTGCCCCTTTAAGGAAGTGCACGATGAGGTAGTTCCTTCCTAGTGATTGTCCGGCCACAAGAGGATGAGATGCTGTTATGGCCACCACATATACTTTGAGCGTGGAGGAGGTGCGACCCGTGTCCAAGAGCTCTTGCAAAAAAGCGAGTATACTTGGTACTCCGCATGAGTAGGGGTCCAGGCTCCGCGCACCAGCCAGAGAACACCACCCATTTCTGAGCGTAGAGGTGCCTAGTTGAGGGCGTTTTTAGCACCCTATCCGGGAGACACCTGGGTACCCGTTGAGGGGCCATACATGAAGGGCCCACAAGTCGGGACGGGGATGCCAGATTTTCCCGTTCGCCTGCGTTCGCTCTCCTTAGCGGACTGTTTCCAGCAGCTGTTTCCAGCAGTTGTGTCAACTTCGGAGAACCATAACTGGGTCTTCCAGAGAGGGGCTATTAGTAGCACTGCACACTTGCTTTCACTGATCCGTTCGATGACCTGTGGTAACATCGTGACCGGAGGAAATGCATATAGCGGACGGCTCGGCCAGTCGTGGGCAAGCGTGTCCTTGCTCTTTGAGAAAAATGTTCGGCAATGAGCGCTGTCTTCTGAGGCGAAGAGGTCGACCTCTGCCTCGCCGAAGATGCTCCATATCAGCTGAACCGTCTGAGGGTGAAGAGACCATTCCCCTGGGGGAACATTGTCTCTGGATAGCATATCCGCAACCTGATTCAGAATGCCTGGCACATGCGCCGCCCTCAGCCAGCGAATTGTGCTGAGCCCATAGAATGAGACTCTTGGCCATGGCGTGCAGGTTGTTTGACCTGAGACTGCCCTGGCGATTTATGCAAGACACCACTGCCATGTTGTCCGTTCGGACCAGGACGTGGTGGCCTTTTAGATATGGGAGAAAAGCTTTCATTGATAGAACGACCGCTCTCACCTCTAGACAGTTTATATGTAGGCGCTTCTCCGGGCTTGACCATAGGCCAGAGATGGGCCTGCCCTCGTAAAGGGCCCCCCAACCTAGGTTGGAGGCGTCGGTCGAGATCACTTTTCTCTTTGAAACCACACCCATACCAGTCGGCCGCTTTCCAGGGAGTCAGGGCTTTGATGCAGCCGTGGCTCGCACTGATTAGTAAGTGGCCAGATTGCCACGCGTGAGCTGGTACACAGGGTTTTAGCCAGCGCTAAAGAGGACCCATGTGCAGTAGTCCTAGCTGGAGTACTGATGATGCTGAGGCCATGAGACCCAACATCCTCTGAAATCTTTTGAGAGGCGTCAAGGCGTCCGCTTTGAAAGATGCCTCTAGGCGTTGAATGGAGAGCGCGCGCTCTGGTGTAAGGCGCGTATCATTCGTATAGAGTCTATCAGGAAATATCATTTTTTATATCAGAAAAAATAAATACTCTGGCTGGGAGACAGTGTGCTCTTGGAAGATCCTGATACCCAGACATCTGATATAGATCCTGAGACCCAGGCATTATAGATGGCTGAGGAGCCAGGATCTGTGAGTTATCAACTGCGCCTCCGATTGAGCTATAATCAGCCAATCGTCGAGGTAGTCTAACACTCGCACTCCCCACTGTCAACACTCATTCTGATATACCGGGGATAGCCTCCCAGGCCTTGGCCCGCATAGCTAGGGGTTGAATGAAGACTGTTGATCGTACAGATTTAGTCAATTACAGGCTGATCTCGAATCTACCTTTTCTGTCAAAGATACTAGAAAAGGCGGTATCCTCACAACTATGTTCCTTTTTAGAAAGAAATGATATCTGCGAGGATTTTCAGTCAGGATTTAGACCGTTCCATAGTACTGAGACTGCTCTCATTAGAGTTACAAATGATTTGCTCTTATTATCCGATCGTGGTTGTATCTCACTATTAGTGTTACTCGATCTTAGTGCTGCATTTGATACTGTTGACCACAACATTCTGTTAAATAGACTCAGAAATATGTTGGCATTAGTGGAATTGCATTAGCATGGTTTAAATCAGACTTATCTGAACGTTATCAGTTTGTAGCAGTAAATGAAGAAATGACTTATCGATCAAAAGTTCAGTATGGCGTACCACAAGGCTCAGTACTAGGACCGATGCTTTTCAATCTGTACATGCTACCCTTGGAGATATCATTAGGAAGCATGGAATTAGTTTTCACTGTTATGCTGATGGTACTCAGCTCTATATTTCCTCACGCCCTGACGAAACTTACCAATTCACAAAATTAACGGAATGCATAGCTGATATAAAAAATTGGATGACTAGTTATTTCCTACTACTTAATTCTGAAAAAACAGAGATTCTAATTATTGGACAAAAAACTTCCTCACGTAATAACCTAGAATACTGTCTAAGACTTGATGGCTGCTCTGTCAAGTCTTTGTCGTCGGTTAGGAACCTGGGGGTGCTTTTTTTTTCAAATCTTTCACTTGAAAGCCACGTTTCTAGTATCTGTAAAACCGCATTTTTCCATCTTAAAAATATATCTAAATTACGTCATATGCTCTCATTGACAAATGCGGAACAATTAGTTAATGCGTTCATGACATCAAGGCTAGATTATTGTAATGCTCTTATGGGTGGTTGCCCTGTACGCTTAATAAACAAATTACAGCTGGTCCAAAACACAGCAAGAACCAGAACCAGGAAGTATGACCATATTAGCCCTGTTCTGTCAACACTCCATTGGCTCCCTATTAAACATCGTATACATTTTTATATATTGCGGATTATTTACAAAGCACTAAATAATCTTTGGGGGGCGGGGATGTGGAAACAGTTTTCAGGTGTAGGGGTGCGTACTTTACAGTGGGCACACAATCTACATTTATTATCTCTCCCGCGCTGGCTGGGGTGTTTATGTGTAGGGGTGCGTACTTCATAGTGGGCACACGCCTTACATTCTTTACACTTCCAGCGTGAGCTGGGGGGAAGCTTGATACTGTGGGAACAGTGCTTATGTGCAGGGGTGCGTACTTTATAATGGGCACACGACCTACATTTATTACACCTCCAGCGCCGTGGCTAGGAAGGTTTTCGAGGCTTGGGGTCCAACACAATCTTGGGTCGGGGTCCCCGTTTCATTTGCAGGGGTGCACACTTGTAGTGGGCACACCGCCTATATTTAGAACACCTCCAGCAATGGCTGAATGAAATCTGGGGCCAGACCACTTCATGATAGGCCATGCTTGTGTGCTATTGGCACAGTGCATACTTTATAGTGGGCACACAGCCTACATTTAGAACACCTCCAGCATGAGCCAGAGGGGGAAAATGGTAGAAAGCGCTCTTTCTTCATTAGAGTCGCTGTTGGTACAGCGTAGGTTTGCAGGTAAGCGTACATTACAGTGGACTCAAAACCTACATTTTAAATACCTCCAGCTTGAGCTAAAGAGGATTATGTTCACTACCCCTTTTGTAGGAAGCCAGAGTTGGCTCTTTAACATGATTAAGCTGGCCATGCTTCGTCCAATCGCACTTATGCTGGGCTTAGATGGGGTGTGGGGTCAAAAGTTGAGCCCGACCAATCCCTTCTTCAGACACTGCCAAAGAGAGTGAGTCTGGGGGCGGGGCCGGCGTGAGCTTGTTCGCTTTGGTGAAAAGATTCAGTGCAGCCGAGATTCGAACTCGGGTCTCTGGCGCGATGAACCCCGCCATTGTGAACGGGAGGGCGCGAGGGGCGGGGCCGCTTTCTGTACATAAGAAAGCTGGCCGCGAGCGCAGTGAAGAGAGCAGCATAATTTTCATCTCCTGCCAGAGCCGGGATTCGACATGATCCCATTCATTTCAATGGAGCGCTGGCGACTTCCGGCGACACATTGACCGTTGGCGACGGAATGTTGGCGCGTCAAGCGTCGCGAGACCCGCGACAAAAGTTCAGAAATTTCAACTTTATGCAAATGAGAAGCGATTTTCACGAGCAACAACCAATAGGAAAGAAAACTTTCAGTGGAGCTCAGCTCACGTCACCGTCTCGAGTGCAGGCAAGACAAAAGAGTTCAAGGGCGATTTCACTGTTTTATATGATTTGACTGTAACCACATGCATGGATATAATAAAATGATGCATGGAAAAGAAACTGTCGACAGTCTCCGTGAGTTTAATTCACACATTTAGTTCGAGTGTTGTAATTTTATGACGCAAGTTTAGCACTGCTGCAGTTCATTTTACAGTTTCCCCTGCATTATGTTGACTATAGGGACAAGAAAATTGATTACTTGTCAAATTCGAATGACGTTTTAGTAATTTATGACAGTATGAGTTAATTTGTTGATTGATTGATCATTAATCTAGTAGGCTAAATTATTTAATCCACTAAACACTACTGTGGTAATATAAAAACACTCTCCCAACAGCATACTGTTTCTTTTGAGCCTAATTCCTAGTCAAATTAAAATGACATAGTTGTATCACTTGTGATGGTATTTTGTATAGATATGGCCAGACGTGCAGTCTACCAAAAACATTAGAGCGACAGCACAACAAACGCCCACAAGTGACTTCACAGTACAGAGACTAGCGACATACAGCGACAAAGTCGCTGGCGGTGTGAACGGGGCTTTAGATTTCACCACTGAGCCACAGGGGGGAATGACATAAGACAGTTACCGTGAGCAGAGAAGAGAGCGGCATGTTTTGTGTCGCCTGTTAAACACCGTTTATTTGCAGGTGTGCATGTTTTATAACAGGCTCGTTTGCTGCAATATTGACATTTCCAGCCGCCCGAACTAAAGAGGGGACTGGGAAATGTGTGAGAAATGGAGGTTGGTCTGGCCTCGGCGGGACTCAAACACTCTCTTTCTTCCTTCGTCTATGTGAGTGACGCAGTTTTGAAAACTCACAGTGTCCGTCTGGGTCATGCAGAGAGCTCGAGAGGGCTCTGCATGACGCGCGAAATGAGGGCGCGAGGGCGGGGCTCTTGAACGTAAAGAGAGCTAGCCGTGGGCGCGAGGCGCGAACATCGCTTGTGTCCGTCCACTCTGACATCCTTTGTGCGTGGCGCTTCTTTTGCGCGGCTCAAGCAAAAGGGAAGAAAGAGCGGGAAACGCGGGGCTTGTCATCGGCTAAACCATCCAGTCGAGCCCGCAGTGTGGGGAGCCCTTAGCGAGTGCAAGGATGTGACCATCTCCGCTGAAGAGAGGGCTTCTGCACGAGGCGCAGGTGGTTCGAGGCATTTGCAACAATGCCTCAAATTTGCTCTTTTGAAAAAGTGTGACTCAACGGCGAACACATTAATGCGTTGTAAGGATATATAGCGCACCGGATGGCACAGCAGAACAGCGGGCTGAAGGCGGTGTCCAGTTGAAAAACCAGGAAAGCCGACGCCCTCAGAACTGCAAGGCAGGTGGCTTGTTCCGCTGTAGGCTTTTCGACGGTGGCGAGAAAGCTTCTTATCAAGAGATCAGCGAAGTGGTGAGTTCGCTGAAGGAGATAAAATCTGAAGTTCCTAGGCGAGGAATGGGTGCTTATAGCCATAAGCCATGCCCATTCTGGCGGGCTCTGACGTGCCAGGGCGCTAAGTGCCCTGATTGGTTCGCGCGTCTGAGCCGCCTCGCCATAGGTTCGTGCAGTTGCTGCAGCACAGCCAATGGCCGCGCTCGTCACTCATCTGTGAATGCTGTGCAGCTGCACTGCGTTTTAAAGATTTGACTTCAATATTCTCGAGAAAAGGAGTTTTCCCATAGCGCAAGCTAGCCTTACGCAATACGAGAGACCTCTCGAAAGGGAACTATATTAGCGTCCACACCAGTGCACATTTATTACAAACACGCGCTGCAGTTTTGTCATCTGCTGCTTAAAATGCTTAAGCTCTTTAAAGCAGGATGGATTCTGATTGGCTGTCAATGTTTTTATTGGTCATCATCTGGAAAAAAAAACATTCTGAAAGCGATTTCAACGATATTGTTCCTCTGTGTCGTTAAGGTTGCAGTTGGTGTGGACTGCTACACTTTTAACTTTAGAATGATTTTTTTAAATTGTATCAATATAGCTATCATTCTTGGTGTGAGCGGGCCTTAAGATGTGGACTGACATACATTTCATAGCCATTTATTTTTTCCCTTTAAATCATGGAATGTATTAGTATGATATAATAAAAATGTATACGTTTTGGGAACAAATTATTAATTGATGATATGCAAAGTGAAAAAAAAAAATTGTGGCCATTCATTAAGAATTTGTTCCCACAACTTAATAATTCGGTCCCTGATTTTAGTTAAGCCGTGGCCACAGTGTAACTAAATTAAAATGACTAAACAAATTAGTACAACAACATGGCAAGGATTTAACTAAAATGATGAAACCAATTAATAAGACATAGGAATTAATTCTTAATTTCTTAATTCACAACATAACAAACAAACGCTTCGGTTACTCACGTAATCTCGGTTCCCGATAATGGGAATGAGTATTGCGTCAGAGAATCTTCTCTGATCGCTATTGGGAAACTCTGTTTTCTTAGAATACTGAAGCATGATTGGTTCACGTCTGTGAATTTCACAGACAAAAGGCCTTTCAGCCCACCAAGATGGACGGGGCAGACTGCCTATATAAGTCGCACTGAACAGCTTTCTAGTCAGATTTTCTCGAAGGTGCCCTAGCCTTAGAGAGTGAGTGGCGAGTCAGAGTGGCGCCACAAGTAAGACTGAGCATCTGTCCTCCCTGATTTGGCTGATGACCTGAGGGTGCAGTGCTAAGAAGGCATAGAGGCGCAGAGGAGGCCAACTGTGGGTCAGTGCGTCTAAAGAGGCACTTATGCCTGTCCAAAAATGCTCCAAATCATGCTGACCGTCAGGGGGTGGAGTCTCCATTTCCCTGGAGGCGGTCCCTTCCGGGACAGAATATCTGCTCCCGTGTTCATAGAGCCTGGCACATGCAGAGCTTGTATCGAGCAGAGATTGTCCTGTGCCCACAGGAGGAGGGCTGCCAGTCTGTTCAGAAGATGGTTCAACCCGTCTTGGAGGCATCTGTCATGACTACCTTCCTTCTGGAGACTGAGCCCAGTTCCAGGCACCTCTGATACAGATGTGGTGACTTCCAGGGGGTCAGGGCTCTGGCACAACAGTGGCTCACCCTGAGAATGATACGGCCCTCACGGCACGCTCAAGGTGGGATGCGGGCCTTCAACCAGTGTTGTAGAAGCTGCATGTTTAAGGCCCAAGGGAACTACTGAGGAGGCTGCTTCCATGTGGCCCAGTAGCTTCTGAAATGTTTTTAAAAGGATGTTGCTCCCCGGTTTGAAAGCTGGCGCTAGCTGCTGAATTTTCAGGGAGCGATCCGGTGAGATCAAAGCCTGCATGTTGGATGAGTCGAGTACTGTCCCCAGGAATGCAATGCGTTTTCTGGGTGACCACAAGCTTTTGCTAAGTGGTTGAGGAGCAGAGCTCTGTGAGTGCACAGCTCCTCCTTCGATTGGGCTAAGAGCAGCCAATCATCGAGCGAATTGGAGCAAGTAACCCCAATTTATTGTCTCTAAAACCCAGTTTGACATGCCCAGAATGGCTTCCCAAGCCTGACTTCGGGCGGCGAGGGGTTGGAGAGTCGCAGATGGCAGCCCGTCAGACTGTGGTTGGGGGGCTGACACTTGCAGCTGCATGAAACGGAGGAGAAATGCTCTTTTTGTGAAGGACTTCGTTTTTTATTTGATTTGCCATAACAGCAGGAGATGGGGTCCAGTACTAACTGTTTTAGGAAAGATATTTGCTCTTTATATTTGGCTTTCCGCATGAAATTTGCTCTTTTGTGTTTGCCGGAAAGCGCTGAGTCAGCTGCGAGTCTGGAGCTGAAGAGCCTTTGATCCGCCGCAGAGGCTGTTCTTTACGGTGAGTAGAGGCTGCTTCTTCTTCGGAGTTAGTGAGGAGATTAATCTTCGCGGTGAAGGAGAGTAAATCTGACTAGATAGTCGCTCAGTGCGATTTATATTGGTAGTCGGCCCCAGCCATCTTGGTGGGCTGAAAGGGCATTTGTCTGAAATTCACAGACATGAACCAATCAGGCTTCAGTATTCGGAGAAAACTGAGTTTCCCCATAGAGATCAGAGAACATTCTCTGACGCAATGCGAAATTAACCGTATCGAAAAGGAACATATTGTGGCCATTTACAACACACATACATTTTTTTATATGCTATGTAATCCACCTTAATTTTAATGTGAGTGGGGATGACCATTTGTAATTTGAATGTGTCTGGCTTCCAGTGTCAAATCTGCTTTCACAAAACAGCTTATTATGCTGCTTTATATTGCAAACTGGTATTTCATATTATTTGAATGTATTGTCATAATTATAAACAGTGGTTTGTAATAATCAAAATAATAAATTGAATTTATATAGCGCTTTTCACAAACTCAAAGTCGCTTTACAGGGCAGGTAGATAATAAGAAAAATGCAAAACAAAACAAAACAAAAACAAAACAAGATGCAGGCACAGATGAAAATGGAGGGGGCATGGGGCTAGGGGTAGGCAGAGGTGAAGAGATGGGTCTTGAGGCGGGACTGAAAGATGGTGAGGGACTCAGAGGTGCGGATCTCTTGGGGGAGAGAGTTCCAGAGCCTGGGAGCTGCCCTAGAGAAGGCTCTGTCCCCAAAACTGCGGAGGTTGGACTTGCGGATGCAGAGGAGACTGGCTGAGGTGGATCTGAGGGACCATGAGGGTTGGTAGGGGGAAAGGAGGTCAGTAAGATATGAGGGGGCCAGATGGTGGAGGGCTTTGTAAGTGAGGACCAGGGTTTTGTAGGTGATCCGGTGGGAGATAGGAAGCCAGTGGAGTTCGATAGATTTAAGGTTGTGGAAGGTGATTTTTCTGAGGAGACGAGGGCGTGGGTTTGGAGAAGGGATGGTGAAACCGTATCAGTTTGTGATCAGAGAGGGGAAAGAGGCATGGATGGAGGTCGAGCTTGGTTGGTTTGTGGAGCAGACCAGGTCGAGGATGTGTCCTTTTTCATGGGTGGGGAATGTGACATGTTGGGTAAGAGTGAAGTTGTCCAGTAAAATGGTGAATTCTGATGACAGCTTGCAGGTGGGGGAGTCTATGTGGATGTTTAGGTCACCGAGTAACAGCAGACGTGAAGAGAGAGATGAGACTAGTGTAAGGAGTTCAGTAAAATCAGAGAGAAAGGAGGGATTTGGTTTAGGTGGCCGGTAATCGAGGATGACTGTCAAGGAGGAAAGAGCTGTAAAGGCGAGATATTCAAACGATGATACTGAGGGGAGGGGGAGTTCTGTGATCCGGAATTTCTTATTGAAAATAACGGTGAGGGCACCGCCACGGCGGGAGGGGTTGGGTTTGGGTTTGGGGTTGGGGTTGGGGTGGTGGTGGCGCAGTGGATAAGACACATGCCTTTGGTGTGAGAGACCCGGGTTCGAATCCACTGTGAGACACCAATGTGTCCCTGAGCAAGACACTTAACCCCTAGTTGCTCCAGAGGCGTGCGACCTCTGACATATATAGCAATTGTAAGTCGCTCTGGATAAAAGCGTCAGCTAAATGAATAAATGTAAATGTAAATGTTTGCAGATGTAGTTGTGAGAGGGTGGATGTTCCATTCCATCAGGAATGGCAGGCTGGAAAGATCTGAGGTTGTCCCAGTTCACAGTGCGTGTGGTCGGTGGGGAGGGGGGGTATTGCAGTTGAGGAGGGACAGTGAGTGAATTTGCAAATGATTGGAGAATAGGTGTATGTGAAGTGCGAATAGCACTGTAGTCCAGACCGGGTTTTCTGTGCAGCCTGACAGTGCGTTCAGCTCTATGTGATCCAGTGGGGGAAGGATTCTGATGACGTGCGAGAGGTGCGACAGAGCATGCAGGTGACCAGATTGATGGAATGGATTGTCCGTGGTGGAAGTAAACAAACTTGCGGCGAAAGCTTCTGTGGATGTAACGGGGTTGACGAAGAAGTCCGAGCTGTTTGATGACTGGGATGCAGGATGGAATGGAGTAGTTGATTAGTTCGACCAGTTGCAGAGTTGAATATCCAGTCTCGGTCACGGCTCGCATCTGGTGGAGTAGCCTGTGAGAAGGAGGTAGGCAATCGGGTTAGCCGCTGAAGCAGCTAGGATTAGCCGCCACGCGTTGGGTGAACGAGGGCAGCCAGATAGCGGCTAACCGACGAGGCGACAGTCCGGCCGAAGAGCCCAAGCGGTTTCGGGAACCAGCTGAGAGGTTGTCCAGAGGAAGGGGTACAGCGAACACAAAGAAACAGGAACACAAGAGGCAATAGTAGACGGAGAAGCGGCGAGTAAACAGCCCCAGCGTCCTCTCACGAATATAGGTTTGTAGCGCAAATAGTGTTACCATTTACTACACTTTGTTATTCTAGTTATTTACCTATAGCAGATAATGAATCGGAAGTCTCACATATTCACATAAAATAATTTACTTCCATGCTGCAAAATAAGATGGATAATTTGGCAAATATCATTTGGTTGTGAAAATGTACTGGAGAAATAAAGTACCATGCTATTCTAAACCGAGCCATGTATACACCCTGGCTTTGTCCCTTTCTTACCCAGAAAGTGATGATGTCCCATTCGTCTATTCCAAACTTCAAAATGTTTGCGTCACCCAGTATAACCACCAGCTCCCATTCTCCACTGGCCTGCAGGTATCGCTGTGAGTTTCCGGTCATCTCCGCAAAGGACAGGGCAGGACTGACACGCACATCCTTTACTGAAGGGGTTACAAGTATTACAGGTATTAGAATTACAGTTAAAGACACATTCAGGAATCTGCTTTGACTAATCAGCTAAATTAGTTGTTGAATTGTAATCATTTGTTTTCATGTCAACATGAAATCAGTTTATATATTTTTTGTTTATTAATTTATTCCAAAATGCATTAGAACTTCCATGCTATTCCTGCATACAATGACTTGAATACACAGCTTGAAATACAATTATTTTTTCTTATGTTTTTTATTTTTATGTATTAATTATGGAAGCTTGTTTCCACCACAGAATCTCACAATTCGGACTATATATGAGTTTTTCATATCTCACAATTTGCACTTTTTCACTTTTTCAATCTCACTGTTCTAAGAAAAAAGTCAGAATTGTGAGAAATAAACTCACAATTGTGTAGCCTGGAAATCCAGACCTAAATCTAAAAGATTAATGGTCTGGCGTCGACTAATGAAAATCGGCCAGCTCGAGGGGCGGCACCAAGCGTGCATTTGAAAATCTCGCTTCACGCAACTGGATAACACTACGACCAATCACAACAATAAACCCCAGCTACCAGCGGAGCTAACCTTATTAGACATTCTCTGATTATACTCTTACCGTATCCGGTCGGCGAAACAGCAAAAACGTCCTTCTTTTTTTTTCTTTTTTTTTTACCGCTGTCGTCATCTGTTTAGCTCGCCTCTGGCCCGCCTATATCAGATAAGCCGATGTGATTGGTGCAGCTCAGATCGAGGGGCATATTTAATGAGCATTATTATTCGACACCAGAGTAACTCGCTGAGCAAATTCAACTTGTGCTCTCACGAGAACTCTGGATTACCAGGGTAACAATTGTGAGTTATAAAATCCGAATCGTGAGATATAAACTCAAAATTGTGTGTTATAGTCTGAATTGTGAGATATACACTCACAATTGCGAGTTATAAAGTCTGAATTGTGATATAAATTCCCAATTGTGAGTTATTTCGTTTGAATTGTGAGATATAAACTTACAACTTATATTTAAACTGTTCAAAACATTTTCTTATTGCCATATGCCATATTACATTACTACATGTGAAAGTCCACAGAAACTAAGAAACGTGGACCTTCACAGGCCTCAGAAACACACAAAAGGAAATGCCTCTATGGCAAATATGCACTGAGACGGCAGGAAATGTGGAGAGCAATGAAAGCGGTGATGTTACTGGTATGCATGTAGGAGCCGAAGGTGAAAGAGCAGTTCTGTATGTCGAAAGGGAAGCTGAAGATCTCAAGGTTACAGGCGCTAACAAGCCTCAACATCCTGTCATAGCGGATGTGGCCCGTGTGGTTCACATACACATAAGGACAGGCCTGAGATACATCATCATCCACACTAAACACCAGAAGAGAGAGAGGACAAATATTAATATGAGTTGAAATTATTTTTTAATTCACTTGTAGCCTATATTATTATCTTCTGCTAAGACGTCCATTACATCCATAGTATTTTATTTTCCTATGGGGTACATCAACTGTCTGGTTACCAACATTCTTTAAAATATATTCGTTTGCGTTCAGCAGAAGAAAGAAATACACTAAAGACCAAATAACTTCTACTCTATGCTATTCAATTCTATCCTTCTACGTTCTATTAATGTTAGGCTACTAGAAGAACATTTGTTCATTATTTATATATACCTTGCCAGAACGTTAGTTCTGAGAATTTTTCCTGTTTGCTTGGTATATACAAATATTAGGAATATTTTTTTGAGCAAAAATAAAAAAATAAAAAAATGTCCCGATCCTTCCCACTAGATGGCACTTACAACTCATAAACGATAATGTCAGGAGTCCAGAGATCTTTGACTGGAAGAGAGATCTTCGTAATGCCATCACAGGGTTCTGGATCCCAAATGAGGAACTCATGGAACCAGTACTAAAACCAAACATGATTAAATTACAGGATTGTGTAATATTCAGGTGATTATCCAAACATCTCTTAGCGTTTATGCACCAAACTTACCAGCCTGAGCCAGAGGAATGTGGTAAGAATTTGTGCTTTTTCATTCTGCAAAACAGAACAGGCATCAAATGTTCAGATGCGAGGATAATTTACACAAACAGACACATATAGCCAGTCCCATATTGACTCACAACTCCCAAGATAGCGTAGAGAGTGAAGGAGATGTTGGTGATAGTGGGGGTGCTGAGGTTGAGTGAAGGTCTGAAGGACTTCTTGTCAATGACTTGCTGTAGAGATTCATACGTGGGTCCACTTTGTCCGTCTTCACATTGAAGCATATTCACCACACACTGCAACACTTAATAACACAATAAACCAGGGAAACTAACTTAGTCTAACTTCATCTGATGGCCATTTTCACATTTATTAGCACTTTTTAATCGGTCAGATACAAATACTGTACTATTCAGTATTTTTGTAAGTTGTACACTGAAAAATAGTGTAGTGTAGAAACAATTTTCAATCAGAACTTAATTTCACTCAGAACTTAATTTGTTTTATTTACAACTTGGAAAAATCTTTTTTTTTTTTTTTTTTTTTTTTTTAACTACAGTGTATAAAGAATTCTACCACTTTTAATGCAATTACTTTCGAACATTTTCAAGTGTATATTTTATCTTGTTTGATCATCCCTAATGGATATTTTTAGCATATTTAACTTTCAACCGTTAATTAAGTATTTTCATTTTAGTCCATGTTATCTAATCTTATCTTGTATAGAAAGCAAAATAATGACACAATGACAGCAGAATTAAGACGCTGTATAGAATTCGTAAGTAATTACTGTAATTTCACACATCTTCTAGAAGCCAGCAAAACTAACTTTTAAACTTGCTTTTAAAATAATTGTTCATTTAATTTTTTTTTTAAAGACAATTGATTCTGAATTAAAGGTAATGCTGATTCATTATCAAGATATTTCATTATTGTTTTTAAGTTTACAAAGACAAAACTGACCAAAAGTATTAAGTCCGTGCTCCACATATAAGTTCAATTCATTACCTGTAAGTAGAATGAAACATGCCAAAAGAAAACGCAAAAGATGTCCCATAATGCTGTGTGTAGATGAGATTTCCTATTGTACTATTCCTATTGTACTATTCCTACTGCTCAAGTTTAAATCACACCGCTTACTTCCACAGGTGAAGTGTGCTGACCCTTTACTGGCAACATTATGTGCGGTTACATGTTGTTTAACACCTTTGGTAACCACTGGCCTAGCTTGTTTTAATAGCTTTGGATCCATTTGGTTGAACTCATTAGTAATCTATCTTGTTTTTCCATTAGATGAAAAAAACATGTTCAGTGTCTCACACATTTAATTAGAAGAAAGATTTAATTAGACTGGCCTTGTTTGTATGGCACCTAACATATAATAATAATAATATTATTATTATTAGGGGTTCAAGCACGAAGTGCTGAAACCCTATTGTAATTGTGCTGATTTTTATTATTATTTTTCTTCCGCCGTAAAACGCATCGTGCAGCCCAAACCGTAAGAGCTGGAACCTTGAAACTTTGCCAGATGGTAGTACAAAAATCGAGGAGAGGTTCAGAGAGTATGACCCCGATTGGCCCATAGGTGGCGCTATAGCGACCAAAAGCGCGAAACTGGTCATAACTCCTAGACCATATGTCGTAGACTCTAGTGTCTTATATCAATGGAAAGCTGGACTCCTGAAGAACAAAACGTATATCTCCGATTTCATTTCCGGTATGCAAATTTTTCCGCCATTTTGAATTTTGTCAGAAAACTACTTTTGCGAACTAGTCCTAGGTTTTTCGCCCGATCGGAACCAAACCAGTGTAGAACTGTTCTCTGGAGTCTGAATATCAATAATTATCGAAAAAAAGTTGAAATTTCGATTCACGGTCGCTAGGGGGCGCAAAATTAACGTTGTGGGAGGAGCCTATTTTACTAAAACGGCTATAACTCCAGAAGTAAATGAGGTATCTTCACCAGACTCAGTACACACGTGTAAGAGATCAATCTGAGGTCGCAGTAAAAAAAATCGAGGCGATTGGCCACATGGTGGCGCTATAACATGAAAAAAACATAAAACAGGCTATAACCACCTGACCGTTAGTCCGATTGACTTGAAAATTGGTATGCAGTGTCTTGGTCCGAGGTGCCATGTATGTCTATGAGGACATTGGTGTATCTCGAAAAACATGGCCGCCATCGGCCAATGAATTTGAGCCCCTATTAGACAAGGTTAACGGAGGCCGATCGGAACGAAACTCGATGGGCATGTTCGACTCATGGCCCTAGAGGTCTGTAAGAATTTTGAAAGAAATCGGCCACTAGTTGGCGCTAACGAGTTTTATGGCTCTGTAACCACGTGGTGTTACACTTATCGTCACAAAATGCATATCATTTGATAGATCTGCTCATGCTCAACAACTTTGCCTCAAGAACCATTGCTGTCAATCAAAACGTTCATTAAATATTTGTAATTATGTTAAAAACCTACTTTTGCGAACTAGTCCTAGATTTTTCGCCCGATCAGAACCAAACGAGTCTAGGACAATTCTATGGACTCTTTAGATCAATAATTATCAAAAAAAAGTTGAACTTTTGCATTTTTCGCATGGGTATATTGGGTCATAAAGAAAATGGGCGTGGCAAAATGCACTAAAAAGCCTATAAATCCTAAACGAAAACTCAGAACTTCACAAAAATTGATGAGCATATGTGACATAACATCATTAACAAGCATGCAACATTTTATGGAGATCGGACCATAGGTGGCGCTATAACTGTTAAAAGGCTTTAAAAACATATATTTCCTATGGTAAATTGCCTGTATTGGCTGTAAATAGTGTTTTCCATCTATGAACATATAATGTTCATATAATAATGTTCAAAACCAGTGCAGTGCAATTCTCTGGACTCTCTAGATAAATAATTATCAGAAAAAGTATAACTTCTTCATTTGGATGGCTATAATAGGGTCACTTCAATATGTAGCCTTAAAATGAATACCATGACATATTAAGCCAATAAGTGGTATTTTACTGCCCCCTGCTGTCATTTCATCATACTACTCCGTAATATTGTTATATAATTCATATTTAGACTTTATAAAATCATTATTTTAACATTTAACATGAAAACGAAAGTAAAACGGCATTTAGGCCACGCCCCCCCAGTACAAATTCACTCATAACTTGAAAACGGAAAGTCGTTGCGCGCTCAAATTTTGATGGTAAGGTCCTCTCCACGCTCTTGATCGAAACGTGTCCTCGCGGGCCTCGGGAGCGCGCCCCCCCGCGCATCGCAAGCCCGCGGACCCCCGACTTTGAACGGCCGCAACTCCCGACCCAAACCACCCCGAACCTTGTGTGAGAGCTCGTTGGAAAGGGCCCGTCCTTGACTAGCTTCGATTCAAATGTGGTGTAATTTGCCCTGGGCATTCCCGAGATATAAGTGAAAAACCAAATTCCCATTCATTCATTCAAACACTTCAACTGTAAGATGGAGGCTGTAATTCCACTGTTGTCAACTAGAGGGAGCAGCAGTATTAGACATAGTATTAGACATAGTATTAATCTTTTTATCAGCTTTCAGCTTTGGCCAACAAACAAATGGTTAAAGCTATTTTTTTTTTAAATTATTATTGGACTGATAATATAGATCACAATGAATACCCCCCAAATTTGCATTTTTCAGTCCATGTTCTAGGCCAGGCAGTGTTAATGTAGACCTGCACAGCCGAATCAGCAGAAGATCTGCAGGTATTGTGAAGAAGCAAGCAAGGACAATAGTGAAAATGGCAGATCATGGATATAAATGTTATGTCTGAGGCTGTGCTGCGGATTTGAGAACTTTTCATTCCTTTCCCACAAAAGAGAACTGTCAACAGGCATGGTTGATGTTTACAACAGGATACCTCACCATTTTAATTCAAAGCTGTTAGTTTGCTCTTAACGGAGGCCGATCAGAACGAAACTCGGTGGGCATGTTCGACTCGTGGCCCTAGAGGTCTGTAAGAATTTTGAAAAATCAGCCACTAGTTGACGCTAACAGGTTTTACGGCTATGTAATCACGTGATGCATATCATTTGATAGATCTCCTCATACAGAACAACTTTGCCTCAAGAACTACTGCTGTCAATCAATTTGTTCATTAAATACTTGCGATTATGTTAAAAACCTACTTTTGCGAACTAGTCCTAGGTTTTTCGCCCGATCGGAAATATACCAGTGCAGTACAATTCTCTGGAAGCTCTAGATTATTAATTATATAAAAAACTTTAACTTTACCCATTGGGTAGCCATAACAGGATCATTTAGAAAATGGGTATGGCAAAAAACACTCAAAAGCCTGTAAATCCTAAACAAAAACTCAGACAACTCACTAAACTGCCTTATGTGCTTAAAGACCCTAAATGCTTGAACCCCGCTAAATGCTGCTTGCAGCTTTAATTATTATTATTATTATATTTTTTTAATTAACATGCTGCATTATTATTGCATTTTCATCATTTACCATAATTAATAATAAAAATAAAAAATTTAATATATTACAACTCAACTCAACAAACACTTATAATAAAAATATCAAAAACTTTGCTCCTGGTTTTCTGGTTGTTTTTTCAAAGTTTTTCTTCAAACTTAACTGGACAGTGACTAAAGTTGAAATTGCTATTCATCCTGTACCAAAACTAATAAAACGTTTTGGTGATACAGATGAAACAGAATGTCAGATTCAGTTTACAGATTTCAGTCATATATATCTATATATCTATATATATATCTATATATACTGTGTGTATATATATATATATATATATATATATATATATATATATATATATATATGAATTGCACAAGTATATATATATAATAAAAAATTCTAGAGCAAAAAAAGTCACATAATTCTACGTAATTATAAGTATTGGGACACTTAAAGCTCCTATAAAGAGTATAAAGTATGGAGCTACCAATTCATACTGTACCCAAGGGTGATGTGGCCTCTGAAGATGAGCGAAGTCCCCTCCTCGGTGGCAGACAAGATGGATGGGCTAGCAAACTCTGCGATCCATTGGCCTAGGATTCAAGCAGGAGAAGGCTCGGATGGTGCTGGAGCTGAGGGAATCCACTGCCCAACTGGTGAGAGCAGCTGGCCCTAAGATACAAACAGGGAGGAAGTGGAAAGCCCAGGAAGAGGTCGACATGGCAATTAGCAGGCTGAAACATCGTGAAATAGTCGGCAGAGTCCAGGAGGGTCGAGCAGGCCTTGGGAGGAGCGAGACCCCCCTCTTCTGGTCAAAGGCCTCCAAGGAAGAGCGGAGAGCCATGGTGGTGGCAGAAGTGACAAGGACCGAGCAGGAGTGCCTTAACATGAAGGCGGTGTCTCAGAGCCGGCAGGGAGGCTGGATGTCATGGGAAGGTGTCACAGACAGGCATTTGTCATCGTCTGATCTGTGTGAGATCCCCCAAGCCAGGCTCAGCTTCCTGATTAGATCCACCTATGACAACCTACCTTGTCCTAGAAACCTCCACCAGTGGTTCGGCACTGAAGAACTCTGCCCCCTTTGCAGTACCAGCAATGCAAGCCTCCAGCACATCCTGTCGGGCTGCAAGACAGCATTGTCCCAAGGCCACTATAGGTGGCGACACGATCTGGTGTTGAGGAAGCTAGCAGAGGTGGCAGAGTCATGTAGACAGGAGGCTAATAGTAGACCTTCCGCGCCAACGAGAAGTCCCATCCTGTTTGCAAGGGCCGGAGAAAAAATCAACCACCCTCACCAGAGAGCAACATCTAGAGTCCTCTCATCTGGCAGTGAGTAGAATATGAGGGTCGACCTGGGGAGGCAGCTCCAATTCCCCAGGGAGATCGTAGAAACTTTGCTCCAGCCAGACCTGATCATGTGGTCAGAGCCAGGAAAGACCATCTGATTGGTGGAGCTCACTGTCCCATGAGAGGAGGGAATGGAGGCTGCCAACGAGCGGAAGCATGCCAAGTATGCAGACCTGATAGAAGACTGCAGAGAGGCTGGCTGGAAAGCCACCACGTGTCCCGTCTAAGTGGGATGCAGGGGCTTCTTTGGGTCCTCAACGGTTCGCCTGCTCCGCGAAATGGGATGTACAGGAGCAGGGTGTCGAAAAGCCATTAAAGAACTGGCAGAGGAGGCAGAGAAGGGCAGCTTTTGGCTGTGGCTAAGGAGGAAAGCATAGGGGGTGGGGGCCAAATAACACAAAGGGCATCAGCAGGGGGTGGCAGGGAGTGATCCCTGCCATCGCTCCACCAGCAGGAGATGTACTGGGGTTAAAGCAGCGAAACATCCATGACTGGTGGTCCCCAGCTGATGATCCGTTTTATGCCCAGCGAGGTGCTCAGAGGAGCACACCTGCACAAAAGGCACCGGTGGAGGTGCGTCAGGCAGCAATGCCCAGTAGGTCGACCATCAGCCTGTATTTCTATAAATGTTGATGATCCCTTGCATTAAATCAGGAATAAATCTGGGCTCCATTGACCTCATCAAACGTTTGGTGTCTTCAGTTCACAGAGCAGCCAATAATATACTACGCCTTTTTGTCTAGACTGTACGAGTGCAACCACAATTTAGTTAACTGAGTGCTTAAACTCACAATGATAAAGAGAGTATACAGTATAAAGAGCACACGGTCAATGACCTGACCAAACATGATCCATTCATTGGTGCTGTTGTCATTTCTGAAGTTCTCTTCAACTTGGTGGCGGATGGCCAATAAATCTTTACTCATCTTCTTCATTTCCTCTAGACATTGTTCCGAGACACTCACTGGACTTGCATTAACTTGTCCTTTTTTTGGAATATCAGTCATGGTGTTTTTGTAGTAAGTGCTCTTAGATCTGTTTGCTGTAGACAAGAAACAAGAGCACTGTTGGAAAACATATTTTACACCAATGATATGAACTCTGACATAAAGTTTGTGCAAATAACTCTAGTGCAGGGGTTTTCAAAGTCAAAGAAAGTGGGCCTCCCTTTTGACACAACGTACACATTGGCGCCTCCCCACCCCCCAATTTTGACTAATTTTATAGTCAAAATAATAGCGATCAGTGCGCCGAGAGCACCGCACACACATGGTTTGTTTTGCGCATTAATAATATAACGGACTCACGTCTCGTGTGCCTAATACATGACTCCTGTATGTCACTGTAATCGTCTTTACCTTGATTACAATCGTCATCCATCAAAACTTTACTAGTGCAACACTGGTTTGCTTTATCCAACCGAGAGCTGTAGTTTGAGTATCATTATGCTCATGCAGCGGTTGGGTGTTTTGAACAACCGTTCAGTGTAAATTTTACAGCACCATGAGAAACAGCTTGGGATGCTCTGAAACAATTACAGAATAGGAGAGAGATCATGCTTTGAAGCCAAATACACTATTCTCTCCACTATCACTGATGAAATCGGCCGGGTTTTCTCTGCATTGGGGCTGTTTTGGACTGACTGTTTGAATGCATTCGGCTTACTGAACGGCTTACATCCCTTGTCTTGGACTGAAAACTTTCCAGAACATGTCAGGGGAGTCACGCCCCACACTTCGAAAACTTCTGCTCTAGTAAGAGCATCCGGGAAGACGAAAGTATCTGCTTACCAACACAGTTTTCTTCACAAGATATCTTCATACAAGCAAGCTGAGCCAGATATTTCAGAACCAGAATCCTGAGCCACTTAGGTAAGGGAGGAAAGTCACGGGAACCACACAAGATATTGGTGATGATGACGACAGTCTCAAGTAGACTTGCTACCATCAAGGCCATGCAGAGAGAGAAAAACACATCTAGATCGAGAGAGAAAGATTAGATCAGATAAGGCTGGAGGTGAAGAAGGATTTCAAATATTTTAATATTTTAGGATTTTAAATATCTCGTAAGCATAAGTATAGATCGTAGAGATCATTATGGTCTACAATGACTACGTTTACATGCAGCCAATATCCGGGTTATGGTCGGGTTAGGGTCACTATTTGGGTTTCTGAAACATTCGGAATAACGCGTTTACATGCGTGAGCAGAGAGAGTTACTCCTGTATACATGGAATTTACAATATCCCGATGTAAACGGCGACGCGCGGTTAGCGTCTGGACGTACGGACTTCCTTAAGACGCAATATGCGTCATTTCCGATTCTTTTTCCTGTATCCAAAGACAACAACAACAGCAGCAGCAGCACGCGGATAATGAATAGTTCGGGGCAGATAGCGATCGCCTTTGTTTGCGCTTTCCTCCTCGCTCCAAAAGTGTGGTGCTGTGCTGCGTCTCGCCATGTTTACCTCTACTTCTTGTTTACTTCCGGTATACTGCACGCGGGTTTCTGTATGCGCCGTCTCTACTCAAAAGACCAAGATTCCTTGCGAATAGAACATGCGCAGAACACAAATCAATGTCCCTTTTGATGGGGATATGCCGATACGCGTTTACATGACCAAATATTCGGGTTAGAAAGGGGGTACCCCAGGTATAATATCCGGGTTTTTAAAAACCGGGATATGAGCATATCCGGGTTTTTACCGGTGTTTACATGGCCGTGCGCGACCGGGTTATTGCTAATATCCCGGTTTTGAACGGGTTATTGGCTGCATGTAAACGTAGTCAATGCTTTTGAGAAATGCAGCCTATGCTGTTTTATGCCAGAACCTAGACCTGAAAAACTTAAGCCCAAAGTATTCTTCAAACTTATCCCGTTGGTGTTGTGGAAATCTTTCCCCCATCGGTTGGTAGAGGAGGAACAAAATGTATACAGTGACTGCAAACATGCTAAAGTAATTTCCAACTTCTGGGCTGCTTTCCTCTATGGTGTTGACTAAATTCAGGGAGTGAGCTGCGCAGGGTACATAATGCATTAAAGGATTTCTCTTCTTTAGATGCGCTTGAAGTCCATCATACTTTCCAGACATATTACTGGCGTTGTCATATGACTGGCCTCTGCAATTTGACAGCTCCAAGCCTAAGCTCTCAACCATGGCAACAGCGCATTCTGCCAAACTTTCATCTGTGTGGCTTTCAATCGGCTCAAAAGCGAGAAAAGGCCAAACAACTCTGAAAATAAAAGTAAGTTGATCAACGTGGGACCGGTCTGGGGTTGAGTCGACAATTACAGAAAAGTATTTGGCTTCTCTAATTTCAACCGCAACAGTCTGCCTAGTTTTTTTCTCCCATCACATCAATAAATTCCTCACAAGTTGACAAATAAGAAACATTCCCGTTGCCTTTCTTACCAAACTTTTCAATATGTCTAGCTAAGAATGGGTCAAACTGAGCTATCAGTTCTAGAATCCAGAGGTAATTTCCATTTAGAGGGGACCCCAGCAACTCATTATCAACTCTAAAGGCAAGTCCTCTCTCCCCGAGAGACTTAATCACCGCCACAACTCTTTTGAGGACCTCTCTCCAGTATTGTCTTGCTCCTTCCATTTGTTTTAGTAAAGATGAGTCAATGGTTGCGTTGCCCTTATATCTCTGATGTAAAGATAGCATGCAGCTCCTGTGCACATACCTCTTCTCATGATCCCTAATGCGTTCTGAGTGTTTCCAGTCACTAAATCCTTCCACAAACTGATTTATGCTTTTTTGAGAAAAGCTTACATGCAAAACAATAAATATTTCCATTTGATGGAGAGAACATGACCCATTCTCGAGAGACTGTCTGTCCATTTGGTAGATGAGAAGTAAGTCATTGTTGAAGCAACGCCTTTTACCACCAATGGTCCTATCCCTGGCATAAGCTGGATAGTTGGATCGTCTGTTATGAAAAGCCACTGCACCCCTTTCGATGAGAATAGATCTCATGGTCCTTTTCTCGCTTTTGAGCCGATTGAAAGCCACACAGGTGAAAGTTTGGCAGAATGCGCTGTTGCCATGGTTGAGAGCTTAGGCTTGGAGCTGTCAAATTGCAGAGGCCAGTCATATGACAACACCAGTAATATGTCTGGAAAGTATGATGGACTTCAAGCGCATCTAAAGAAGAGAAATCCTTTAATGCATTATGTACCCTGCACATGTAGTGAAAATAGGAATGCTACGAAATGCTACGACTTTAATCCCGAAATGCTATGACTTTATTCTCGTAATTTAAGATTTTTTTATTTTTATGTTGTGGTTCAGGGCTTCTGTAATGTACTTGTGGCAACTATTTTATTCTATGGTTAATAAAATCCAGTGGTAAATCCAGCCTTGCTAACCAGCCAAACTTTGACCCCTTTGGTTTACCAAAATACTCTTATTGGGTAGGTTGCACCAGCATCCCATGCTAGAAACCATCAACATATGCTGGTGACCATTTGGCCTTTTTTAGCAGAGTCAAGATGAAAAGATACAAAATTTGAGAATAAGAAAATTTGAGAAACATACTAATGTAAGCAGCAGGAAGACGGTGTAACCCAGGATGAGTGTCATTTTGATGGAAGCACGGTCCACACTTTGAAGAGGCAGGAGGAAGCTGAAGAGATCCAATGAAAGCAACGAGATGAGTGACAGGCACCTGACCCATAGAAAGTGGGTTTGTGTCCCGTGTGGGACAACTTTAAAATTGTGTATAAAGTTGTAATTTCAATTCCTTTATTATCCAGGTAAGAGCTGTACTTTCTTACTCTTGGATTAGAAATAAGTGTGTTTTTTTTCTTCATTCTGTGTTCGTTCTCATCAGAACTTCTGTTCATTTTGATTTCATCCTATCTGTACTTCTGAACCTATATGTTCTTCATGTACATTCTATTTCTGCTGTTTTTGGCTTTGCATTTCGCTACAGCTCTTTCAGCGGCTTGGCCCCGTATTGCTGCTTGCAGCTGTATTTATTAGGAGCCAAGCCCCGAAGGGGATATTATTATTATTTTTCCCAAATGGGAGTCAATGGCAGCCCTATGAATCGTAAATAGGAAAATGATGAAATTTGGCACAATTGTAAAGATGGTCATGAAAAGTAATTGGACCAATTTTGAAGTCTCTAGGACCAACTCATAGCGCCACCACCAGTTCAAAAAGTCAATCTCCTAAAGGTTATAACCTTTGAACCCTTTCAAATTCAAAATTCAAAAAACTTTATTATCTATCAGCCAATGATAGAAATTTGTCTTTAGATAGAAAATTGTATAAAGGCTCACATATACACAGTACAATCGCACACATCACAAAACACAATTAATACAAAGAAAGTACCTTACAAATATGTAAACAAATAAAGGCTTAAATACAATATACTAATACAACTTTTTAGTCTTATTTAAAATAGAAATTGCAGTAGGAATAGCAACCTGATGGCAGTAACTGAAAAGAGGGGTACAGAGGATGAGAGGGGTCAGTAACGATGGAGACTGCTTTCCTCTTTACTGCACAGTTATAAAGATCTACAAGTTGAATCTGCGGGGCCCCAATAATTTTAGATGCCTGTTTGATAACTCTGGATATTATTTTCTTGTTTGTTTTCTTGTTGTTTTCAGCAATATTAAAGGTCATAACTGATTCAACAAGAGAGTGATACACTGCTATCAGGATATTCTGTCTTACATTAAAAACCTTGAACCTTCTCAAGAGAAATAAGCGCTGTTGAGCCTTCTTATAAACGCTATTCACATGCTGAGTAAAGGATAGATGCCTATCAATCTCAGTACCCACAAATGTGAAGGTCTCAACTTGTTCCACTACCTGCCCCCCCAGCCTAAGTGGTTCAGATAATGAATGTAAGGTATTTGATGAACAAAACCTCCCACAACACAACTCCTTCGGCTTACTTATATTCAACTCCAGAGAACTTTCTTGGAACCTTTGGACCATGTAATCAACATATTGTCTATATGTGACCAGGGATTGCTCATCTGTTATGCAAGCCACCAAAGCCATGTCATCTGCATATTTCAAAAGTGACACCATTAATATCACAATTGATTTCGTTCGTATATACAGAAAATAAAATAGGTGATAACACACAGCCCTGAGGAACCCCCGTATTTACAATAATACTATTAGATTTAAACCCATACAATTTAACATGTTGGGGTCTATCTTTTTAAAATTCCTTAATCCATAAAACAAGAGTTGAGTTAACTTGTAGTCTCTGCAGGCAATTCAGTAATAGACAAATGTTCACTGTGTTGAAAGCAAATGTAAAACTCATAAATAAAATCCTAACAAATGAGTTCGGAAGGTCCAGGTGTCCAGTCACTGTATCCAAGAGAGTTAAGCTGGCATTCTCAACTCCCCGTTTTGGCTTATAGGCAAACTGGAGCGGATCCAGATACTCAGTTACCTTGGTGGTAAGCTCCCCCGCCACCACCTTCTCCACGCACTTACAGAGAATCGAAGTGAGTGCCACAGGTCTAAAATTTGTCATCTCCTTGACATGGGTTTTTTTTAGGAATAAGAATAATGGTTTTCTCCTTCCATGCTCTAGGTACATTAGGGCTTGCATAGACTAGTCGAGTAGTCGATAGATCGACTACTTCAACCACTAGTCGACGCTGTCGGAAACAATCGACTACTCGAGCGTCCATTAACCATAAATGAATTAAAAATGGCGCACTTCACCAACAGACACCACACGTCAGATGTGTGGAAGTATTTCATCAAGGATGACAAAAATATTGTAATTGGCCAACTCTGCAAGAGGCCGTTCACATATTGCGTCTAAAAACCATGCTAAAAACGTGTGGAAAGCGCGCGCGGCCGTGCCGCTGTCTCATACAAGCGCTTGCGCTCCCATGGCGTCTGTCGTTGCTATGCAACCAAACTGCGCTCTCCATGATGACGACGAAGAAGTATCATTCAGCAAAGGATTAATTGATTTCTAGCCCTTGCATTAGCTTTACTACTAGATATATTTCTGGAGATGAGAAGGAAAAACCCGCCTGGAAAAACTAGCGCACCATGTTGCTTTCATTATGAGCGCGCGCCTACATTTGAAATAACGACCTTGAGCGCGGAAAGACGCGATATGTGAACGGCCCCTCGAAGCAGACGTCTGAAATGAAAGGCAAGAACGGCTATTTATTTGGCTTTAGACTGTTACATTAAAATGAATTAATGCATGTTTATTGATAAGATCTAGCTATTTCATGTCTTTTCATTTACAGTAGCATGAACGACGAGTAGTCGAGTAACTCGAGTATTGTTTTGATAAGAAATCGACTAGCAGAAATCAGTAGTCGTGCAACCCCTAAGGTACATACCCTGTGTTCAGTGACAAATGGAAAAGCTGAGTCACCATCCCACCTAGTTGGGCCGAACACTCTTTCAACATGCGTCCCTCAAGTCTGTCCGGACCAGGAGCTGTCCTTGGCTGTAATTTGGAAAGGATGGAAACATCCCTTTGCTCATCCACACTGATTGGTGTAGCCGCACAGAAATGAGTGAACAGATTTTTTTTATTCATCTTTGTTCAAAAGTTATGACGTCGCAAACTTAACGAGGTCGACCCAAAATTGTTTCAGAAGCTATAGCTCGGCCAAACTTTGATCAGTCGAAAATAAAATTGGTACGCTTAATCGGAGCCATGACCTGAGGGTCCATGCCAAAGTTGGGAACAGCGCCACCTACAGGTCATGAGATCTGGAAAATGGCTATTTTGGCCAATAACTTTTTAACAGTTTGTCAGAAAATCATAGATGTGGTATCTATGGATTCCTTGTGTCATTTTGCCAGGATTGGATGTACCACATGTCTGCCATTTTGAATTTTGTCATAAATTGCAATATCTTTTAAAATGTTTGACATATCGGCACAAAATTTGGTAGAGATTCAGGACGACACCATATCCTTAAGGTACATGAGAAGTTTAAACACAGCGCCACCTAGTGTTCCAGAGATATACGTTTTTTTTGCAGAAACGCTTATAACTTTTGAAAACATTGTTCAAAATTGTATTTCTTTATGTCATTAAGTTCCTTGGTTTATGCCGATTCCGACAATATCTCATTTCTAATTTTCCAACAATGTTACTGTCCGCCATATTGGAGCAAATCATAAATAGTTTTTTCACCACTCCTCCTACAAATTTTGCCTAATTTTACCCAAAATTTGCTCAGATGATCTTTGGACCAAGCCACAAAGAAATTATTTTTGATAGGATTTGAAACGGATTTTTGATAGTTGCCACCGTTCCCGAGATATTCCTCTCTGAAATTGACCTAGCCTGGGTTTGTTGTCTTATGTTAGTTAGCTTAGCACGCTAATTGGTTAGCATGCTAACCAGTTGCCATTCTTTCTAATGTGGGTCTTCAGCTATCAGGTTAACCATACTATACTGAACAAAATTATAAACGCAACAGTTTTGTTTTTGCCACCATTTTTCATGAGCTGAACTCAAAGATCTAAGACTTTTTCTATATACAAAAAAGGCCCATTTCTCTCAAATATTTAAATCTGTGTTAGTGAGCACTTCTCCTTTGCCGAGATAATCCATCCACCTCACAGGTGTGCCATATCAAGATGCTGATTAGACAGCATGATTATTGCACAGGTGTGCCTTAAGGCCTATTTATACTTCTGCGTTGGACCTACGCCGGAGCCTCTACGCTGTAGGTAACGCGTTGGTTTTCATTTATACTTCGTCGTTGTCCGCGTTGACGCGCAATTACACATGCAGAGGGAGCATGTGAAACCCGAGGGAGGGGTTCTAGTAGACCAATCACAGCGTTTGCGTCTGCGTAGAATTGACGCGTTGTTACATTTTTGGAGAGGTGCACGTCAGGGTATGCCGAAGGCTACGTGCGCTACACACAGCCTACGACGTAGCTACGGCGGGAGTTCGACGCAGAAGTATAAATAGGCCTTTATAATGGCCACAATAAAAGGCCACTCTAAAATGTCCAGTTTTATCACACAGCACAATGCCATAGATGTCGCAAGTTTTGAGGGAGCATGCAATTGGCATGCTGACTGCAGGAATGTCCACCAGAGCTGTTGCCCGTGAATTGAATGTTAATTTCTCTACCATAAGCCGTCTCTAAAGGCGTTTCAGAGAATTTGGCAGTACATCCAACCGGCCTCACAACCGCAGACAATGTGTGACCACACCAGCCCAGGACCTCCACATCCACCATCTTCACCTCCAAGATCATCTGAGACCAGCCACCCGGACAGCTACTGCAACAATCGGTTTGCATAACCAAAGAATTTCTGCACAAACTGTCAGAAACCGTCTCAGGGAAGCTCATCTGCATGCTCATCGTCCTCATCGGGGTCTCGACCTGACTGTAGTTCGTCGTCGTAACCGACTTGAGTGGGCATATGCTCACATTCGATAGCGTCTGGCACTTTGGAGAGGTGTTCTCTTCATAGATGAATCCCGGTTTTCACTGTACAGGGCAGATGGCAGACAGCGTGTATGGCATCGTGTGGGTGAGCAGGTTGCTGATGTCAATGTTGTGGATCGAGTGGCCCATGGTGGCAGTGGGGTTGTGGTATGGGCAGGCGTATGTTATGGACAACGAACACAGGTGCATTTTATTGATGGCATTTTGAATGCACAGACATACCGTGACGAGATCCTGAAGCCCATTGTTGTGCCATTCATCCACGACCATCACCTCATGTTGCAGCATGATAATGCACGGCCCCATGTTGCAAGGATCTGTACACAATTCCTAGAAGCTGAAAACATCCCAGTTACATTAGAGTTAATGAGGACGTGTTTGAGAAACTGTACATGTCGTTGCTTTCATACGGATTACTTAAACAGAGAATATTTGTTTTTGATATAATTTACATCATTTAAAAACAGAGACACATTCGCTGAGTTACAGGTCATTTTCGGTCGCGTTTCAGAATGGACTTCACATTGAGAGAGACGGCAGAACGCGCATCATGTTTATTTTCTTTATTTTACGAAAAACAACATTTTGTTTTTATTATGAGTGTACACAAATAAAAGAAGACATTTAACAGTTTTGAATGATGTATAACACTTATATGTAAGATCAAAATCAAAGTATTTTGAGTCTCTTTTGCACTGATAAGAAAAAAAGCGAGCTGGTATCGCCGGCGCGACTGCCGACCCCAGGGGGTTAATAAGCATACATGTTGAGGGCAGAAGGAGACAGCTCGCTCCGACCCATCTTGCAGGAAAGAAAGCACGGAAGTGATCGAACACCTTCGGGGGGTCTTCTCGGTGAGAAGAACACCACTCAATGAACAGGTTCCACTTCAGGTCGTAAGCTAGCCTGATTTCTTTAGAGGGTGCTCTTGCAGAAGTGATGGTATCTACGATCATTTTGAGGTAGATACCCTAGAACCTCCGCTTCAGAACCAGACATGGAGTTTCCAGAGGCCTGGCGTGGGTGCTAACGGTGCCCCGTCCCTGAGATGTCTCAGAGGAATGGGTCAGGAAGGGGCTGTCGAGAGAAGCATAAGTTCAGGGGAACTAGGTCCAGTTAGGCCATTAAGGGGCAACTAGGAAGACCTTCTCCTTCTCCTTCCTGACTTAGCACAGTGTTGTGCAAGAAGGCTCACTGGGGAAACGCATCTTTGCGTAGGCCCCGGGCCAGCTGTGGGCCAGCGTCTCCGTGCCCAGGGTCTTCCGCTCGGTTGGGGAGTAAACAACTGGCAGTGGGACGAGTTCGGAGAGGCAAACAGATGTAACTGTGCGGCCCCGAAGTGATCCCAGAACAGCTGGACCGCCTGGGGATGGAGTCTCCACTCTCCCTAGGCCACAGACTGTCGTGAGGCCTCGTCGGCGGCACGATTGAGCAGGCAAGAATTTTAAATGGATGAAGCGACCTCAGAAGCTTCTGACTCCATAGGAGGAGGTAGCAGGCAAGTTGCGACATTCGAGGGAAGCGTAGCGCAAAGGTCGCAATGTTGTCTGTACAGACCAGTACATGCTTGCTGAGCAGCGGCATTTTGCGGCGTCTCAAAGCAAGGTGTACTGCTAGCAACTCAAGGCAGTTGTTGCCAATGCAGTCGGAGGCCCGCTCAGACCCCCGTTACTGCATGCCCGTTGTACGTGGCCCCTCAGGCGGTGTTGGTGGACACTTGTTCTAGGGGCGGCTGGCCCAGAGAAACAAAAGGTCTGATCACAGGCTGAGGGTTTGGCGGCAGGCCAGTGTGATTGTCACACGGAGCATGCCGCTCTGCCACGGCCACCTTGGGACTCGGCCGTGAAGCCAGTTCACGGAATGCCATATACGGAGGAAGCCGTTCTATATGCCGTATGCCCCAGGAGCCTCTGAAAAGTTTCAGTAGGACCCTTTCTCACTTCTGTATAGCACCGACCGGACACGTTCCTCTTGAGAGACGTGTTGGATCGAGTCCATCTCCTTACCGGAAAAAGAGATCCTCAGCTTGTGGGCGAGTTTACCTCAAGACCTAACTGGCTGTGGAGCACTCGAAGGGTAGGACTTTGTACTGACTTTGAACCCTCGGATGCATAAACACAGGCATAGCCTGCGTTGTGGAAGGATAGAGATCTGAAGTACGCGTCCTTCAGGTCGAACGCTGCAGACTAGTCTTGGGGACGGAGCATTCGAAAATGCATCCGAAAAGGGCCTGATTCAAGAGTAGCAGGTCCAAGATTGGCCGTAACCCACCACCTTTCTTGGGTACAATGAAGTACAGGCTATAGATGCCGGTCTTCTTATTGGCTGGAAGGACCGGCTCAATCACACCCTTCGCCAGTAGGACTGCGATGTCCACGTGCATGACAGGTGCACATTCGCTCAACACCGGAGTGTAGCGAACAGCGCTGAACTTGGGCGGATGCCGGCCGAACTGATTCGTACCACCGAGTCTTATGAAGGTCTGAGTGTGCGATGCAACACCTACCTGTCTCCACGGGTTGGCAGGGGGTGTGTGAGAAGGCGTAATCGGGTCCTCGAACCGCACCCAGCTGCCGGCTGGTGACACAAGAGGGGGCTGAGGGGTGCAAGGCTTTACAGGGTCGCACACCGCCAGTCTGACCCTCTTGGAACCCAGGAACAGAGGAATTTGCTCTTTCTTCGACAATGCGGGTACCGTTGGACTCCGGGGAGCCAGCGGCGGAACGGTAACCATCTGAAGAGCTCTTTCCCCCATCCCTGGGTGGCCTGTCTCAGGGACGCTTGGTCTGACGCTTGCCACCTGGTTTGGCAGCGCCCGAGACGGGCTGGGCGGCCTGCCTGCAGCCGGCTCCACGTTGAGGCCTGGTTGATAGAGGAGTGAGGGGCCCACAGGGATTAGTTACTGGGCGGGGAAACCATCACTATGATCCTCTGATCACCCATTCCAAACGGCATCCTAGGGTGGGGCGTTATAATGGGGACTCCACCTTCGCCGACGAAGGCGAGTCTCGATCTCAACGCGCTATAGTCATGTTCTCATAATGAGAACATGAACTATCCACAAAAGCTGCTTCAGCATGCTGTAATCCCAAACACGTGATGCAACTAATGTGACCGTCAGAGGGGGACAGGGAACGACCGCATCCAGAAACGCACGGGTGGAATGACATCTTGAAAAAGACACAAACGCACCCATGTTGCTCTTTCAGGAAATGATAAACTCTCACCAGTGCCGGAGCACACAGGGGAATGATCACGGCAACACTGATAGGGATGGTGCAGCCTGTACCAGTGAAGCACTCACCACCTTCGCCCTCAACCGGCCATCAGACAAACAAACACGAAAAGGAATGCTGTTAAAACAGTAGTTGAGAGCTCAGAGCTGCACTCGCGCTGTAGAAACACCAGCAACGGGAGAGACTTCCAGAAGAAGCACCGACACACTCGCTCATTGAATGAATACCCATTCTTCCAAAATTCTTTTGGTTTTATGAGTGATTTACTCAGAAGCTTCTTGTTCTCTTGTAAAACTGAATGAGTCAACTTGCCGTGAATGCTTTTACAAACCGTATAAACTGAAATTTATTCAGCTCATTTCACAAATGAGGTCCAATACTGATTTTTATTTGTTAATTCAAAGGCCTTTTTGCTTTAACACTTTGCTCCTACCAAAAATGGCACTTTGTTTGTATTGATTTCCTGTTCTGTGTTAAACAAATCTTGTCTTGTTGGATATTTAATTTGCACTAGTTTGATTGATGTTTGTTTGAACAAGAACTGTATTAACGTTTGAACTGGAACATCATTCGAACATCTCACATTCAGTCCAAAATCTCCAATGGTCTTAAACCGTGGTTGTCCAGTGAAGCTGCTCATGCAAAAAGACAGTTGTACCAAAGTGTTATTCGATTAAAAGAGTTTATTGCATTGGTAAGTCGTATTATAATTCACTACATCATAGTTCCACCAGTTAATGAAGTATCTAATAAAATATATTCCTTAAAGACCCTATTTGAGTATATCTGAAGCAATAACAACCATGTGCTACATTGCAACAAGCATTAAATGACTTGAATTGCACTGACCTTACGTCTATGAGATTGAATGAATGAACAAACTTGCTTTTGTATGGTTGCTTATGAGCTATAATATTAAGTTTATAACTTTTTCATTTGATCCTGCTGATGATGTCTTCACTTGAGCTTACTCTTGTAAAATTACTGAATTGCCTTTTTTATTCAGGGGCTTTTGATGCACTATTTGAAAAAAATACATATATAATTTCTTATTGTTAAAAATATGTTACTGACAATTAAAGATGTTTAGACTGTTTTAGAGTCATTATTGTGTTGTTGTCTCTACGTGATCACATGCTCTAAGGGAAAACATGTATTTAAACATTATTTTCCTTAAGTCTGTACTTTTTCTATTGCTTCATCCAAATGCACCACATGCATATGATTACAAGTGCATAACCTGTGATTATCAGCAGGTAAATGCGGAAGAGAAAGAAGTCCAGGATGTATCCCACGTGGCACCACTGGTTCTGTAGATGGTCTTCCTTTCGTAGAATGGTCAAATAAGAGTTCATCTCACTAAGATCCTTACTGATCTGTCTGAGTTCAGGCACATCCAGTGTCATGGTTCCAGACACTAGGGGACAAAAAAAGCAAACATTTAACATCTGAAAGTCAGTATGCTATACATTAGCTGTTTCCATCCACCTCTTTTTATGCAACTTTCAGGATTTCACATGTAAAAACGCTGGATGGAGACGCCAAGATGCTCAAAAACTTGTGCGCTCAAAGGGGGAGGCTAATTTTTTTATCCGATAAGAAGACGTGCATAAACTACAATGGAAACACATTTAACGAATGAATCCCTCGATGCACTACAAACAAAGTAATGTGACTTTGCCTCAACAGTAGCCTGGTCCTACCAGACTCTTGTACATTTAATTTGTACAGGGAGTCTGGCCACTCCCCATTGACAAGCATTAACTTCCTTGAATTCGGGTACTCTGTTGAAGTTTAAAACTATTGGATCTGCCCAGAGCCACTCTGGATCTGCCATAGCCAATCGCTAACATTTGGTCGTGACGTAACCCTACAACTCAAACTAGCGCACAACCTCAACGTCATCGTTCTCAGCCACTCCCTCTGTTCGCTGATTGGACAGGTAAAAATTGGCCGGAGAAATCCCGCGAATATACCACAAACCCAGAAGACGTACTGAAGGAAAATGAAAATTGAGAGGAAGTACGTAGGAGGGCGGAGCCAGGCTACCTCAACAGAGCATCTGATTGGATTTACTGGACTAACCAGCGGACTGATTTCATTGCACAGCATCTCAAATATTGGTTTTTTCGTTCTGAAATGATGATGATCTCATGTTGATGATGACCTCTCAGAACCGTATCACATGATTGTGTTTCCCATACGCCTCGGAACGCAGACATGATCGTTTTTATTGCGATTTAGTGCTCTTAGAGTGTGTTCACACTTGGCATGGTTGGATTAAAACAAACTCTGGTGCGATTGCTCTGTTAGTGCAGTTCAATTGACTCCTTTACGCATTTTATAAGCTCTTCAGCTGGTCAAAATACCATCATATAATGTAGCTACACACATGCAATGAGCGCATTTAGCCCTGAACACACCATTGTTTTGGGTGTTCGGTAAGTTCTGTCGTGATATATACGTAATAAAAGCCGACCAATCAGGTTGTGAATGTATCCTTAAGCCGTTAGGTTCGGTATCTTTAGGTTCCGTGTTAAAATGCCAATGTGAACGCTAAGCAGACCAGGACTAAATTTAATTTAATTTAATTGTTTTGGTCCAGACCAAACTAACCAAGCGAACTGAACTATAAGTGTGAACACACCCTTAGATGAAAGTCATTTATGATGTATAAAGCAACTTCCATTTTTATTAAAAATATTTTGCGCCAATTCCCAGGAAGCAGTGATGGAGTACTCGAGTCCTGGACTCGGACTCGAGTCCAACTCGAGTCCCTATTCTCTGGACTCGAGTCCGACTCGAGACTCTATTCTCTGGACTCGTGACTTGACTTGGACTCGCGGACTGATGACTCGTGCTTGGACTCGGACTCGAGGACAGGCCTATATAAAATCGGACTTGAGCATTCATCAAATGAATGACGTTGGATGAAGTTTCTGACCAAATAGGTTATACAATTTTGATTTAAGATGTTACACTTTTCCTATTTCGGGCTCCAAGACCGGCCGGGATCTCTTTTTTCCCCGCATATAAGAACGAGCAGAGAGAAAGCCCTGGTCGCGCGCGCACTCACCATCTTCAAACAACACGAGCGCTGTCTTGCTCCCTCTCCCTCGCGCATATTAATCTAAATAAATTGACACGATAGTAAAAGGTCGAAAGAATGAAGTTTCACGTGGAGCATTCAGAGATTTTTTTCTCCTGAATTACCGCGGGGTGTGAATTGTTCAAAAAAAAAACTTTTGCCTTATCTTCTCTGAAAAGCGTTCCGCACATTCAGCTGACATAAACAAAAATTTCAATAAACGAAAAAACCTATCCAGTGATGTAATGTTTTCTGTGTTGACACAAATCTTGTGCGATGTCCTAAACTGCCCAGATAATCACACAACGCGTGCTGTAGGCTACACGTCCATTAATGACACATCCGATTCGCGAACTAATGACTCATTTTAACCATCTGTCCAACAATGAATTCACGAGACGTCTGAATCGGTGTATAACAAATCTGTAACACTTTACAATAATGTTCCATTTATTAAACTAGTTAACTACATTAGTTAACATTTACTATTAATAAACTGCACTTCTACAGCATTGTTAAAGTTTATTTCAACATTTAGGCTACTAATACACAGTGGTGTCATTTTTGTTTAATGTAGACCCTCTTTTACAATTATATCAGCTCTTTAAAGGTGCCAGAGTGGAGAAATGTAGGCAGTCTTGAAATATAACACAGACTCAACCTTGATGACTCGACTCGGACTCGAACACTGGGGCCTCGAGACTCGACTCGGACTCGAACTCAGGTAATGGTGACTCGACTCGGACTCGACTCTGACTCTTCTTTGGTGACTCGGACTTGGACTCGGACTCGAACACTGGGGACTCGAGACTCGACTCGGACTCGACAGTTGGTGACTCGACTACAACACTGCCAAGAAGTAATGATTTTGTTCTCTTGAACACATAGAATAGAAACTGTGCTTTATTGCCAAAAAGTTTAATGCCATATTTAAATTTTGCACACAAGTTAAATTCGCAACTTTGGATGGAAACATAGCTAGTGAAATTTTGCTGGGGCGTCTTACCATTAGTGGCTGTCTGTCGACTGAGCGTTGGGTTGGTGGCTTGTTTCTCTTCTAGTTTGGCTAAAGGGTCTTCAGGGAATCTGTAGCAAATAAGCCGAGCAATGAAGTGCATCACCAGCACCTGTACCCAGTGCGGCACCTCCCTGTACCTCATTGAATTATGGTGGAGAACGCAGGTAATGAGGACCGTCTCCAGTAGACTTATGACCATGAATGCCAAACACACAGAGAAATAGATACCTAAAGAGGTGAAACCAAATTTTAGAGATTGATGAGTGTTCACATTATACTACATAAGTAAATTCTTGATTCTAATTGGTTAACACTTATTCCAAGCGCTCTAGAATACTTGTTGGTCCATCATGGTCTAGAACGTTTGCATAATGACTTTTAAACGGTACAGTTCACCATTGCCCAAGGCAAAATACTGGTGATACATTCATGTCTCTCGTATGTGTTTTGTTTAGCTAAGGGCATTGGAGGAATTCAGAATAAATCTGAAAGTATACAACATTTGATAGATGGTTAAAAGCTAAAGATTCTCCAACTGAAGCAAGAGAACAAACTGTTGCTCAGAATAATAACCACTAAAAGATAACTAGTCCATAATAAAGTTCATAACACAATAATGCAAATTTATCGTATGTTTAATACTAACATTGCTAATGCTAATGGGTTCACTTGGTAAATGAACGTGAAGTCTGACGAACTTTCTACATTCAATGATGCTGGGATTATGTTTGCTGTTACACTCCTTGAGATTTAAATATACCTATGAAAATTGTCTTTGCATGGATACGAAGTAATCCAGATTTATTGAATTACCAGCATGAGGGTGAGTAAATAACCAAATGTAATTTTTAGATGACCTGATCCTTTAAGTAGAGTCTTAATAAAGCAGCCTACTTTACTCTCCAGGGTGTAATCGACCAATGTTCATCATTTGACATTCACACATTGCCTCATACAGGTGTGTTTTGGCTAATTGACCTATTAAAGGTGTTCCATTAGCAGTGCTGGGAAGCAGGTCGTTCATAATGAGAAGAAACACCGTATAGCCCAGAATGAGGGTCATTTTGAAGGAGGATCGATCCACACTGTGCGGCGGCAAGTAGAAGGACAGGATGTCAATGATCATGAGGAAGGAGCTGGGGATGATCAGGTTCACCACATACAGAATCGGTCGTCGCTTTATCACCACCTGCAGGATAGAAACGGTAAAGGTCCGTTCACACCATAAATGATAACTATATTAGTGCCCACACCAACGCACATTTATTATAAACACGCGCTGCACTTTTGTCATCAGCTGCTTTTAATGCTTAAGCTCTTTAAAGCAGGATGGATTCTGATTGGCAGTCAATGTTTTTATTGTTCATTATCTAGAAAAATACATTCTGAAAGTGATTTCAATGATATTGTTCCTCTGTGTCGTTAAGGTTACAGTTGGTGTGGACTGCTACACTTTTAACTTTAGAATGATTTTTAATTTTTTTATCAATCTACTGTAGCTATCATTCTTGGTGTGAGATGTGGACTGACATTTCATATCTGTTTATTTTTTCCCTTTAAATCATGGAATGAATTCGTACAATGTAATACAAATTAATACGCTTTGGGAACAAATTATTAATTGATGTTCTGCAAAGTGAAAAAAAAAAATTTGTGGCCATTCATTAAGCATTTGGTCCCACTACTTAATAATTCGGTCCCTGATTTTAGTTAAGCCGTGGCCACAATGTAATTAAATTAAAATGACTAAATAAATTAGTACAACAACATGGCAAGGATTTAACTAAAATGAGGAAACCAATTAATAAGACATAGAAATTATTTCTTAATTTCTTAATTCATAACATAACAAAAAAAAAAACGCTTCGGTTACTCACGTAATCTCGGTTCCCGATAACGGGAACGAGTACTGCGTCAGATAATCTTCTCTGATCGCTATTGGGAAACTCTGTTTTCTCAGAATACTGAAGCCTGATTGGTTCACATCTGTGAATTTCACAGACAAAAGGCATTTCAGCCCACCAAGATGGCAGGGGCAGACTGCCTATATAAGTCGCACTGAACAGTCTATCTAGTCAGATTTTCTAGAAGGTGCCCTAGCCTTAGAGCTTGTTTTCATAACCCTCCAAGGGAGGCTTGAAGGCTCCCGTCGGGAGGCCATAGGTGGAGGCTCCACAGCTCGGGCTGGGCGCCACAAGTAAGACCGAGCATATGTCGTCCCTGATTTGGCTGATGACCTGAGGGTGCAGTGCTAAGAAGGCAAAGAGGCGCAGAGGAGGCCAACTGTGGGTCAGTGCGTCTAAAGAGCCACTTATGCCTGTCCGAAAATGCTCCAAATCATGCCAACCGTCAGGGGGTGGAGTCTTCATTCCCCTGGAGGCGGTCTGTTCCGGGACAGAATATCTGCTCCCGTGTTCATAGAGCCTGGCACATGCAGAGCTCGTATCGAGCGGAGATTGTCCTGAGGAGATTGTCCAGCCTCCTTCAACCCCGTCTTGGAGGCTGTCACGACTACCTTCCTTCTGGAGACTGAGCCCAATTCCAGGCCCCTCTGATACAGATGGCGTGTCTTCCAGGGTGACAACCGTGGCTCACCCTGAGAATGACACGGCCCTCGCGGCACACTCAAGGTGGGATGCGGGCCTTCAACCAGTTTTGTAGAGGCTGCATGTTTAAGGCCCAAGGGAACTACTGAGGAGGCTGCTTCCATGTGGCCCAGTAGCTTCTGAAATGTTTTTTAAAAGATGTTGCTCCCCAGTTTGAAAGCCGTCGCTAGCTGCTGAAATTTCAGGGAGCGATCCGGTGAGATCCAAGCCTGCATGTTGGATGAGTCGAGTACTGTCCCCAGGAATGCCATGTGTTTGCTGGGTGACTACGAGCTTTTGCTAAGTGGTTGAGGAGCAGAGATCTGTGAGTGCACAGCTCCTCCTTTGATTGGGGTAAGAGCAGCCAATCGTCGAGGTAATTCAGGACGTGAATTCCCCTCTGTTTCAATGGGGAGAGAGCCACATCCACACATTTTGTAAAAGTGTGTGGTCAGCGACATTCCGAATGGCAGGGCGGTATATTGATAAGGTCTGCAAGAGGATGTGTTTCAAGGTTAGCATCCTGAACGGCCCATCTTATTAGAGTGTGGTTCAGAGATCTCAAATCGAGGATAGGCCTGAGGCCACTATCCTTTTTGGGGACCAGGAAGTAGCGGCTGTAAAAGCCTGACTCGCTAGGGTGGCCGCGGGTCCTTAAAAAGTCTTAAAATGTCTTAAATAAAGTTTTCCTAAAAAAAGGCATTAAAAAGTCTTAAAATGTCTTAAATTCAGATTCGATAGGTCTTAAATATTTCTGGTCACGTTACCGCTAAAATTTCTCCAGTCTGACGGACCTAATATCCGTCAAATAACAAGTGAAGCATCGAATCGCGAGAATGATTCAGATTTTATTACATAAACAGCTATTGATAATGATAATGTAGGCTTTTTCTGGTAACGCTGTTGAGGCTCGCGCTGCTTGTCTCTGTGATAGATTTTATAGGAAGAAATCAAAACAAATGAGCATAACGGCAAACAAAAAAACTCCCAGAAGAAACATACTACTGAGGTAAAAATACACTCTCGCGTTTCGGGAGTCGGGATAGACGGAATTGTCACTTGCATAATCGGGCCAGCATTGCATCATAAGTAACTTTACCATTTGCACGTCTTTTAAAGTTTTACCTGATTAAACATTCACGCGATTTGAAACTATTCAGTACTTGCGCGCTGTCTGAGAGAGATGGGTTTTTTTCTGCACACATACATAGAGTAAAGCCGCCTAAACAGCTCATGGGTAACAAAAGTTATTTTTCGTGGATTTTATCGCTTTAACAGTCAAAAACATGCGAAAATGATGTCAATTTCGGTCTTGGTGAGTATCCTCTAAACACAGTCGGTTATGTCTTAAATAAGCATAAATCGCACGTGACCGTATAATGAACACAGGATCCGTGCACTAGCTCTTAAAGGGACAGCAGCCATATGTGTCTGTCATTCATTTGGTTGTCAAAACAACAAACCATAGCTTTCATTTTAAGGAATCAGGATTAATAGCCTATGTATTTAATTTAGTCAGGACTAAAATACTACCCAGTGTTATTTTACATTTGATTACTTTATTCAGTCTCTGTAGTATTTCTGAATACTAGTGTTAGACCTAAGCAAAAACTTTTCTCTTTATTTCTCTTTATTGGTATCTTTATTCTATTGTATTTATTTGTGCTACTTTTTTCAATTTAATTCAAAGATTGAAATCAAGCTTCCTTGTGTTGTGTAAATTCTTAAGACCAAAATTACCCCATTGTAAAAATGCAATGAGTGAGCATACATTTAGGCCAGATACATGTAATAAATAAAAGAAAAAGTCTAAACTCCCCCCTCAAATTAAAAATCTAATACGCATGTAATATAATATGTATTTCCATCACAGGTTTGGTCTTAAATTTCATTCAAAGTGGCATTAAAAAGGTCTTAAAAAGTCTTAAATTTTACTTGTTTATATCTGTAGACACCCTGTGGGTACCTTTTCTATTGCGCCCTTTTCTAGCAGAAGAGAGTTGCTGAGACTTGAGAGTTAGTGTCCGATAACAAATTGTATATTACGCCCCTGAAGCGGGGGTGGGGTCTGCGAGCGAATTGGAGCGAGTAACCCCATTTTATTGTCTCTAAAACCCAGTTTGACATGCCCGGAATGGCTTCCCAAGCCTGACTTAGGGCGGCTAGAGGTTGGAGAGTCGCAGATGGCAGCCCGTCGCACTGTGGGGGGGGGGGGGGCTGACGCTTGTAGCAGCATGAAACTGAGGGGAAATGCTCTTTGTGAAGGAATTCGTTTTTTATTTGATTTGCCATAACAGCGGGAGATGGGGGTCCAGTACTGGCAACAAACACCTTTAACGCCTTCAACGCTTGGAACTGAACAGGGGGTTGGGAGGTGAACACACAGTTTTTTCGGTGGCGGTTCGGCCTCGGTGGGACTTAGCCTTCTCCTCCTAGAGCCTAAGACATCAGCACTGCTCAGGATCCAGCACTAGCTTAGGGCGTGGTCCCTGGCGCTTAGAAAAGGGTAACGTTTTGCCTGGCGGAAGCGCTGTTTCACCTCAGGTTCTGCCTTCTGCTGGGGCTGAGCGGAGGTGGACGCCGGCTTGGTGTGCTCTGAGTCACCGCTGAGGAGCTTGCTCTTTTGGGCAGAAAATGGCGCATGGCTCCAGCACTTCGCAAAGCCCTCCACTACAGGTCCGAACAAGCCCGAGGGGGAAACCGGGGAGTCAAGGAAAGCTGTCTTGTCAGTGTCCTTGATTTCCGTTAAGTAGAGCCAAAGATAGTGCTCGAGGACCACCAAGTTGGCCATGGTTTGCCCGATCGCCTGGGCTGTGGTTTTGGGTGGGCGGAGTCATCACCTGAGTTTGCTCAGTCCTCTGCATTAGTTGCGGCCTGAGACATTGAGTCATCACAGTCACCCTCGGAACCGAAGAAGGAAACCATGCCACTTGTGCCAGAAGAGGGGCTTTGGGAATCGCGGGTAAAGAGCACTGTTGAATCAGCACACTGTGGGGAGAGCGAGACACGTGGGTGCTGGGCCGGCGTGAGCTTGCTGCAGCCCTGTAGCTTTTTTTTCCCGCGGCTCCGCTGTTTCTTAAATCTCGGCTTGAGAGGGTGCGAGCTTCTTTGAAGAAAGCGATCCGTGAGTGCAGTTGTGCGAGACTCATGCTCTCGCAGCTATGAGTGCAGCCTCTGAGTCGGGGCGGCCCAGACAGCTGACGCACTCAGAGTGCTCGTACGAAGGATGCAGGGCAGCCCAGCATGATCCACATTCGTTGTGTGGCATTTTGCAACAAACACCCCTGCTGTTTTAGGAAAGAAATTTACTCTTTATATTTGACTTTACGCGTGAAATTTGCTCTTTTGTGTTTGCCGGAACTATGCCAGCTGCGAGTCTGGAGCTGAAGAGCCTTTGATCCGCCGCAGAGGCTGTTCTTTACAGTGAGTAGAGGCTGCTTCTTCTTCGGAGTCAGCGAGGAGATTAATCTTTGCGGTAAAGGAGAGTAAATCTGACTAGATAGCCATTCAGTGCGATTTATATTGGCAGTCGGCCCCGGCCATCTTGGTGGGCTGAAAGGGCATTTGTCTGAAATTCACAGGCATGAACCAATCAGGCTTCAGTATTCTGAGAAAACTGAGTTTCCCCATAGAGATCAGAGAAGATTCTCTGACGCAATGCGAAGTGAACTGTATCGAAAAGGAACATTTTGTGGCCATTTTCAATTATTAAATTATTTTATATGCTATGCAATCCACCTTAATTTTAATGTGAGCGGGCGTGACCATTTGTACATTGAATATGTCTGGCTTCCAGTGTCAGATCTGCTTTCACAAAACAGCTTATTATGCTGCTTTATATTGCAAACTGGTATTTCATATTATTTTAATGTATTGTTGTCATAATTATAAACAGTGGTTTATAGCGCAAATAGTGTTACCATTTACTACACTTTGTTATTCTAGTTATTTACCTATAGCAGATAATGAATCGGAAGTCTCACACATTCACAGAAAATAATTTACTTCCATGCTGCAAAATAAGATGGATAATTTGCCAAATATCATTTGGCTGTGAAAATGTACTGGAGAAATAAAGTACCATGCTATTCTAAACAGAGCCATTTATACCCGCTGCTTTTGTCCCTTTCTTACCCAGAAAGTGATGATGTCCCATTCGTCTATTCCAAACTTCAAAATGTTTGTGTCACCCAGTATAACCACCAGCTCCCATTCTCCACTGGCCTGCAGGTATCGCTGTGAGTTTCCGGTCATCTCCGCAAAGGACAGGGCAGGACTGACACGCACATCCTTTACTGAAGGGGTTACAAGTATTACAGGTATTAGAATTACAGTTAAAGACACATTCAGGAACATGCTTTGCCTAATCAGCTAAATTAGTTGTTGAATTGTAATCATTAGTTTTCATGTCAACATGAAATCAGTTTATATTTTTTTGTCATATTTATTAATTTATTCCAAAATGCATTAAAACTTCCATGCTATTCCCGCATACAATGACTTGAATACACAGCTTCTTTTTATTTATTTATCTGCCCTGATATCATTAAAAGAATGACATTCTTGAAAAAAAAAATCTTAAGAAGCTTAGAATACAATTATTTTTTCTAAGGTTTTTTATTTTTTAAGTTATGTATTTAGTTATGTATTTATTATGGAAGCTTGTTTCCACCACAGAATCTCACAATTCGGACCATATATATATATATATATATATATCTCACAATTTTTATATCTCTTTTTTTTTTTTTTTTTGAATTGCGGGTTTATATCTCACTGTTCTGAGAAAAAAAGTCAGAATTGTGAGATATAAACTCACAACTGTGAGTAATATAGTACGAATTGGGATATAAACTCACAATTGTGAGTTATAAAGTCCAAATCGTGAGATATAATCTCAAAATTGTGATTTATAAAGTCTGAATTGTGATATAAACTCGCAATTGTGAGTTATTTCGTCTGAATTGTGAGATATAAACTCACAACTTATATTTAAACTGTTCAAAACATTTTCTTATTGCCATATTACATTACTACATGTGAAAGTCCACAGAAACTAAGAAACGTGGACCTTCACAGGCCTCAGAAACACACAAAGAGAAACGCCTCTATGGCAAATAAGCACTGAGACGGCAGGAAATGTGGAGAGCAATGAAAGCGGTGATGTTACTGGTATGCATGTAGGAGCCGAAGGTGAAAGAGCAGTTCTGTATGTCGAAAGGGAAGCTGAAGATCTCAAGGTTACAGGCGCTAACAAGCCTCAACATCCTGTCATAGCGGATGTGGCCCGTGTGGTTCACATACACATAAGGACAGGCCTGAGATACATCATCATCCACACTAAACACCAGAAGAGAGAGAGGACAAATATTCATTTGAGTTGAAATTATTTTATATTTCACTTGTAGCCTATATTATTATCTTCTGCTAAGACGTCCATTACAATTTACAGAACTGGCCTAAATACAAGATGAACACTGCAAAAATATTACATAGCTGATATTCATACTATAAATCTTCTGAGGTCTTTGGATCACCTGAGACGCAAAATGGTGCCAGTTTCATTTGTATGAAAAAAGAGAGAGAGATTTTCAAAGATTATTGGTTTTACAGGAAAAATACTATTTCAGTTTTTCTACTTCAAAATTTCGCGCATAATACAAAGTGTTACTTGCCATTTCTGTGTAAATTTCGAAGCCAATTTTTTTCAGTGTGACGTGAGACACAAATGTAGTGCCGGTTTCAGTTAAAGCCCTTTCACATCAAGAAAGTTACAGTAAGTTTTGCAGTTTTGTCATCTGCCGCTTTAAATGATTATTTGAAATTGAAAATGATTAAATGAAAATTCTGCCATCATTTACTCACCCTCAAGTTGTTTCAAACCCGTATGAATTTCTTTCTTCTGCTGAACAAAAAATAAGATATTTTGAAGAATGACTAAACGGTTCATGGGCCCCATTGACTTACATAGTATTTTTTTTCCTATGGGGTACATCAACTGTCTGGTTACCAATATTCTTTAAAATATATTCTTTTGCGTTCAGCAGAAGAAAGAAATACACTAAAGACCAAATAACTTCTTCTCTATGCTATTCTATGCTATACTAGTTAGGCTACTAGAAGAACATTTGTTCATTATTTATATATACCTTGCCAGAACGTTAGCTATAGTTCTGAGAATGTTTCCTGTTTGCTCGGTATATACAAATATTAGGAATATTTTTTTGAGCAAAAAACAAAACATGTCCCGATCCTTCCCACTAGATGGCACTTACAACTCAAAAACGATAATGTCAGGAGTCCAGAGATCTTTGACTGGAAGAGAGATCTTCGTAATGCCATCACAGGGTTCTGGATCCCAAATGAGGAACTCATGGAACCAGTACTAAAACCAAACATGATTAAATTACAGGATTGTGTAATATTCAGGTGATTATTCAAACATCTCTTAGCGTTTATGCACCAAACTTACCAGCCTGAGCCAGAGGAATGTGGTAAGAATTTGTGCTTTTTCATTCTGCAAAACAGAACAGGCATCAAATGTTCAGATGCGAGGATAATTTACACAAACAGACACATATAGCCAGTCCCATATTGACTCACAACTCCCAAGATAGCGTAGAGAGTGAAGGAGATGTTGGTGATAGTGGGGGTGCTGAGGTTGAGTGAAGGTCTGAAGGACTTCTTGTCAATGACTTGCTGTAGAGATTCATACGTGGGTCCACTTTGTCCGTCTTCACATTGAAGCATATTCACCACACACTGCAACACTTAATTACACAATAAACCAGGGAAACTAACTTAGTCTAACTTAATTTTCACATTTATTAGCACTTTTTATTTGGAGTTAGTTGCAAATACTGTACTATTCAGTGTTTTTGTAAGTTGTACACTGAAAAATATGGTGTAGAAACAATTTTCACTCAGAACTTAATTTCACAATGAATTGAATTAAACATGACATTTTAAGAGAGAAAGACTGAAATTGTATTTTCCTGTAAAACATACTCTTATAATTTTGTGTTTTTGTTTTTATTTTTTTACAGTGAAGAATTCTGCCACTTTTAAGGCAATTACTTTCCAACATTTCCAAGTGTATATTTTATCTTGTATATTTTTAGCACGTTTAACTTTAAACCGTAAATTAAAGTATTTTCCTTTTAGTCCATGTTATCTAATCTTATCTTGTATAGAAAGCAAAATAAATTCACAATGACAGCAGAATTAAGATGCTGTATAGAAGTTTAAGTAATTACTGTACAAAACACTTTTTGTGAAGTAATTATAATTTTATGAATAAACAGTCAAAACAACAACGAAGTTTCACACATCTTCTAGAAGCCAGCAGAATTAATTGCTTTTAAAATAATTTTTTATTTTTTATTAATTTTTTTAAAGACTATTGATTCTGAATAAAATGTAATGCTGAATCATTATCAAGATATTTCATTATTGTTTCTAAGTTTACAAAGACAAAACTGACCAAAAGTATTAAGTCCGTGCTCCACATTTAAGTTCAGTTCATTACCTGTAAGTAGAATGAAACATGCCAAAAGAAAACGCAAAAGATGTCCCATAATGCTGTGTGTAGATGAGATTTCCTATTGTTTAAAACTGCTCAAGTTTAAATCACACCGCTTACTTCCACAGGTGAAGTGTGCTGACTCTTTACTGGCAACATCATGTGCGGTTACATGTTGTTTAACACCTTCAGTAACCACTGACCTAGCTTGTTTTAATAGCTTTGGATCCATTTGGTTGAACTCATTAGTGATCTATCTTGTTTTTCCATTTGACGAAAAAAACATGTTCAGTGTCACACATTTAATTAGAAGAAAGAACACCGGATTTACACAAGAGCTGTTATGGCTCTTCAAGATGTTGCCACTCTTTCTTTATTAAATCTACTTTTGCAGTTTTTTTTTTTTTTTTTTTAAATGCCATGACTAGTTTTATATTTTCACGATCCCACCTTGAAATCCACAGACTGGCCTTGTTTGTATGGCACCTAACATATAACATTATTATTATTATTTTTATTTTTTTTATTAACATGCTGCATTATTATTGCATTTACATCATTTACCATAATTCTTAATAAAAAAAAAATTATTAAAATATATTTATTTCAACTCAACTCAACTCAACAAACACTTTGAAAAAACAACCAGAAAACCAGGAGCAAAGTTTTTGATATTTTTATTATAAGTGTTTCCTCAAACTTAACTGGACAGAGACTAAAGTTGAAATTGCTATTCATCCTGTACCAAAACTAATAAAACGTTTTGGTGATACAGATGAAACAGAATGTCAGATTCAGTTTACAGATTTCAGTCATATTCAGATTTAATTTACTAAGTTTAAATATATATAATAAAAAATTCTAGAGCAAAAAAAGTCACATAATTCTACGCAATTATAAGTTTTGGGACACTTAAAGCTCCTATAAAGAGTATTTTGTTGATGATCCCTTGCATTAAATCAGGAATAAATCTGGGCTCCATTGACCTCATCAAACGTTTGGTGTCTTCAGTTCACAGAGCAGGCAATAATATACTACGCCTTTTTGTCTAGACTGTACGAGTGCAACCACAGAACCATAATTGTGCTTAAACTCACAATGATAAAGAGAGTATACAGTATAAAGAGCACACGGTCAATGACCTGACCAAACATGATCCATTCATTGGTGCTGTTGTCATTACTGAAGTGCTCTTCCACTTGGTGGCGGATGGCCAATAAATCTTTACTCATCTTCTTCATTTCCTCTAGACATTGTTCCTTGACACTCACTGGACTTGCACTGACTTGTCCTTTCTTTGGAATATCAGTCATGGTGTTTATGTAGAAAGTGCTCTTAGATCTGTTTGCTGTAGACAAGAAACAAGAGCACTGTTGGAAAACATATTTTACATCAATGATATGAAATCTGATATAAAGTTTGCACAAATAACTCTAGTGCAGGGGTTTTCAAAGTCAAAGAAAGTGGGCCTCCCTTTTGACACAATGTACACATTGGCGCCTCCCCACCCCCCAATTTTGACAAATTTTCAATAGCGATCAGTGTGCCGAGAGCACCGCACACACATGGTTTGTTCTGCACATCAATAATAACGGACTCTCGTCTCGTGTGCCTAATACATGACTCCTGTTTGTCACTGTAATCGTCTTTACCTTGATTACAATCGTCATCCATCAAAACTTTACTAGTGCAACACTGGTTTGCTTTATCCAACCGAGAGGCATTGGGGCTGTTTTGGACTGACTGTTTGAATGCATTCGGCTTACTGGATCCTTGGACTGAAAACTTTCCAGAACATGTCAGGGGAGTCGCGCCCCACACTTCGAAAACTTCTGCTCTAGTAAGAGAATCCGGGAAGACGAAAGTATTTCCTTACCATTATCATTTTCTTCACAAGATTTCTTCATACAAGCAAGCTGAGCCAGATATTTCAGGACCAGAATCCTGAGCCACTTAGGTAAGGGAGGAAAGTCACGGGAACCACACAAGATATTGGTGACGATGACAGTCTCAAGTAGACTTGCTACCATCAAGGCCATGCAGAGAGAGAAAAACACATCTAGATCGAGAGAGAAAGATCAGATCAGATAAGGCTGGAGGTGAAGAAGGATTTCCTGCTTCTGAAAGAGTCCTGGGCTGTGTTTTTTAAATATCTCGTAAGCGTAAGTATAGATCGTAGAGACCATTAGTACCATTGATGGTCTACGATGGTTTTGAGAAACGCAGCCCAGGCTGTTTTATGTCAGAACCTAGACCTGAAAAACTTAAGTCCAAAGTATACTTCACTTTTTATCTGTACGCTAGCTTCTGCACACAGTGCATCACCAGTACGCGCATACATTATGCCTGCAGCCCGATTTGTCTATTCACGCATACTCTATCTGCATAGGTTGCACATTTTTTGCTCTTAATTTGTCTACAAGGTGGTAACAGTGCCCCTGGGATATTAATTCACAATATAGTCAAAGAATGAGGGATGAGACAGACACACCAAGGTCAGAAAGTACCCATATTTCTACAACTCTAGCTAAAAGATTAACACTATGTTTATATGGGTTATAACTCATGGTGAGAAATTGGAGGAATGAAAAGGATGAAGCATTCTGCAGACAGAGTGCAAGTTGTTGTTAATGCACATGCGTTGACCTCCTTTGTATGCGTAAATGTTAAATGTTGTATACTTAGAAAAGGCTATGCCTTCAACTGTGTGTCAAAAATTAAAATTAAAATTTTACTTTCAGTTTTAAGCTGAATAGCCAGAACAATCTTCAGGATTAAACTGGTCAACTCAAGGTCTTTAATACCTTGAAAAAGCTAGGTGTTAGCATTCCCATTCATCTCAAGGATGGTCGTCAATGGAGAAATGTACTCCCAGATGGTTGTTATGACATATACCAGCACTAACTGGGCCTTGCTAACCAGCCAAACTTTGACCCCTTTGGTTTACCAAAATACTCTTATTGGGTAGGTTGCACCAGCATCCCATGCTGGAAACCATCAACATATGCTGGTGACCATTTTGCCTTTTTAGCAGGGTAAAGATGAAAAGATACAAAATTAGAGAATAAGAAGGTTTGAGAACATACTAATAAGGGGTAAGTTGTTTCCTGTGACAGGCAGCAGGTCATTCATTAGCAGCAGGAAGACGGTGTAACCCAGGATGAGTGTCATTTTGAAGGAAGCACGGTCCACACTTTGAAGAGGCAGTAGGAAGCTGAAGAGATCCAAAGAAAGCAGGAGGCTGCTGGGAATCAGGAGGTTCACCACATACAGTGTAGATCGACGTCTCAAGACAATCTAGTCCACAACAGTGAGGGAAAATATTAGTATCAAGTGTTCCCAAGTGTAAACTTCTTTTCATAGTAGCAAACATAACACTTAGGGGTGAATTCACTAAGAAGTTGTCTAACCTCCTTGTATTGTATATCCATTTTTGTTGTTTTCAAATTTATCTTCTGTTGTTTTTATTTGATTGATTTGATTTGATTTCTGACATTTTCCATCCTCTTCTTCAACAAGAGTGGTCCCACCAAATAGTGCATTCAGTTTCTGGCACAAGTGCAGACGACAAGCAAAACCATGTTTTTGAAAATCAACATGAACCTGCTTATTGTCACAGCATATTCTGAACACTTGCATGAGTTGTAATCATACACACCTGCAGCTAATCACCATCTCATTTGGACTTCAACTGTGTGTTACACTGTTACAGTACCTGCATACTCACCTCACATTTCTCACCTGTTTGATCTCCATTTGTTTCAATAAACTCCCTCTCTTGGTTTCGTCTCCCTGCTCGGTGTTGGTGTGTCGTTACAGAAAGGCCAGACCAAAGACCATGAACCCAGTGGGAGAGGAAATTCTGTCTTCCATTTTCTTGAATGGTTGGGAAATTCAAGCAGTATGTGGAGAAGTTTTTGGAATATTGCCACCTGACATCGTGGGATGATCATATTCTGATGGACTTTTTTCTGGATGGACTAAACAACAACATCGACCTATTGTTGCCAGCAGGAGATTCCAGTGTGACCCTGGCACAATATATGGAAATTTTGCTGTGGCTGTGTGGCTCATCATTTACTATAGGTGAGGTAGAGGATGACATTGCCACTCAGCTGCAGTCCTCCCAGTCCACTCCCTCCCTCATGATGTCCTTGATCATCTACACAAAGTTTCCACCGCAGAGCCAGAGCTGATGCCGATGCCCTCTACGGAGCCAGTACCTGCAGCCTTGTCCGTCCTTGAGCCAAAGCAGTCTGACCAGGTGTGTGAGCCAGTTCTTACATCTGTGCCTGTGGAATTTTTGGTGGAACTGGATGAGGAAGTGAATTGTCATCATCATCATCCTCCAGCATTAGAGAGTTCCAGTGTTTCTCAGTCAGAAATAATTGATGTCTTGATTTCCTTCTGTTCCCAATCTCTTCCTTCTCCACTGGTTCAGGTCAGTTTCAAGTCTCCTATGTTGGCCAGCTCCAAGTCTTCTTCATCGTTGATGCACTCTCCCTGCTTCCCAATCCCACCTCCTCTGCCTGTACAGTGTTGACCAGGAGGCAATTCCAGAACTCTCTGCCTGTCCTGTGTTAGCCTAGGAGACTGTTTTTGGCCTCTCTGCTTGTCCTGTCACATCCAAGGAAGCCATCTCATAACCCTGTGCTACCCAGTTCTTCTGCCCTGTCTCTGCTGGCTCCATTCAGGCCTTCAGCTCCTCCTACGCTGGCTCCACCTAGCAACTTGGATTCACATTGTTCGCCAGCTCCACCTGTTGACCCTCTGGCTCTACTTCTACCCTCCAAGCCCGTCAATCCACCTTGGCCCGTCGTCCTGGCGGCTCCACTTTGGCTCCTTGCTCCTCCGGCTCTACCTGGGACCATCATTCTTATGGCTCAACAGGACTTCCTCGTCCCTCCGGCTCCACCTTGGTCAGTAGTCGCCCTGCCTTCGCCATGGACTTCCGGGCCTTCATCTGCAACTCGTCTCTCTCAACCCTTTTGGCTCCGTCGTGCTCCTCCTTCCCTCCATCTTCAACTCAGTCCTGAGTCGCACTGGCCCTGCCTCAGTCCTTCGGCACTCTGGCTTCATTTATAACACTTGGCCTCCTTCCCCATGGCTCTTGCCTTGGTCTCCAGGACCTTCAGTGTCACCCGTTCTCTTCTGATCCACCTGGGTCTCTACCTTCACCAGCTCCACCTCAGTCAGTCATCTTCCTGGTTTCACCTGGCCTCTCCACCAAGGCTCCACTATGACTCTGCTGTGGGCCTGCTTCCTGGAGCTCTGGCTTGAGGTGACTCCCTGGCTCCTGCCACCATTGGCTCCTCCCACCGTCATCTCCTTCCTTGCTCCTCCCACCATGATCTCCTCCCTGGCTCCTTCCACTGTCATCGTCTTCCTGGCATGCCCACCGTGGTCTCCTCCCTGGCTCCTTCCATTGTCATCTCCTCCCTGGGTCCTCCTTCCTTCCATTCCCCCATGGATTGTTGGATCAATTTTGGTCCGCTCCTAGAGTGGGGGGCGCTCTCACTTGCCTGAATTGTAATCATACACACCTGTAGCTAATCACCATCTCATTTGGAATATTTACACTATTCACTTGCACTCAGTCAGGGTCTGGCCTTGTTGTATGTACCATGGACTCACCTTTTGCATTGGACATCAAGCATAACATCATACTTTTGGGTTGTTTACTAACCATCTAACCAAGTTCGATTAGCGGAGATATAAGGGGCTTACGTACAGGAAGAAACTTTTCATAGTTCCTAGAACTAATGGCGGAACATATCCCCTTTTTGTGTTTGCAGGAACTGGGAACAATGTTAGTTCTAGGAACGGCTTTTATGGGAAGTAAATTAGCTCCTACTTCAGAGTAGGGTCTTACCCAGCACAATAGGAACCATCAGTGACGTGAGTGTAAGCCGATTGGCCGAACACACTCGAAACACCAACACCCGCCGTATAAAAGCTGTGTACACACACAGATTATAGCCTATATATTTACTCCACGAACTAACTCTACGAACATGGAAAACAGTGATAGATGGACCTCTCAACCTTTTTGCGAAGGAAAAAAATCAAACGCAACTTTAAGGGGACCAAGAAAAACATGATTATGTATTTCTGCTCAACTTGCGACATTGGGCATCAATCACATGGCATTAGATAGGACCATTTAGTTCTCGGGGAACCACCCTGGTGGCTAGTTCCTATAACTAACTTCCTTGAACTACCCAATGTGAAAGGGGCTATAAAGAGCTGAAGTGATGACATATTTTTATAGGCCGTCCCGGAATTTAGCATCTCCCTGGTTCATTCGACAGAACCCCAATAGAAGTTTTCCATTGACTGAACAACATTTTAAAAATCTAAAGAGCATTTTTCCACTATAAAGAATTTGTGACCATCGTTTTGTCCATCATGATAATCTTTACAAATGAACAACTTTTGTGAATTTTTAAGATTAAATACAAGCGGCAGAAGTAAAAAGCTAAATGTTTTTATAGATAAACGAACTACACCACAGACGCATGACTCAAAAAGTCACCATCATTAAGTTTCCGACAACTCTTTCAGTCTTTATTTTAAAAAATAAAAAAACATTTTCCCTGAAGGATTGAATTTGAAAGATTTTGCTGTGAAAGTGGACTATTGAGTAGATGAGTTTACCTGTTCGATGTGATGACGATTAATATCCTGACATCCTCTGTTGTCCCAATAGACAATTTTTTTAAATTATTATTATTATTATTAAATCATAAGGGGGTATTACTGATGTATTTTATGTTGTAAAATAGAATGAAAATATCTTCAGCTTGTGTTCACCACAGACCTTATTTCAGGTATTTAACCAAAAAACCCATTCAAAACATTTTTGACTTCAGAGCGATGGAACCGAAAGTCCGGGTTTTTGCCTACAAAAATATGTCATCTCTGCTGCACTCTTTGAGCTGTAATCCATTAGGTGATAATTGTTATTTTAAGATGTAATATACCTGCTTTGTGTAAAAATTAGGCTCATTACAGATTGTGCCATATACAACTTAGTAAACTCCAAAGGAGTGTGGGAACTCCAGATGGGACAGGACCTCCAAAGGCGGTTTCCACCTAATGGTTAGTGGTTTGGATGGTTAGAATTGTACAAGAATGATGATCAAATGATGAAGAAGAGCCTTATACTGTAACTGGTCATATCCAGACACATAGGCCCTATCCCAAATGGCACATTTCATATGCACTTGTGGAGTTAAAATGGCTGCCATGTGCGCATGTCCGTTAAGTCCATAATACCGTAGGGTGTCCAATTTAGTCATTTTAGGTTTCAGTAGGGTGCTCACGAGCACCCCCCATGCGGTCGCCGGTCAATATGCGCCCTCGATGCGCACTTTTGCTTTTCGCATTTTCGCACTGCTGCGCGGTCCACAGCAGACTTCTTCCCGACAGTCAAAGCGGCATTACGTTACAAAAGTGCGGACTCAGAGGAAGACCGCGAGTGTTTAGTGTGCCATTTGGGACAGGGTCATAGTGTAGTCAAACATACTTTACAACTTTTTTTGTTGGTGTCTGGATCACAGTGTTGAAGCAATGCTGAATAGTCAGAGTAACATACGCCAAATCATGACAGTAAATCACTGTTGTGATTCTTTCTTAGTGAATTACCCCTCTCTAAAATGCCACCAACATAAACAACGAGGTTATCCCATCCTCCTTCCAGAAAGAGCTGTACAGGTTTTTCTGTCAGCAAGTCAATCAGCTCCCACTCTCCTTTAGTTGTAATTGCTTCAAGAGACTGCTTGAATATCTGCTTCGCTGAACGAAAGAAGAACAACTGAACATCATCACCTGTAGAGAACGAGACCAACAAGAACCATGTAATCATAAGTAGCCAAACAAGGATATATAGTTTTCAGCTTTGCTTACTCACGAGAGTGTTTGTAAGAGTTGAAAGTATATGAGCAGTTTTGGAAATCAAATGGAAAGGTGTAGATGTCCAGTTTGCATGAGCTGATCACATGAATCGGCCATCCATCTAGAACTTCACCAGTAGAGGTCACATAGACATAGTATGTGTCTGGTGCTCGGTTTTCATCCATGCTGCAAAATGATGGTGAGTGGCAGGTTAAAGACAGACAGGGAAATTCACCAAGAATTTTACTTTTCGCATGTGCACAATCCAACACACTCACATGGCAACTATTTTACATTTTGCTGAATCGTTGGCTAATTCATAAAATTTCATATGATCTCATTCGTATGTTTTCGTACAATCTGCTATACTTCCCAGTGACAGTTAGGTTGGGGTTGGACCTTAATGATTACTTTTTCAAAAAATCTTACGTTTCCATACAAATCACATTATACAAATTCATACAAAATCACCAGCACATAAATTAAACTTTTTATGAGATCTGGTTGGAAATGTAAAAAAATGTTTTGTTGTTTCTGTTTCCTTGTCACTATCAAAGCTGTTATATTTGACTTGTGCAACTTACAATTCGTTAATGATAATGTCTGGAACCCATATCTTCTCTCTTGGTAGTGAGATCTTTTTTGTTCCACACTCATCAGGATCCCAGCTCAAACCTTCAATCTGCCACCTCTACAAAAAATGATAATTCTATCAGCACTGCTCTTTAAATAGTGCTCTTGCAATAGTTAAAACAGTCTTGGATGTATTAAGCACTGTAAAATGTGATTGGATCACGCAAACCGGCTGTTACTGCCATGACTCTTACCGTCCTCACCCACAGATATGTTTCCAACACCTGTGATTTTTCATTCTGAAAGGGAAAATATATGGATTCTGTAACCATTTTTTGTGGAATTAGTGTTATTCTAATGACATAATTTTGTAGACTTTTTTTAAAGTAAAAGCTGTATTCTTCCATAGATTTGCTTACCACTCCTAAAATGCCATAAAGAGTCAAATCCACACTGACGTTGGTGGGAGTTTTCAGACTTATAACCGGCCTTGCCTCGCTGTAGCTGATGACTTCCTCTTTCATGGCATTAAGGAGAGACTTTGTTGTTGGTTCTGAACAGTTTAACGACTCTACTGATCCTAGCAAGAGAGCTGAAAGAACAATACTTGAATTCAGTGACATTTTATGTATTTCAATCAGATTATAGACATTAAAGGTCTGGTTATGCAGTGGACAATGCGGTTTGTGTTTGTTAATTAATACATCTTTTTGGATAAACTTTATTTTTGATTGTCCACTTTAAGCATTCTACTAACTATAAGTAACTTTGCAACTACATGTCAACTAACTTTCATTGGATTATTATGGCGCTCTTCCACTGCATGGTACGGCTCGGTACGGTTCGACTTGGCGCGGAACGGTTCGGCTTGCTTCGCTTTTCCACTGTGTGGTACGACTCGGCTCGGTTCGGCTCGGTACGGTTCGTTTCGCTTTAGCTCGGTTGCTTTTCCACTGCAGTTAGTACCGCTTCAAAGTGGGTGGGACTGATCGTTATAGTTACCGTCTCTACTGGCATTACAACATCATATTAAATGCAAATTTTTCATTCCGTGTTTCCCCATCCACTCCTCGGCAACCAACGAGAGGAACGTCTGCACCTCGTCCACTGACCACGATTCAGCCATTTCTTTTTTTAAGTTTATACTCTTTTTTTTTTTTTAAGCAAATACTTTTAAAACAGGCGCTACAGCGTTGGCTGTTGTCTACTGGCTATTTAAATCTAGCGGGTTTAGTGTCTCGTGTCGTAAATACAATGACGCTGGTACAGTAGTGATGATTCTGTCTGACCAATCAGTGATCTGCAGTGTTTTCACGTCACATTTTAGTATCGGTACGGTATGCTTGGAACCTCAACAGAGGTGGTACCATTTAAAGCGAGCCGAAGCGAGCCGTACCGTACCGTACCATGCAGTGGAAACGCGTCATAAGTGAGCCGTACTGAACCGAGCCGTACCGTACCATGCAGTGGAAAAGCGCCAAAGCGCGCCGTGCCGAACCGAACCGTACCGTACCATGCAGTGGAAAAGCGCCAATAGTAGACTGTTAGTAGACTGTTAGGTTAGGGTTTGGATTTGTAGAATAAGTTGATGTAGTTTCAAAGTTACTTATAGTCAGTGTTGAGGAGCATAAAAAAAAAAAGAGTTAGCAGATATTAAGCTGACAGTCTACTAATACTCTAATTAGAGTTAATTGACATGTAGTTGCAAAGTACGTATAGTCAGTAGAACGTCTAAAGTGGACCATCAAAATGTGTTAAGATTTTTTTTTTTTTAAATCTACAATCAAATTACCTCAAAACAGTAAAAAAAAAGAAAAAAGATTTGTATGGAAATATATCTTACATTGTATAATGAAGCAGTTGGTGATCCACTGGAACCAAGTGTGAGTGGAAAGCCATGTTGAAGCCTGTTGAATCTAGTATTTGCAATATATGGCAAATTTGCACAAAATAATTACAATGCCACTGAGTAATTAAAATAAAAGTACGGAGCCCCTAAAGGGACATGGTGATGAAAAGAAAAATGAGATGGGAGAAAAAACTCTTGCAAATGTGTTGCATTCCCCTGAGAAACCCGAGCAAACGCAATGTTTCTTGATGGAAAAGCATACGGTTTGTGAGCAAACGCAAAAGTTGTAAAATATATTTTCTGTACAAAAGCTTTACCAAGATTCTTTAACATTACCAAGATATTAAACTGTACAAAATTATAATTTCCCTTAACACTTTTTAGTGATAGTTGGGGAAATTAAAAACTCCAGGTCAAGACAAGCTAAAAAGAAATAAAGAAACAACTGTAACATTTCAGCATACTTAAAAATAAGGAAACCCTAATTAAAAATAAAAATCCATGGCCAATACACATAAAATGTAAATAAAATGTTATAACACAAAAAATTGTCATACTTTTCTTATTCTTACCTGTGTTCTTGGAAGACAGATAAAAGCCATTAGGTCCTCAGTCAATTCAGTTGCAACTAAATATTAAGCAGATTTTACTTTGCCAATTTGTATGTGTGGAGGTTTAAAGCACAATGGCTAAATAACCTAAACACTTGCTTTTTATATGACTTATTTGTTTACACAAATTAGAATAACCAGAACTGGAGACAATGGCTTTTTCACACCCATTTTTCCAAAATCAATCTCAGTATTTTACAGCCATTCAACAATATTCAATATTTGCTTGCCAGCAAGTAATTTGCAGTAGTCAAGATGAAAGCAGACTGGGGCCTGAACCAGAATATGAGCTGCTTCTCTGGTAAGAAAAGTTCTCGCAAATGTTTTACAGGCAACCTAAATGAAATTTGTCTAGAGTTGTATCAATGTTCTTGTCTTTCTGTGAGTGAGATGGTTGAGTTGACAATGTCTTGGCAATGGTGGTTCTTGGCTGTTTCTGTTTTTAACCATTAATAGATTTTTCCTTTGTAACCACTTAGCTAAATTAATACAACTGTACCAACAAGCTAAAACGTACAGTTTACTGCACACTTTTAAAAACAAAGGTTCTTTATTGCCATCGATGAAGGTTCCACGAAGAACCTTTAACATCCATTAAATCTTTCCATTCCACAAATTTAATGTTCTTTATTGTGGATAAAGATTTTTATGTAGATATTATTTTTTTTTAAGAATGTAAGTGTGAACATGGAAAATGGAGTGTAAACATATTTTCTCTAAAGTTTTTATTCTTAATTTTAGTAGATTATTTATTTAATCATTATTTCTAAGTAACCTTGATGGCAGAATTAATCAAATTAACAATTAAAAATCTTGAAAATGAATTTAAAAGTGGGTTCTTATTTATTTTAGCATTATTGATATAGCACCAATGGGTAAAGTCCCTGGTCTCATTCATGTACAGTGATGTCCCTAACATCAGTTGTCTGTTTAATTACCATCTTGCCTAAAAGCTCAAATAAAATGATGGGATAAATAAACCTGTGGCGTAAACCATGTAGAAGACCACTATAAAATACAATCCATAATGCTTTCCTGTTTAAGATGGACAACAGGAATTAGCTTAGCTTGCTAAAACAAGCACAGTTGAGGATTTATGCTGCCTTCAAGTTTTATCAGAAATGTCCTACTTCCCACTTCTAAAGTCGTGATTACGAGCTCGTTGCATTCAAGAGATTTGTTGTCGGAAAGAACAGGAATCATGGAGGACACCAGGTTTATTCTTGACTATTTCTTGAGGAAATCTTATTAAAGCCAAAATGTAAAGATATTCAATTTTGTAGTGTCCCATTCGCTGACAACCATAAAAACATTCACAGCACTATCTAGATAGTTTAGCTTGCTGACGATTCTGGAATTTCGGGCAAATACAGGCTATTTTCGCTATGTATAAAACAAACAATATGCTTCAAATGATTATTCATATATGTAAATATGCACTACTTTAACGAAAAGACAAGGTGATGTGGCTGTTGTGGGAAAAAAAATAAAAAAAATAAAAGAAGAGCAGTCACAGCAGCAATCGTTCTCCCCTCCACCATGTTTAAAGTTTTTGGCCCGCCCAACTCGGGAACTTGGGTATCGAAATGAATCTCGAGCTTCCCAGTAGTAAATCCATTTGAGACGGCGTTCATGTCCAATTTTCAAACTCATATTTATGACCATAGCATGTGAAGGCGGCATAAAATTTAACACCAAAAAACAATGGCAAACAAATCTCAAAATTGAGTCATGAGAGGAATAACAAACTCACATGTTCTCCTACTCAGGCAGTGACCACAGGGTTTAATGGATCATACAAACTAAGCAAACCAAGGTTGAGAACAATATGTTTCGCTTACACTATGTAAATGATGGGCATTTGTAAAACCTGAACATTTGATTCAAATTAAACAACCAGATCCTGCATTGTCTTTTATCTCTTTGCTATCTTCTTCTTTCCATCATCTTTGTCTCAGTTTTGGACTTTCGTCCACACATAGACAGCATTTTTTTTGTCCAGTAAAAATGGAGGATAAATGTAATGGTGATTGAGTGTGACCTGGATGTACCTGGATTGAGTGTTGAGATATTTTGCTAATAAAATGATCGTTGCAGAAGTATAGCATGAGAAATGTATTATGTCTGGTGTCTCAGTTTCACCTCAGCAAGCTTTTACGATGGAGATGATATATGAGTTTACAGATGTTTCAGTGTGGATTTCTCTGCGCAGTGATAGTTGTGGTGTGTACTCTGCTACTAATATTTAGAGTGATTTTTAGAACTATATCTTTAGAAAAGATAGAAAATATCTTTTTTGTTATCGTTATAGTGATCGTCCTTGATGTAAACGGGCCTTAAGTGTCATATCCTGCTTTTGAATTTCTGTTTTAAGACTCTTATTTTGATGTTTATTTTGTTCTGTTGTATCCATGTTCTTATTTCCTGTTTTCTGTTTCCGAGAGCTGTGTCCGAAATCACCCTCTATACCCTTAAATAGGGAACAGCCATTTGTAGTGGTGTCCATAACCATAGTGGACCATATCAAGTGCACTCGTTCAATCCCAAAATGCACTGCAATAACGAGTGTATAACCAATGTACGCTTAACGGCTACAGAATACCCATAATGCACTGTGAGGGTCGTGCCGAAGTAATTCTTGTGCCTGATGGCGCCTGTAGCCCAATCATCCATTCATCCATTTTCCAAACCGCTGGTCCAATAAAGTGGTGCAGGTATGACGACACTCATAGAAAATAATGTTTTTGAATTTTAAAGGTGTGGCGCTGCGCTTCTCATCCGGTGTGCAACCCCCTGAAGTGGGTACAGCATAATATCATACAGGTATAGTGAATATAGGAATATTGAATGAGGGGCAATTTTGAACACAGTTTAGGTTTCCAAGTACGTTCTCATATGTTTCTATATTAACTGATTTAGTTCACCTGTGTCTTGTTAAGTTCCTCACTATCCCAGTATACAGTATATTCTGTAGCTCATTGTTTTCAGTTTGAGTTGTCGGTTATTGTCTTAGCTGTTACAGTAATGGTAAGATGTTGTACTTGGGTTTTTGTCTTTCTTGGTGGATTACTCTGTTCTTGGTTCTATTGGATTATCTTCTTTTAATAATGACTGCATTTACATCCACAACTCCTACTCTCTTCCCTAAGCCACCATGACACTACGGGTGCTTTCACACTGGCAGTTTAGTTTGAAACGGTTTGCATGAAAAATTGGTAATGTGAAAGCTGTCATGCGGACCGGGGTACTGAACCCGAGACTACCTGCAGGAGGTGCTCTGAGTTTGGTTGCTCTGGAACTGTGACGTGATTGACATGAATGTGAAAGCACCTGGGACTGAAGTAGAAGTAAAGTAACTTGCTCATGCATTTTAGTTGACGACGAAGTCATTAGTTCTACAAAACACATGTAAGGGATGACAGTCTTGATGATTTCCCTTGGATACGAGCGAGTGAGCATGTAGTGTATTCGCGCACAGTGAGTACAATCAGAGCGGCAAATGAAAGGCTCGCAATCTGCTGTCTCCTCAAAAGAGTCCATTTGCAAGCAGCAGAAAGCTGCTTTCATGCGACACACATACAGTAAACCCAAGTGTCGTTTACTCAGCTGTGCATAATAGCACCAAATTAATAAAAACACAATATATTGACCTGCGTCCTGTTTTCTGTAATGCGCCGTGCACGTTTGTGATGAAGCAAAATTAATGCAAATGCACCAGGGTTCGATATAGTCAAGTTGAGTGTGAAACCAGACCAACGCCGTGGAGGGCACCGGGAACAATCACACTCGGACTCGGACCACAGAAAACATGACCAGTGTAAAAGCCTTCTAAGTATACAGCTTGACAATCTCACTTGTAAGATGGAACGCTGTAGAATGTAGTCCAATGTTATGAAAATAAAACAAACAGCACAGTATATTGACTTCTAAAGCAGCTTTTTTACGATGTCTATTCAGTGATTTACTTGCCTGCCACAATAATTTCTTTGAATTATGTTAATCTGGATGCTTATTTCAGTAAATACTAGTATAGCACATCTTACTTATTAAACTAAAATTTCATTTCATTATGGCAAACAAATTTCAAAATTGAGTAATGTGGGGTAAAAAATTACTTTTCAGGCAGTGACCACAAGGGTTATAAGGGTTCATACCTACAAACCAAGGTTGAGAGTTGGGTTAGAGCACTTACACTATGTAAATTATGGACATTTGTAATCCTGAAGATTTGATTAAAATCAAACAAACAAATCCAACATAGCCTTTTCATAAGTTTTGTTGCAGCAAAAATAGAGCTATTGATTCATGATCCAAAATGGCATGGTTTTACTTTAGCTGTTTGGACATGGTACCTTGGTAATACTATGTTTTTTTGGATATGGAATTTGAAGTTTTTCAGATTACCATGGTATCTGCACCTGCGTAAGGTTCACTAACATAGTATATGTTGTCTTGTCTTGTCTTGTCTTGTTTATTTATATAGCACTGCTAAAACAACCGAGGTTGACCAGAGTGCTTTACATAAAAAGAAAAAAGATAAAACATACATATGAACAAATCAAACATCACAGACACCACATATATCACATAGATTGAGTTTACCTGTTATAAGCTGCCAATGCTAAATGAGATTTCAGCAAGTTCCTGAATACTGGTAAGGATTTATCAGGTCTAAAAGAGAATGAGAATGTGACGTCACGCATTTCAGGAAGGCGCCGCCATATTAGCAGGATACGCTGTCCGTTGCCATGGTTACTTCGACAGTGAGACCGAGAGAAAGAGCAACAGAGAGAGAGAAGCTTGATATTTGATTGCATTTTTGTGATTAGATAGAGGCAGCTCATTCATAATGCTAGCCCCATAACTGCAAAGCGCGATCACCTTTTTACTACAAGAAGTTTTTGATTTTCTGAATGCAATGCTCTGGGGAGAATATAAGGAATCAAAATATTTGCAAGATACGTGCGGGCCTGATTATTGAGAGATAGAGGGAGTTACAAAAACCGACGCAAATTATAAAAACAAGCTCGTACCACCGAATTGATTTGCTTCTCCATTTATAGGTTATCATCGATTAGGAAGCCTAAATCTCATACCGAATGTTTACAGTACGATGCCAAATAGGCTCGAATCTAAAAGGATCTTGGTAGAGTCATTTGGCTGGTCAAAAACAATGACCTCTGTTTTGTCCTCATTTAACATTCTGAAAAGTTTTGCCTTCCAGTTTTTAATATCATTTAGGCAAGCTAAAAGAGAATCCAAAGATTTCGTCGGGTGCCTTAGTGGTAAATACAGTTGAGTGTCATCAGCAAAACAGTGGAATGATACTCCATGGGTTCTAAAAATGCTGCCCAATGGGATCAAATACAAAGAGAAAAGTGTGGGAGAGAGAATAGACCCTTGTGGTACACCCCAAGGTAGGCGTCTTTTAGTGAAGTCGAGTTTCCATAATTGACTGAAAAATATCTATCACTTACAAAAGATTGAAACCATTTCCAAACTGTACCTTTTAAACCTACTATGTGTTCAAGGAGAGATATGGATATTATGATCAATCATATCAAAGGCTGCACTCGGATCCAGCAGCACCAGAATAACAGCATCCCCTTTATCTAGAGCCAACAAATATATAATTTAAAACTTTCAACAGTTCCGACTCTGTGCTGTGGGCTGCTTTTAAACCAGATTGAAACGTTTCTACTATAGAATTTACATTTAAAAATTAATAAAAAAACAAATTTGGAAAACGCCTTGGTTACGACTTTGCTTTACTTTACAACCTTGGTTCCCTGAAGAGGGAACGAGACACTGCGTCGAGATTGATGCTATGGAAACCCTCAAGTCAAGTCAAGTCACCTTTATTTATGTAGTGCTTTTTACAATGCAGATTGTATCAAAGCATCTTCACAGTGAAAACATGAAAATAATACAACAAAGTTTGTGTCTAGAAGAAAATTGTGTCATCATCCACCAGTAAGGCAGATCAATAATATAAACCCTCTGCGTGATTGTGTCGTGAAGCACTTGTGAAATCAGTCCAATGGTGTATAGGCGGGTGACATCATGGCAGGAAGCTATAATGCGCACCCAGACCAAACATTGTCAGCTTCTGATAGGCAGAAGCAAGTCAATCACAGGCATGCCAGATTTGGCTGGGCGACGCAGCGTCTCGTTCAGGGAACCGAGGTTACAGTCGTAACCGATGCGTTCCCTTTCGAGGGAACTTGCACTGCGTTGAGATTGATGCTATGGGAGCGTCTATACCATTGCTGCCATAGTGACCAGTGCCTGTCTTGTGTGAAATCAGGGAAGCACAACTAAGACAGAAATCACCCAGGACCCAGGGGTAAAGCCCAAATCTAGGTTATAAACCTGATGAATGTGTGTGGACAGGACCAGCCCACCACATCACACACTTCTTGTAGGGATACCCCTATTAGAAGGCTTGCAAAGGCACCATACTCCTCCTAATCCGATGCACCAAGGAGGAAACACCAACGGTTTCTCCCCAAAGACACCACCCAAAGATGCGTGGTAAGCAGCTAGGTCGCCACATAAACCTTAAGAATGGAGGGGGATAACCCTGCAGAGAATCAATCCTGCAGAAATTCCAGCACTGTACCAACCAGGCAGTTAACTGGATCCAAGTGATGATTCTCGCCAGTTTCCTTGTGCAGGGAGTTATAGTGCCCTCAACAACCTCAGTCTAAGAGTTGGGCCCCCTCAGATGTCAAACCCACGTTCCCTAACTCTGCTCTCCAGAACTTCCGGGAATAGAAAAATCTGGGAAATTGAGTACAGACGCAGCCCCAGCCACATCTGCACCTCATTATGAGCTCCACCACCTTGAGGTGGAGTCTCCATTCCCCGGGCCTCAGCCCCTGCCTCGACAGGATGTCTGCTCCCTGAATCTGGTGCCTAGGAATGTAGAGCCTGACCCATCATCACCAGGCAATTAAGTGCCAGGATAGATGATGACCCATCCACAGACACTGAGCGACCATCCATGGTCACTCCCCTGCCCTTGAGGGAAGCATCCATCATAAGCATTACGCAACAACAAGGAGCTCCCAGCACAGGACTCTGGGACAAGAACCAAGGCTTCTTCCACATAACCAAAGTATGAAGCACCTGCGCGTAACCTTGATCATGCAGAACGGCTTGTCCCTCAGGGAAACCCCTTGGTCTTGTGCCACTACTGCAAAGGTTTCATGTACAGCAGGCCAAAAGGTATCCCATTGGACGCAGCTGCCATCAGACCTAACAGTCTCGAAATTGTTTTATAGTGAGTGATTGGCCTAGCTTTAACTTGCTCACAGCTGTGAGGATAGAACCGATACGAGCAGGAGATAGACGTGCCTGCATTGTAGTCGAATCCCACACCACACCTGAAAAAGCGGTCCTCTGTAATGGAGAAAACACACTTTTCTTAGCGTTCAGCCTAAACCACCATACTTTCATATAGGGAGGATGACATCTCAATGCCGAACCCCCATCTGCTCCACATTGAGCCAAAATACGGGGTGACAAGACTAGGCCAAATGAAGCCACTGGTGTCAGGACCTCTTCCCCGAAGCCTTCTTGGAGAAAATGATGGTCCTCAGATATTAATACAGACATCTAACTCCAAAGCCAGACAGATATTTAATTCCTCAAAATTAAATGCAGCCAAGAAACAATCAGATAAGAATACATGGTCTGAATGACAGGCTAAATATTCATGTTATAATCTCAATCGGCCATATCACCCAGCCCTAATTGAAACTTACATCTTGTTTGCTGATCATTTACATTCATTAGGAATGTTCATGAAAGTTCTCTGTGGCATGCAATTAAGTTGTATAGAAAATAATTTTGTCTTGATCCTTAGTTTGTAAAAAAATAACAAGCAAACTTTTACAGTAATATGTTTTCAATGGAAGTTTAATGAGTGAAAAACAAAGAATCAGAGCAAGAATTTAAGTGAGAGTGTCCTCTCTAATAGTGACTCTATTGATGCAAAATGAAATATTCATTACACAAATCTGCTTTCTTTTGCCAAATAAAATAAAAGATTATTTTCATAATTTACATAGCAAGATGCTCAAACTCCTATTTCATGACTATAGTGATTCATAAATGCTGATGATGCAAATTAGAAAACATAATTTTTATCATAAGGCCACAAGAACTTCTGACAATTTAACAAGTTTTCTCTTATAGCTTGTCTTTTGTTAATTGTATTTGTAGCACACTTGTATTGCCTTAGGCCAGGTTTCAAATTAATTTTAGGTCAAAGGCTGGATATTGTGGGCTAAGTTTAGTTAAACAGTGATCTACCCATTAAGAGCGTACAGTGTTATAATACATGTGCTTGCACAACTACCGAATGCTGTCTGCAATAAAAATAAAGCTTCTACTGCTTTAAGACATAAGCTACTGTATAACAAAAGACACTGTATGATGAGTCCATGTATGCAGTTGAGCAGTCTTTAAAGAGATCGACCAGTGAATTCGAACATCTGCATTTAAACGTACAGTTTTGTACAGTTACAGTTTATAGGCGGGGATATTATGCTTTTTTGTCAAAACTGGACCAGTACAACCAGAATATTAGTATGGTGAAGAAGCTAACAGTGAGGAAAACAACATACAAAGCAAACAGAAATCGATCAATGACCTCCCCCAACTGTATCCACTCCTTTGAGTTCTGGTCACTGGAGAAATGCTTATCAACATGCTGGCGAATGGTGAGTAAATCTTCATGTAGCATCTTTAGTTCCTTCAGTTCTTGCCCATCAAGATTTAATGGTGTTTTAATGCCCTTTTCATGGTATCTAATTTGGTTTCTTTCTTTCTCAGGTGAGCAGGAAATTATGTAACAGGTGTTTTCTGTTGGCAGAAATAGTTTGATTTATTAATGTGATCTATAGATAAGTAAACACAATATTTATCATTGATATGTTGTAAATAGACAGTCTGCATCATTTCAAAGCTTATGACTATAATGTATTTGATATATTCAGTATTTTTATTTATTTATTTTCATGTAGATGCACATATTATACTGCCAGTTGTCCAACTGGTTTATTATTATTATTTAATTATATATATTTTTGCAGAAAATGTTTGACTGGTTGTTCAGCCGGTATGAGACTCACTTTGAGGGGCAGGATTCTGGTCAGAGATTCTCTGGCCCAAACAAACCATTCGTGCCAGGTAATGCAGGAACAACACTTTAATCCAGTTTGGTAGAGGAGGATAGTCACTCGAGCCACAAAGAATATTAGTAACGACAATTGTCTCCAATAGACTGGCCACCATCAGTGCTAAACACACAGAGAAAAACACATCTGCAGGGAGAGAGGGAGACAATAACATAAGTTCCCAACCTACAAATTAAAGTTATTGATGTATATATCAGTGGGTCTTAAACTGTGGTATAGAAGGTCCGCAACATGACACTAGAAATTTACAACATTAGCCCCCCTCATGTTAAGTTTGATAACTTGAAGACCATTTTAATAGTCTGAAAAGCATCAGGTGGATACTTCATGACTTTTACAAATCTTGTGATACTTAAAAAGCTTCAAAATGACCACCATGAAAATGTTACTTTTGTTTCTGGTCTTATAAAACCCCTGATATAGAAAACATTAAGAAAAATTTATTAACACAAACTATGATTCACTATTACTGGAATGCAAACTGTAGAAGCTCACTCTGACAGATTTGCTTTATTGTATTTATACTAGTCACATGTCTGCAGAGTGCATGATTACTTTATGGTAAAATCAGCTAAAGCTTCAATAATATCCACCTACTGGATTTTGTTTAGGGCAGAGAAACGTATTAATGAAATTTAAAGGAACCGTATGTAAGATTGTGGCCAAAACTGGTACTGCAATCACTTTCAAATAACTGTAGAGCGGTGTATCCCCTCCCCCTCCCCCTGACTCGAGGTTGCCAGATAGGCTGGCATTTTTTATCCGACACGTTTGTAGCTGCAGCTGTGGTAACTAGAGCAGAGCTGGCAACCCGGATGCCGAAACACTACTGACTTCATGATTGGTAGATAGGTGGAGGGTGGAGCATCAGGCCAAAACACAACATGACAACATCAACATCAGTTGAGGGCTGCAACTTCACTTTTAAATGACAATATCCTGGCCGGACTACTGTTGTCAGTGATATAAGTATTTGCAATTAACATGATTTCTTAATGTCTAGTGACATATCAGGGCCATTTTATGATTAATTGAAATACATTTCTTACATACGGTTCCTTTAAATAGCAAACTAATAGGTTCCTTAAGGAAATGTGTATGATCTCTATAACCTACATTGCTGGTGTCTCTCATAAAAAGGACAATCTCAGTAGAGGGTTAAAAAACGTTCCTGAGATAACAGGAACAAGCAATGTCTCTGGCATTTATGGAGGACACTCAGTTTTCTCCAAATATGGAAGCCTGATTAGTTCACATCTGTGCACCTGCACAGACAAATGGCTTTTTTAGCCCAAGCCAAGGTTACGTTAGTAACCGGAACATTCCCTTTCGATACGTTTCACTTGCATTGCGTCAATCTCGGATGATTATGGAGAACGCACTGCAAAACGCTGTGCTGCTAGCACAGAATAGAAGCTGTCCTGCAAGGCCGTAGCCTGGCGGCGCTTAGTGACAAGGTCCCCAGACAGGCTACTAGAGTCAAGGACCTAGAATGTCCAAAGATGGCACGCTCGGGTTTGGGATCGGAGCCTGAGGGTATGATATCTCCTAGAAAAAACCCTGAGTGTGGAGATTGATTAGGCAGACAGAATCCGTGCCTGAAGAGCAGGGATGTCTTGGTTATAAAACCATACAGATGTCAGCAAGCCCAAGAGGAGGCCATTTCCCTGGTGGAGTGGGTCCTCACCCCAATAGGGCACTGCAAGTCCAAGGACTTGTAAGCTAGCAATATCGCATCTACTATCCAATAGGACAATCATTGTTTCGTAACTGACAGTCCTTTAGAGTGGCCTCCGAAGCACACAAACAGCTGCTTCGACTGCCTGAATTGGCTGGAATGCTCAATGTACACCCTATGGTGTTGGGGCGAGGCAGGTTAAGCCTCCTTGCTCCTCCGAAGAATCTGACCACCAGGTCATGTTTCCCAATCGACTGGCCAGCAATAGGAGCGTGGTACGCTGCAATAGCTGCCAAGAATACTTTGAGCGTGGATGGAGTGCACTCCCCCATCCAACAGCTCCTGCAGAAAAGAGAGAATGGAAGCGATCTCACAAGAAATGGGGTCTGTACGCCGGGCTGCACACCAGACAGAGAAGATTGATAATTTCTGCTGCGTGTTCATGACCTTCTGGGGGAAGCTGAAAATGCTCCAAATCTGTGGACCATCTGGGGGTGGAGTCTTCATTACCTTGAGGTGGTCCATTCTGGGACAGAATATCTGATCCAGTTTTCATGGAGCCTGGCACATGTTTTGCTCTTAGTGAGCGGAGATTGTCTGAGACCCCCCTGATAATTTATAAAGGCTACCACTATCACGTTGTATGAGCTGGAAGGACACGGTGCCCTCTGAGTTCCGGCTGGAATTCCCTGAAGGCCAGAATCATTGCCATTATATCCAAGCAGTTGTGCCAGCCCGACATTGGCTCTATCCAAAAGCCAAAGGCCGGCCTGCCTGCCGTCACACAGGGTGTCCCAACAAGTCTTGGAGGCATCTTTCAAGACTACTTTCTTTCTGAAAACTGAGCCCAGTTCCACTCCCATCTGATACTGTTACGGTCCCCATCACAGACCGTTCTCAAGAACGGTATGTGATGGGGATCTATCTGGATATGAAAGTATGCATCCTTCAGATCCACAGATCCTAACAAACACAATACAAAAGTACTGGCATCTAACACAATGCCTCCAACACCCAGAACTGAACAGGGGGTTGGGAGGTGCACACATGCTCGTTTTGGTGGCGGCCCGGCCTTGGCAGGACTTAGCCTCCTCGTCCTTCTGCCCAAGACATCAGGGCTGCTTGGGCGGCTCATGGTCCAGTAATAGTTTAGGGCGGGGTCCCTGGCGCTTGGGAAATGGGTAGTGCTTTGCTGGACGGAAGATCTGCTTCACCTCGGGTTCTGCCTTCTGCTGGGGCTAAGCAGTTGCAGGAGCTGGCTTGGTGTGCCTCTGAGCCGACGTTGATTTAGGGCGACTTGAAGCAGCCAAGGAACTCGTTCTCTTTGGCAGAAAATGACACATTGCCTGTGATGTGTACTGCGCCACCATGAAGAGTTCAGTGAAGCCATCCACCGCGGAACCAAATAAGCCCAAAGGAGAGACCGGGGAGTCAAGGAAGGCTGTCAGCATCCTTGATCTCCTTTAAGTTGAGTCAAAGGTGGTGCTCAAGAACCACCCGATTGGTCATGATGTGTTCGATCGCTTGGGGGCGTCGATTTAGTGGCGTGCAGGGCGAGGTTGGTTGCACTGTGCAGCTCTTTGAAGGCTGCCGGGTCAGGGCTGTTCTCGTCTATGTCACAGAGGAGTTTAGCCTGGTAAACCTGGAGGACCGCCATCGTGTGAAGGGGTGGAGCCAGCCTGGTCGCTCATGGCATTTGCTCTGGCCGTTACATGGCTTGGATGGGTGGGAGGCTTTAGATTTTCAGCTGAGGGCCATGGGTGGGCAGAAATGCTCAGAGATGGCTTCCTCTAGTGGGGGAAGTTCAGTATAGCCCTTTTCCTCTGCGCCGTCAACCGTGGTGAGGACAGATGATCTTTGCGCTGAAGGAGAAAAATTCGGACTCAAATTACTTTTTAGAGTGGCTTAAATAGTCGGCCCGCCCGTTTTGGCAGGTTGAAAAGCCATTAGTCTGTGCAGGTGCTCAGACATGAACCAATCAGGCTTCAGTATTCTGAGAAAATGCAAAGCAAGTGAACGGTATTGAAAGGGAACAAATAATAATAATAATAAAAAAATCACTTTTGTTTGATGGTCACTTTAACACATTCTGTTGACTATAAGTAACATTGCACCTACATGTCTACTAACTCTCTGTAGAGTGTTAGTAGAGTATTAGTAGACTAGTAGGGTTAGAATAAGTTGACTTGTAGATGCTAGGGCTGGGACAATAAATCGATTCTGAGATTTTCAGTATGCGATTCTCTCAATCTCAATCGATTGGATTATTTTATGGAAGATTCAAGCAGTGTCTGTAAGGAATTGGAAGAAATCTTCCAGAATCGTTTGAAGAATCGCAATCGTTTTATTGTCCAAGCCCTAATAAATGCAAAGTTTCTTATAGTCAGTAGAATGTCTGGTGGGAGCATCACAATAAAGAGTTAGCAGATATTAAGCAGACAGTCTATACTCTAATTAGAGTTAGTTGACATGTAGTTTTCAAAGTTACTTATAGCCAACAGAATGTTCAAAAGGGACCATCAAAATAAAGTGTTACCAAAAAGTAAGATTGAACATGGTTGCAGATAGTTGGTACTTGAAGGTTGAATTTGATTAAAGGCACCTGAATAGTTTAAGAACCACTGGAATATATGAGGTACAGTAAAAAAAAAAAAAAAAAAAGTATATATATTTATATCATATATATTTATAGCATTTTTTTTTTTTACAAGTACAGTAGGGTCCAAAAGTCTGAGATTTAAAAACTAATTTAAGAAGAGTTAAGATTTTAAAAACATTTATAGATAAGAAATGTTACATGAAGAGTAAAATGATAAAAAAAAAATTGTAACAAGTTTCTATCAGAATTAAATACAATACTGAAACATTCAAGACTGTTTAAATACAGTGATAACAGACTCATTAGAGGGATGGTGTTTCCTGTAACAGGAAGCAGATCGTTCATGAGGAGAAGGAAGACTGTGTAGCCCAGAATAAGAGTCATTTTGAAGGCAGAACGATCCATATTTTGAGGAGGCAGGAGGAAGCTGAACAGATCTACGGTAATCAGGCAGTAGCTGGGGATCAGGAGGTTCACCACATATAGAGTTGGTCTGCGCTTCAGGACAATCTAATACGAGACAACCATTAGAACAATAATAATAATAATAATAATAATAATAAAAAATCAAATAAATTGTCCATTCAAATAAAAAATTCTGAACTAAACATGAACTTAAAAATGTCTGTTAATCTTAGTAGATTTTTTCCCCACGAATATTCATAAGATTTATCAAGTACAATATTTAGGAATTGAAGGTGACACAAACATGATAAATAAGCTCATCCCAGCCCTCCAGCCCGCCAATGGTATTGTATGAGATGGAAGATTTTCTGCCGGTTATGGCAACCAGTTGCCACTCCCCTTTAGTCTCCATGTACTTCAGGGATTTTTGAAACGTGGCCTCCGCTGGTTCTAAAAGTGATAGCTGAATATCTCTATCTGTAGAGGGAGAAATGTATGTGCAGATTAATAATTATTGCAGATTTGCATTTGCATTTTCCATTTTAAGAAATCTTGAGAATTATTTTATTTTTTTTGTAAGTGAGATGACTAAAACACTGTTAATAAAAATCGACCTAACTGTCTTTTTAAAGACATTAATATTCTGCTGACTGCTATCCAAACAGATCGTCAAACCCACACAAATTAAGTATATTTGATTATATTATCTTAAACCAGAACTGAATGTTAACATTTTATTAATCATGATTAGATCATTTAATTTACATCCTAAAAAAAAAAGTTACGTTACTTACTTGTGTGCTTGTACGAGTTGAATGTGTAGGTGCAGTTTTGAATATCAAAAGGAAAGGTGTAGATGTCTAGGTTGCAGGAGCTTATCACATGGACTGGCTGCCGATCTTCTGCTTTGCCGTTGTTGTATAGATAAACATAATATGTGTCTGGGACTTGGTTATCACTCATGCTGTAATTAAATAGGGCAGCATGACACAGACAGCAACAACAGTTGGAACTATTGACAAAATATTAGTATTATAGTTGGTTAGTGTGGTTGTTGATTAGTCAACTCAACTTGTCTGTGCTGATCTTGAAAATATATTGTTTTGCACATACTAGGGATGGGGAATACTATGTATATTGACCAAGAAGCATCCAGTATTATCTGTAACTATCCGTTTAGTAATTCTCAGTAATTTACCCATTTTGTCTTGCCTGTAACATTCACTATTATTTTTCTAATAATGCAATGGCCCAGAGTCAATTATTCCACTTGTTTTACGGTTACCACACCTCAAGACACTGTTCAAATGTTTTATTATAATATGTTTGTCCGATTTTTGTCCCTAAAACACTTGTGTGTAGGACTAATTTCTTACGCATCTATTGCCAAGCCTCAGTTTCTAATTCCAAAACGTCATTCCAGAGGTAGTAACGGAGGCTTGAGCCATTGATATGCAGATCAGCCATTGATAATGCGGTCAAGACCTGCCTGAAACTACTTTAGTTGTGTGTTTACTGGGAAGAAATTGCACACCTTAGAATGTTCGTCTACCAAACAGAATCAAGCATTCAACAGCCCTGTAGTAGAACCTTATTTAATGGTTTGATTTATAATGTTGTATTTTAGAACTCACAATTCATTGATGACAATATCAGACCTCCAGAGTTTTTTTCTTGGCAGTGTAATTCTGTCTGTTCCACATTCATCAGGATCCCAGCTCAGACCTTCAATACTCCACTCCTTTCAAAAATGCAAATATCATAATTGATTAATTTTCTGTTTATATAAACACCTTTAAAAAAAAATTATGAGTATCAAAATATCATATTTAAGGTTTTAGGAATTGAAGGCAAATGTGACAGTTCATAATAGATCCTTACAAACCGCAGCCAGATAAATGACTCCAAGATTTGAGCTTTTTCATCCTAGAAGGGAAAACGTCCACAATTTCTATTTAGCCATTTGCAGATTATTAATGTAATGTGACTGCATACTGTGATTGGTATATTTGGAAATTTACTCACCACACCTAAAATGGCATACAAAATGAAACTCAAACCGATCTTTGTAGGTGTTTTTGGATTAATAACTGGCCGCATTTGGGTTTTGTTGAAGACACTCTCTCTGAGTGATTGTAGGAGGGACTCTGCGGTTGGCTGAGAGCAGTTTAAGGTGTCCGCCGATCTCATGAGTGCAGCTGCCAGAAGGGTTCGGTCCCAAAGAGAGAAAACAGTACAAAGATAGTCATGAAGGAAACAAGCTATATGCATACTAAACCAAAAAGATGTATTACAGGCCATGGACGACAGTCTCTTTTTAGGATTTGCTCATGTTTTGGACTTGATTATTGAAATGATTATCTTACATTGAATAATGAAGCAGGTGAAGATGAAATGAGTTGTAGAAGATTGGCAGTTCATTGTCTAGCCTGCAATGACAAATGTAAGCATTTGTTTCTGTATTCATGATACAACCAAATCTTTAATAAATCAATAAGAAGGTTTCTTGAGAACATTTGGACCTCTTGGCTTTGGAAAATATTTTTCAATTCAAAATAAACTAACAACAGTTTTTACCAGACCAGGTTCCGGTTGCATAAGAGCCCATATGTTAAGAAAACCCTTTAATCAGGGACGGACTGGGGCTAAAAAACAGCCCTGGACTTTCTCCCAAATAGGCCCATCATTCGGCCATTCGCCTCTAGCCGTGTGCGACAGACACTAGCCAGGATGTCCTGATACTATATGCCACAATACTGTAGCCTATCAGACAAGGTATTCACAGCAAGTAACATCTCCAAACCAATGATGATTATTGGGGTTGTGTTTATTAATGAAGCCTCAGCCTTCAAATAAAAACAAAAAATGTACAATGCCATAAAATACAAATAATGAAATGTCACTGGCTACAGTAACCCCAAATTACACAAACTTGTAATTATAAAACATATAGTAACTATATACCAGGGTCCAACCTTTTTGTGTGCGAGGGCTATACTCAAGGGATAAAATAATCTAGAAGGAATTTTTATTTGTTATACTCCAATATTTATTATACATAACATGGTGAAGCTTTTTTACTTTTCACCATCATATGGGAAATAATAAAATATCTTGATATTCTGGTTCAGACTTACAAGCGTTTGAAAAAAAAACAATTCCTGAAAAATTATGAAAATATTTGTAGATTTTTTTTTGTTGATTTTCTATAAACCTATTTTTATGTGTTATCAAAAACAGTAGCCCAAACATTTAGTATAAATATAAATGAAAAAAATAAATAAAAATAAACTGCCATAACTTAACAAAACATTACTGCATTAGGCCTACATTTAATACATGACTATATTAATATAACAGCATTTTAAATATGAATACAGGCATATTTCTGGAAAAGTCCAGAACGCACAGATTGTCAGTCCGTCCCTGCCTTTAATCATCTGCTGAACTCAAACGCAATGGATTATTTCATGTTAATTGAGGTTCAGGAAGTACTGATGTTTGTTTTGTTTTTTTGTAAGCAGTGTGTATTGTCAAAAATAAAATTGAATGAACACCGGTTTCTTATATTTTCATTACTTCCACTGTGCGCTGTGCCAGGCTTTCATTTTGTGCGCAAGAGTGGCTTATTATAGCTGCAGGCTTGGGTGAGTCCCCCCCCCATAGATTTACATAGATTTCTTGTTCCAGTAGCCTATTGTAAAGCCGGTTAGTAGACAGGACTAGGCGTCGAGCCGCATTGCGTGTAGGACGTCGTACATGTCATTCTGCCTGAATTTTAGGTCAGACCACGTTTAATCCCCATAACTTATATATTGTATTACAGCTGTATGGTTTAGTAAATTTGAAACTGATCAGTGATTAAAGTGATCAGTTCTGTTTATTATGGGAGATAAACCGCTTCTTGATGGTCATGTTTTGCAATAAACTATCATGGAATATTTAGTGTAAACACTTAGGTAAGGGTGATGGTTAAGACGTTTGTTGCAATGTCTTCAAAGAAAGCCCTTACCTCAACGATTGTTTCCCCCTTAAGTCAAACCACTTATGAGGTTTCATGCAACCGGACCCAGATCTAGTTTAGTTTCACTTTATTTTAAGGTGCCTTTGTTACAGTGTAATTATACAAAGTTCTGAGTAATATTAAATAAAACATGTACTTCCTATATAATTAGGGTTAGGCTTTAGTTTATGGTTCGTTACTTGAAATTTTGCTTAATTTACAGTTATTACCATAGTAAGTACATGTAAGATGTGGAACGGTCTTTTTGACCAGTTTACTTGTGATTCTAAAAAATCTTCACATACATTCATTAAATACCTTTTGTGAGTGAAACAAATAACTTTTGAATAATGATACTTAGAATAAACTTATTGGAATGCTACAAAGCAAAACGTTTATTTCCAACAAACCCATTCTAACTCCTAATAATCAACTCCTAATTATTTTCAGTTGAAACCCAACCTTCTTGTTAATTGCTGAATCTTACCTTGAATATTGACAGACGTTCTATATCCATAAAGTACTTGGTCAGTGTTGTGACTATCAGGGACCCACAGATTTTCATTTCAAGATCATTTCTCAGTTTGACAGGAAATGTGTTAGAATGGTGATTATAACAGAATGGTGAATAGCTGATTTGCTTAGGCAAATATGAATTAGTCATCTGGCTTGTGCTGGGTTGCAGCAAAGAACACTTTTGCAAAAGTCAGTATTTTACTTCTGGAACATTCTTTTGCATACTTAAGCTGAGGTTAAGGCATGTGGCATTGTCTAAAACTGTGGTTTAGATATGCCTGTCAGGGATTTCTGTGTAGATAAATCCAAGAAGAGAGATGTGTGACGCAGAATGAACGAATATATAACTTTTAATAAATACTAGGAACGGAAGAGCACTACACACATGAACATAACATTAACAGGAGACAGTGAACTGAAGAAACTGATTAGCTGATTCAGGTGTGTTTAACTAGGGTTGGAGCTAAACTCTGCAGGACAGTGGCCCTTTAGGAACAGGTTTGAAAGAGGTTATCCAATGTGGCGGCTCTTGCTCTCAGAGCAGCATGCTCCGCTTCAGTCTTTACATAAGCAGATGAAATTTTAGATACAGCAGATGCCTTTGATGATTAAGATCTGCGAGTCTCACTAGCTGCAAGTCTCACTCATCTATTTCATTACTCGAAAGTTAAGGGGTTGACTGAGCATGGGTATGTGAGGATGCCCCAGGTTGTGGAGACGCTTGCTGGCTACTTCCTGGTGCAGCATCCTCTTTGAAGACCCCCGCCCTGCCCTCGAAGCCTTGTCGAACAACATTGCGGCCAGGCTGGTGGAGACATGCACACTGTGGCGGTGCTGCAAGCTTACCAGGCTGATCCATTGAAGGACCTGAACCAAGGCAAGGGGGTGTCCCTGGACCCTATCCAGAAGCTCTGCCACACCACAGACCCTCTGCTTCACTAAGCAGCAATAAGGCCCGTACTATCGGACGTTATCGGAGCGGCACCTGTGGCTGAACTTTTGAGGTAAAAAATCGGCATCCTCGTAAGAAGGCGAAGAAGGATCTCAGGGAAGTTATTTCGGCAAAGAGAAAGCAAAAGCCAAAGCCTTAAGATCCTTGTTGGTTCCCCCCTGCTTCCCTTCAATCCCCTTCCCTCTCTCTGAGGGGTGTTGGGGTGCAAGAGGTTGTTGTGTTTGCTCTTACGGGAGTTAAGCTTGTTTTTTAAATAGTAAGTGCAAAAAAAGTTAGTGTTATTCAGATAGATGTATTTAAGTGGCTGTTTGTGCTTATGTCTGTTAGGAAGAAATACTTCCATATCTCTCTGGGGGATGTTGGATGTGAGGAGCTCATTTGCAGTGCAGGAATGGTGTTCATTTTTGTTTTTGCGATTAATATAGAGAATATTATGAGCAGCACATGGAATGAGATTTCTGGAATTGAATAGGTCAGGAATCTGATATTTGTCATACAATTATAATTTCGATTCTTCTCATCGATTCCTTTGTGTGCATTCTAATATGACGTTAAACCATTCACGTGCTGTTTTCTGTGCTGCACACACATCTAAAGCATGCTCACAAAAAAAACATTAACGTTACATTTGTAACCCAACACATTTTCTTTCATCAGCAATCTCTTATTCCTTTTCTTCCTCCATTTCAAAATCTCAAATTAACGCTCTGGAGTCAACGAATTTTCCGTTTGGTGGATTTTCCAAAACGAAATCGCGAAATCGACTTAAAATAATTTATGGTCATACAGATAAAAGCTATACATCATTCAAAACTGTAAAGAGTCTACTTTTATATGTGTCCACTTACAATCAAAAAAAAACATTGTGTTCTGTAAAATAAAGAAAACATACAGAGTGTGCTTTCTGCCGGTCTCTGCAAACTTTTTTTCTGGAGCATTCACAAAAATGAAACAAAACTCAATGAATTTTTGTCACACAGACATGAACAATATATAGAAATATTGAATTGTCTATTTTTAAATGATCTAATTCAAAATGAAAACAAATATTCTCTGTTTATGTAATCTGTTTGAAAAGAGAGATGTCAGTTGTTCTTGTGTAAGCTCATTACCTGCTAATGTGAACACTCTCAGACCCCAGGTTAACTCCATATGCTTAGAGTCATTTAGATCAGTGGTTCTCAACTAGTTTGGCCAAGGGACTCACATTTCCCATGGTCATTAAGCAGCAACACAAATTTTTAGGATTTTGAACCAAGCTTATTTATTTAATAATAAAACACACACAAGCACATCCCATTTAACTTAACATAAATATAAATGGTAAGAATTTAATTAACACTGATGAATAAACAATATTGTAAGATAAGACTAGCAGTCCCAAATTAGTTATTGTTAATAAAATAAAGTTATTAAGTTGGTATGAGCCACAACAGTCATCAAAACTATATAGAATTGATGGTAGTTTAGGTTAAGGCTACAGAAACTACAATCCTTCATACTTTCCTGATTAAGATGGACAGCAGGTATTAGCTTAACATTCTTGAGTACAGTTGAGGATTTAGTGACATAGGGCATACAATTTTACATCAGAAAACAATGGCAAACAAATTTTAAAATTGAATTATGAGAGGAATAACAACCTCACATAGTCACCTACTCAGGCAGTGACCACAAGGGTTTAATGGATCATTCAAACTAAGCAAACCAAGGTTGAGAAATGGCTTAGAGCACTTACACTATGCAAATGATGGGATTTTGTAAAACTTGAACATTTGATTAAAATTAAACAACCAGTTTCAGCATTGTCTTTGAACTCCTTGTCATCTGAAAAGCTGTAGAAGAGGTCTGTTGAAGAACAAAAAAATCCTTAAAAGTACCTATGATGGCGTCAGTGCTGTCACAAGCTATGTTTCCATCCAAAGTTACACATTTAAACTATATATAAAATTGGAATTGTCACAGCGTGACTGCAGCAGAAATGAAAAACAAAAGCAGGATCTATGCACAGCAATTAAATGTAACAAAACAATCAAGCTTCTCATAAATAGCAAGACACAATCAGGACAACCATCTAACATCGACAATAATGGACCAGGGACAACTGAAATTGAGGGCTATAAATACACAGGCAAACACTAGGGACTAAATGAGACAATTAACTAGAAACAGGTGTGACACATGAGGGCAAATCAAAGGGCAAGTGACATTACCCCCCATCAAAAAGGCATGTCCAAGCACCTTAAAACACCAACAAAAAAATCCAACAGAGTAGGAAGGGCAGGGGCTTATGAGGAAGATGCAGAAGCTGGCACGTGGGACAAGACAAGGGAGGAGCCAGTGAGGAGATGACAACGGGATGAGCCAGGGAAGAGATGGCGATGAGAAAAGCTAGGGAGACGATTGCAGGAGGAGCCAGGGAGTGACCCCAAACAGCAAGCAGGATACAGGCCCACAGTGTAGCCGATGGTGGGAGGAGCCATGGTGAAGCCTTGATGTAGAGGCAAGGCAGAACCAGGGGGACGACAGAGGGGGAGATGGTGGAGATGGAGACGAAGGCGGAGCCGAAGAGACCGGGCGACACTGGAGACCTAGGCAGAGCCGTGGGGACCAGTGGCCGAGGTGAAGCCAAGATGCTGTAGGACTGAGGCGGAGCCGGAGCCGGAGCGATCAAGGACCGAGGTGGAGCTGGAGGGAAGGAGGAACTCAATGGAGCCAGGGGACAATTTGCAGACAAAGACCCAGAATCCCATGGTGAAGGCAAAGCGACGACTGACAAAGGCCAAGCTAGAGGGACAAGGAAGCCCGGAAGGATGATGGTCCCAGGCAGAGCAGAGGGAGCAAGGACCCAAGGTGGAGCTGACTGGGCTTGGAGGTTCGAGGTGGAGCAAGAGGGTCAACAGACCAGGGTAGAGTTGGGGAACCAGAAGTCCAAGGTGGATCCGAGGTGCCGAGAGGAGCCAGCAAAGGAGGAGCTGAAAGATTGTAGGGAGCCAGCCAAGACAGGGCAGAAGAACTGGATAACATAAGCAGAAGTTTACAAAACAAGTTCCTTGGCCGTGACAGGGCAGGCAGAGAGTTAAAAAACTACCTCCTTGGTCGGTACAGGACAGGCAGAGAGTTTAAAGACGGCCTCCTTGGCCGATACGCGACAGGCGGGGAGTTAAAAAACGGCCTCCTTGGCAGGCAGAGAGTGGGCAGGCAGAGAGTTCAGAAACAGCCTCCTTGGCCAACATAGAACAGGCAGAGAGTTCAAATACGGCCTCCTTGGCCGACATGGTACAGACAGAGGAGGTGGGACTGGGAGGAACCAGACTTGGTGCTGGCAGACGAAACAGGCATGGTGCTAATCCCTTCACTCTCTTTCAATTCCTCACACAATTTTGTAGAAATTATTTACAGCTCACCCTCAGAGGCAGGAGCATTGGCAGGGCTCTGCTTCATGCCCTTGTATTCCACAAGGACACTTAATAGGATGGATGGTGTTGCCAGCTCACACACCTGGTCAGACCTACTACTGGGCTCGGGTTCGGGGTGAAGATGGCTGTCTGTCCATAATGAGCATGGTCTCTGGGGCTGAAGTGAACTCAGGGATGAGCTCAGTGTAAAACTTTGCCAAACAAATGAGGACATATTCCCTTTATGAGAACTTTTCCATCTCAGGTAATTCCACCATCATGATTAGCACCAATCCAAAAGATTAATTTGAGACTGTTATCATCTCAGTTTGTTTGTTGTGCTAACTCACAGAGGCAGATAGTTTATTCCAGTAAGGATAGACCCCTCTGGCTGAGTTGGATGAATGCACCTGCTAGATCCATATCTTGGTCCAGTATTCTGTCATGGCGTGGTTGAGGCAAAGGATGAAAAATAATAAGCTGGATCTATGCAGAGTTGTTGTTTTAACAATAACAAACTAAAAGTAACAAGAAGCGCTGCACTAATGCCATCTTCTGGATTTATTTTCCTGTAATGTTCATTACATCATATTCTCCTCATTAGAACTGTCCTTGTTAAAAAGCTGAAAGTACATCTTCTGCCTTGTTCATTCACACCACTTTCCCGTATATCCCTTATTCTTGTCCCTGTTAATCCAACTTTTCCTAATTCTTCCATCATGTTTTCCACTGTTTTTCATATTGTCTGCAGATCCAAATCAGTTCGATCTCAGTGCATTTCCCCCCTATTCTTGAATATATTGTAATTATTGCATGCAGTAGATCCTGATGACTATTGGACATACCTGTCATGAGACTGTACAGAGATGACACTGAATCACTATCAAGTAAAGCTGACAGTGCTTTAATTGATAAAGCAATCAATCAATTGAACCTCCCTCCCCTTACCTAACCATCCATTCTTTGCCATCATGGTGGCATATAATTCAGCTGCATACACACTCATCATCAGTTTTGATTCGTCTGCTTACCTCACCTCATTGATTAACAATGACAATTGCAGATCCAGTCCTTCATGTTTCTGAATCCTTCAATCCATCGGTATAAATCTGAATATAATCTTTATATTTGAAAAATTCTTTATATTAAAAAAAATTCTGTTTCCAGATCCATACTGTTGTTTATTTGATTTGATTTGAAGTAATTTAAAATCAACTTAAATAGTTTATATCATCTATGCTGGGGTCGCTGAGGTCCTTTCCGCACACTTCCAATTCTCTAGCTGCCACATCTCCTATCCACCCAAAACTTAACTTTTGTGCTCTCTCGCTTTCCCAGTTAGCTTGCAGTATTCTTTTGGTTGGATCTCCTTGTCCCTTTATACAATATGTTACTAGCAATTGTTTGTGTCGAATGTTCAGTGGCATTTCTCCTGCTTCAAATAGTAGTGCACTAGGGGTTGCACGACTACTGATTTCTGCTAGTCGATTTCTCATCAAAACAATACTCGAGTTACTCGACTACTCGTGGTTCATGCTACTGTAAATGAAAAGACATGAAATAGCTAGATCTTATCAATAAACATTTATTAATTCATAGCCTAATGCAACAATTACATAAGTAAACTCTCAAAACATTATAATTATGATATTTCATTTTTAAATTTTCATGTAACTGTCTAAAGCCAAATAAATAGCCGTTCTTGCCTTTCATTTCAGACGTCTGCTTCTAGGGGCCGTTCACATAAACTTACACATATACTTCAGTGACTTACAATCTGCTCCCCATTATAATCCTGTTAAACATATCATTATATTTTTTTACTTTTTACACTTAAACCTCCACATTCCTGATTTGTTCTCCCCATGTGAACCTTGAGTCAAAGTGAACTCCTAAAAAGCAGAATCTTTTAACTCTCTCCAAGTTACTTCCATAGTTTTAGATTAATACCTTCCATTTTTTTGTAAGTTTATCACTTTCCATGATACACTTAAGGTTGAGCCACCGTAGTCACTTGGACTATTTTAATGATGCCTTTACTAATTTTTCTGGGCCGGCAGATGCAATTACCTAGCAGCCTCTGAAGGAGTGAGACAGCTCTCAGATTTCATCAAAAATATCTTAATTTGTGTTCCAAAGATGAGCGAAAGTCTTATGGGGTTGGAACAACATGAGGATGAGTAATTACTGACAGAATTTTCATTTTTGGGTGAACTAACCCTTTAAGCTCCGCAAAGGAACACCAGTAATTTTTGAGCACGACTTGACTATACTTTGGAGACGATTCTTATTCTTTAAAGTGCCGAAAACCAACAGAGCAATGATAAACTCAAAACACTCTTAATAAAGGTATTATAAAATGTATACAGTATAGGCTTTTTAACACTAAAGGAGTTCAATTTCCTCAGAACAAACATTCTCCTTTTATTGTTTCTCAATACCTTTATTGAGTAACAAAATAGTTTATAGCATCAGGGATATGTAGCATACAAATTATTTACAGTTAAGAAGTGGAAAGCATTAACATTCTAAAATAGGTTGTTCTCTTGCATTATTGCTCTAATGCAACTTTTTTTCTGTATTGTAATTAGATTAAACAAGGATATGCAAAACATAAACAAATGAAACTTCTCAAGTGTGATGTGTTAGAGGGGCTTAAAAAAACCTAAATTACTTTTTTTTACATTACATAAAATCCATAAATAATGATTTTTAATTTCTTTCCTGAACTGTTGACTGTAGAATATAATATAGTTGTGTGAATCATGCAAGTATCTTTTTTGTGTGCCATGTAAATTAAATACAATATACACTAAACACAATTTGCAATATTTAAACATATAGGCTACTGCAATATACATACAGAACATGTTTTTTTTACTTTCCTTTGTTTTTAAACATAAATAGCATATTGAGCCAATTAAGAGCAAAAAGTATATATATATATATATATATACATATGATATAATGATGATAATAATAATACAGTTTATTAAAACATGCAGCAACTCAAATGTCTTCATTACAACCCGCCAAATTAAAAGTTCGGTCTAACTTGAAGAAATTGAAGAAAGAAATTGCACAGTAAAATGTATTTCTTAAGTAATAATAATACTAATAATAAAGTAATAATAATAATAATAATAATAATAACAACATCTATTAAAACATTAGTTTAAAGGAATATCACACAAGTTTTCATACGTTTTATTTTAAACAGTAAACTTGCCAAAAAATGAAAGTTCTAAGTTCTAAGTCTTAGTTTTTTAAGATTAACTAAATTGTTAGTTTTATTCATTGATTTGATTACCACCATTTTAAAAGTAAATTTGTATTTGTCCTTACAATGTTTTAAATAAACCAAAATCACAATAAAGTATCAGTGGGGGAAAAACGCGATAGCCTACCTGAAACCACCAGAATCTTAAAAAAAATATCATGATAGAGATTTTTGGTCTTACCGCCCTTTGGTCATATACATTCTTTCAGAATGCTCTCAATTACATGTAGACAAACTGTATGCATTAGTGAGTGTGGTGGTGCTTACGCTCTGGGACGGGTGAGTAAAGGCTGGGAGGGAAAAATCACAGTATTCTTCACTACAAAAAAACTAGACTACACCACTGTTTCTAGCATTCTAATAACATTAGATTAATTTTATTATGAATGTATGGATTATTTGAAATGCCTTGCATGTTTTTGTCCCATTATTCTGTTTATATCTGTTTATGTTTTTGTGAGTTAATGCCATGTAGCCGATGGCTTGATTGTTACTGTACAGAGCACTGCCGCTTTAAGAAACTTTTGGTCCGAACGCGCGCTTTCTCTCATTACGTGGGAAGAGGAGCTGAGGTGAAGTTGTTTTGTGGCTTTGCCAAAGGTAATAATATTTTTATTTGTGACAATACTTGTTCAGTTTACGTTTTTCATATTGTTTGGACATGCTTTTATATGTAGGACCGCATATCTTGGAAGTTAATATTTAAAGTGTATATTGAACGACACATTCGAGTGGCTCATTTGCTGTCCCTTTACCAACAAATTACGTGTATGCAGATATGTTGCGATTGATTAATATTATTGTTATGTGACAAACATTAATGCTGGCTATTCCATTGACAGCAATTTAGGGCGTTTCTTCAACTAGGGGCACTTTTAGCCTTGTGAAGTAAAAAAAAAAAAAAAACTTATTCAAAAGTCACGTAACAGTCTCATAATAAGTTTAAATAATTTGTCTTGTTTTAAGGTGTGTAAGAGGACAAACTTAGATTACAAGATAAATTGTTAATATTTTACATTTTTTCCGACCTACAATGAACAAAATAATGTCACTGAACATTTCCATAGAAACCACCTCAACAATCTTTCACACACACTTTTTAAAGGGACATTACAGTGTTGTGGTGGAAATGACACCACTACTGTGCAACAGCCATATTTTGTATAAAAAGTCATATTAATTATGGTCTCACATTAAATACTATTATGTATTTTAATTATTTTACTAGTGCTTAATTCAGGTACATTAGTTTCCAGATAAGTCATATTTTTAAACTGTATTTTCATTGTTGAAGTTAAAAAGTCTGGGTGTGCGACAAGGAGAAAACAGTGATTTTGACACCTATAAGGAGGTTGAAAGTATGAAAAAATCACAATAGAAAGGTAGTAAAAAGTTTTTAAGGTGGTTTTATTGTTAGTTTGACAAAGAAAGAGGAATTTGTCCAAAATTATATGTATTTTTTAAAATATGACCAAAGAAAGAACATAAAAGTGCCCATAGTCTAAGAATCACCCATAAATGCAATGTAAAATGTGCTCTTCTGTAGTTCGCGGTAAGCAAAGCTGAGGAAAGTAAAAGAGAAATTATCAAAATATGTTATGACCATTTATTATCTATTACGTCTATTACAGCCAGCAACATAAGTTTAATGATTTTTTTTTTCAGTCAGACATCACACAACAACAGAAGCAAGCAAACAAACAAACTTGTTTAGCTTCAGTTGTAAAAATCCAAGCTGTTCAGTTATAATATTATATGTAGTAACATTTCATACCATTGCTTCTGTCTGAAAAACAGTTGTGATGTTTGAATGAATGAGTGTTTTTGAATGATTCAGTTGAACGAATCACATAGATGACTCACTAATATAGACGGTCATTTGTTGCCACCTACTGGCGTAATTATGTAAACACACACACACACACACACACACACACACACACACACACACACACACACACACACACACACACACACACACATTTGTTTTTAATTTAATTAATTTACTTTGGATCTCAAAACCCCTAAATGAAGACTTTGTTACAGGTAGGGGTGCAGGATAGTAAAAACATAGCTGATTACATCATTGTTCAGCTCTTCAGTCAGTGCTGGAAATGTGGGCTGCTTCTGAGAGAAATTCAGTTCACTATTTTGGTGGAAAAGGACTGTGAGAGGCCATGAGTGTTCAGAGGACTACCACTGTGGTAATGTCAAATAAAGTTCCAGGACCTTGATAAGTATATATATATATATATATATATATATATATATATATATATATATATATATATATATATTTACTATTTTATGATAGGCTCAACTTATTGGCTCAGTGTTGCATTGACACTTACTTTACATCTTACATTCGCTGATAATTTACGTGCATTAAGAAAGTTCATTCAAGTTCTCTGTGGCAGTGGTAACATCATTTGTAAAAAAAAATAGTTTGTAAAAAAAAAAGAAGGTTTTACAGCAATACATTTGCAATGGAAGTTTAATGAGAGAATAACAGAATTGAAGTGTGGGTGACCTCTAGTGACTATGTGGTGATCTAGCTTGCTACCTAAGCCACCACCATGATATGCATTATGTGTTTACACAGCATTGCTTTATTGATGCAAAATTAAATATTTAAGACATGAAACATTTTTTTCTTTTCTTTGCCATATAAAACTAAACAAAAACATTAAAAGATTCTTCTCATAATTTACAATTAGATTAAGATACTCTAATTCTTATTTCAGGACTAAATGCTGAAACAAATTAGAGGACAGAATGTTTATCATAAGACCAGTATAACTTCTGATCATTGAACATTATGTTTTCTCTTATGACTCTTTTCCTGACTTTATTTGTAGCATACTTCTATTGCCTGTGGCCAGACGTTTCAAATCCATTTTAGGCTGGATTGGACAGAACGTCACATAATGTGGGCTAAAATTCATATTTGGTAAACCTTGGTCCACCATTACTCATTAAGAGCGTACTACATAGCAAACTACCAAAGCTACTATATAACAAAAGACACTATGAGGAGTCCATGTATGCAGTTGAGCAGTCTTTAAAGAGATCGACCAGTGAATTTGATAATCTGCATTTAAACATGTACAGTTTTAGCTGGGACTTTATGCTTTTTTGTCAAAACTGGACCAGTACAACCAGAATATTAGTATGGTGAAGAAGCTAACAGTGAGGAAAACAACATACAAAGCAAACATACATCGATCAATGACCTCCCCCAACTGTATCCACTCCTTTGAGTTCTGATCACTGGAGAAATGCTTATCAACATGCTGGCGAATGGTGAGTAAATCTTCATGTAGCATCTTTAGTTCCTTCAGTTCTTGCCCATCAAGATTTAATGGTGTTTTAATGTCCTTTTCACGGGATCTAATTTGGTTTATTTCTATTTCAGGTGAGCAGGAAATTATATCACTGGTGTTTTCTGTTGGCAGAAATAGTTTGAGTTATTAATGTGATCTATAGATAAGTAAACACAAGATTTATCATTGATATGTTGTTAATAGATCATTTTTAAAGTTTATGATTTTAATGTATATGATATATTCAGTATTTTATTTATTTGTTTTCATGTAGATGCACACATTATACTGCCAGTAGTCCAACTTGTAATTCATTTGCTTGTTTTTTTTGCAGAAAATGTTTGACTGGTTGTTCAGCCGGTATGAGACTCACTTTGAGGAGCAGAATTCTGGTCAGAGATTCTCTGGCCCAAACAAACCATTCGTGCCAGGTAATGCAGGAACAACACTTTAATCCAGTTTGGTAGAGGAGGATAGTCACTCGAGCCACAAAGAATATTAGTAACGACAATGGTCTCCAATAGACTGGCCACCATCAGTGCTAAACACATAGAGAAAAACACATCTGCAGGGAGAGAGGGAGACAGTAACATAAGTTCCCAACCTTCAAATTAAAGTTATTGATGTATATATCAGTGGGTCTTAAACTATAGTACAGAAGGTAAACAACATGATGCTAGAAATTTACAATATTAAGTCTCATCTTCCGTTTGATAACCTGAAGACACTTTTAATAGACTGAAAAGCACCAGGTGGATACTTCATGACTTTTACTAATCTTATGATACTTGATGAGCTTCAGATGACCACAATGAAATTGTTAAACCCCTGATATAGAAAACATAAAAAAATTTAATAAAAATGAATTACCACAAGCTGTGATTCACTATAACTGGTAGAAGCTCACTCTGACAGATTTTCTTTATTGTATTTTTCTATGGTATTTTTAAAATAAACTTGTTTAAATAAACTTACTAGAATAAATACCAGTCACATTTCTGCAAAATGCATGATAATTTTATGGTAAAATCAGCTAAAGCTTCAATAATATCCACCTACTACATTTTCTTGAGTACAGAGGAACATATTAATCACATGTATATAGGAAAATAAGAGGTAAATTAATTTTTTTTTTTATTTAAAGTTTTTTAAACCTACATTTTTGGGATCTCATAAAAAGGCAATCTCAACAGAATATGAGTGTTAAAAAACAAATAAATAATAATAATAATGAAAAAAGTTAGATGGAACATGGCTGCAGATAGATCTGATTTAGTTCTGATTTAATTAAAGGTGCCTGAATAGTTTGAGAACCACTGATGTATATGATGTACATTTTTAATTTTTACATATTTTATATAAAAAAGCATTGTTTTTGCAAAAAGTGCAGTGGGGTCCAAAAGTCTGAGATTCAAATTTGAATGCAAGTAAAGTTTTAAGATAAAAAATAAAGAACGTTACATGAAGCGTAGAATTATAATAAAAATATAATTTGTTATAAAAAGTTTCTATTAGAATTAAATGCAATACAGAAACATTTCACAAGTGGACTCAAGACTTTTGGACCCTGCTTTTTATGTACAGTCTGATAACAGACTTATTAGAGGGATGGTGTTTCCTGTAACAGGAAGCAGATCGTTCATGAGGAGAAGGAAGACTGTGTAGCCCAGAATAAGAGTCATTTTGAAGGCAGAACGGTCCACATTTTGAGGAGGCAGGAGGAAGCTGAACAGATCTACGGTAATCAGGCAGTAGCTGGGGATCAGGAGGTTCACCACATATAGAGTTGGTCTGCGCTTCAGGACAATCTAATACGAGACAACCATTAGAACAATAAACAAAACAAAATCAAAGGAATAATTAATTCAAATTAAAAATTCTTTGTTTTTCTATGGATTAAATGGTTAAATTCTATGGATTTAACATCACTTAATCTTAGTTTGAAAAATAACATTTTCTTGCTATAACAATATTTATCAACTACAATATTTAGGAATTGATGGTGACACAAACATTGTAAACAAGTTCATCCCAGCTGTCCAACCCGTCCATGTTAAAGTATGATGAGTTGCCAGATTTTTGTCCGGTTATGTCAGTCAGTTGCCACTCCCCTTTATTCTCCATGTTCTGTTGAGATTTCTGAAACGTGGCCTCCACTGTTTCTGAAAATAATATTTGAACATCTCTATCTGTAAAGGGAGAAATTCATTTGCATCAGCCACAGTGGATGTACATTTTTTAAAAATCATTTATTTTGTGAGCGAGATGCAGAAAACACTTTTTATAGAGTTTAATATTCTGCTGACTGTTATCCACACAATTTACGTAAATGTGGTTTTCTTTCCTTAAATTGAAACTGAATGTTAGCCTGTTCTTAATCATGATTATATATTTTAATTGATGGCCTAAGTTATTACTTACTTGTGTGTTTGTATGAGCCAAATGTGTAGGTGCAGGTTTGAATATCAAAAGGAAAGGTGTAGATGTCTAGGTTGCATGAGCTTATCACATGGACTGGCAGCCGATCTTCTGCTTTGCCGTTGTTGTAAAGATAAACAAAATAGGTGTCGGGGGCTTGGTTATCACTTATGCTGTAATTAAAAAGGGCAGAATGACACAGATAGCCACAACAGTTTTATTTATTAATACAGATATTGACAAGATGTTACTAATATAGTTGATTAGTAATATAGTAGATTGGTTGATTTCTTTAGTGTTTTAAGTTGATTTGTTGACTTGTCATTGTGTTGATTTAAAAAAAGTGTTGTTTTGCACATACTAGGGATACAGGCACAGTGAGTACGTCGCTTGTCTGGGCCGCGCCCACGCTTAGGCTGTGCTTACTGAGATGGACTGCTCTCACTGCGAGAGCATGAGTCTCTCCCTGCTTTGTTCGCGGCTCACCTACTTTCATGAAGATGGACCCGCCCCTCCCGCTCTTCAGTCTCTGACCTCCCAGGAACCTCGGAGGAAGAAAAAGTCGGGTTTGAGTGATTCCATGCCGGCTCAGGATCCGTGTGCTTCCCTCTCCCGGCTACATTTCGATTCACCGGTGCTCTTCTACCGTGAGAATCAGTGCCCCTCATCTACTGCGAGCGGTTTGGTCTCTTTCGGCCAATCAAAGGGGGAAGCTTCTGCTGACAGCTGGACGTGCTCCGGAGAGGATCCCGGCTCTCTTCCTCCCAAAGAGTCAGCACGGGCCGGTGTGGACAGCGAACTGCTCTGCATCCTTCTCGAAGGCCGTGGAGGATTTCGGCATGGAATGGTCAACTCCGGAAGAGCCTGCCCGCAGCCACCTGGATGAATGGTTCCTGCCAGGGCTCCGCCAGCATACCTCCTATCAAAAACCGGCACCATTCTTCCCAGAAGTACAAGATGAGGTCACCAAATCGTGGCGTGCCCCCTTCTCAGCTCGCATCCACTCTTCTGCTTCTGCCACCCTCACCTCCGTTGACGGCACTGAAGGGAAAGGATATGGAAAGCTCTCCTCTCTGAAAGAGGCGGTCACTGCACATCTCTGACCACCATCAGCCCTGGGACTGAAAGCCAAGGCCATGCACCTGTCTAAGCCCTGCAGGACCATCTCGGCCTTAGCAGGCAGGGCCTACTCAGTGGCTGGCCAGGCTGGCTCAGCACTTCAGATGATGGCAGTGCTCCAAGTTTTTCAGGCCAAACTCCTCAGCGCAATGGCCTGAGTCCTAATGCCTTCAAGGAGTTGCGCACAGCGACCAACCTTGCTCTGCGCACTACAAAGGCGACCGTGCAGGCGATCGTCAAGACCATGGCCACCTGTGGTTGAATCTCATGAGATCAAGGACGCAGATAAAGTCGACTTCCTCGACTCCCTAGTCTCCCCCACGGGTTTGGTTGTTCCTGCCATTGATGGATTCGCAGAGCGCTTCACTGCAGCACAAAAGTCGTCACAAGCCATGCACCACTTCCTGCCCAAACTCTCCAGCGCATCAGCTTTTTCAAGTCGCCAGAATGCTTTGTCATCCCAGCAGTCTGCGAAGCCTGCTCCATCAACTGCACATTTTTATGTGCTCGATAACTGATATGCAGAACTGATATTTATTTACTGTTAAGGTCCTCCGAAATTTTTGCACGTTAAAAAATAAATACGACCACACGTTGTGTCAATCACGTTAACTCACTGCCTCTGAAGCTTTCGTCCATTATAAAAAAATTCGGATCGGAGGTTCGATTTTCTGTCTGAAGCAAGCATTTTGAGAGGTGTTTTGATCATTCAGAGCCACCGTACAAGCGAACGCCAAAATCCAGAATGGGGTCTGACATGTTGATCCACTTCGTCTCGCAGCACAAAGCACTGTATGACAAACAAAGTGCGGAATACAAAGACACAGAATATAAAGACTCATCAAACTGAGCCACTGACATCATGAAGTAAACTTTGAAACGCTCGGGATAATCCCAAAGCTCTTTGATAAGGAGGTGGAATTCTCCTTCCTCTCTACGCAATCTCAGGATTGGATGGACCCAATATTTCCTCTTTTTTTCTCTTTTTAAGAAGAGAGAGGACAACAAAATCATCCACACTGCTTGAAGACATTTTGTATTGTTTTACACTCAACTTGATTCTATCGAACCCTGGTGCGTTTGCGTGCTGAGTGAACAACACAGGTTTACTGTGTGTGTGTCGCATAAGGTGGCCTTCTGCTGCTTGCAAACGGACTCTTTTGAGGAGACAGTGGATTTCCAATTTTTTTGCCCTGATTCCATGCGCTATGCGCGAATACACTGCAGGCTCACTCTCACTCGTATCCTAGGTAAATAATCAACACTATCATCCCTTACATGTGTTTTATTTAACTAAATACATCATAATCAGCTAAAACACATACGCAGGATACTTTACTTCCTGAGCAAGTGAGCACCCGAGTCTGTGTTGCTTTCACATTTACGAGAACCGCGGCACTCAGACCACCTCCTCCAGGTAGTCTCGGGTTCGGTACCCCAGTGCGCATGACAGCGTTCACATTAGCGATTTTTAGTGCCCCGTTCCGAACTAAACTGCCAGTGTGAAAGGACCCTTATTTATACACCAATAAATAGAGGGGCCTGAAAGTGCAAAAAAAAGAAGAAATAAATAAAGTCCACTGTTACTAAAGTGTCTTTGTTTAAAAATAAAAGCTTTTATGAGGTAAACAAACATGTAAAAAATAAAATAAATCACACAAAAATAATTCTAACCAATTAAAAAAAGTAAAACAATCTAAAAATCTTGATTAACTATTTTAGTGCATAGCTATTTCAGTGTAGCTTAATAATCTCAGTTGAGCAGAAGTCTTGTGAGTCACAGAGTCTTTCAGCATTCTGCCCTGTAAGCCTGCTTTGTTTTCATGAATAGCTCCAACTTTACTGAAGACTCGCTCACTGGGCACCGAAGAAGGTGGGGGTCAAAGGAACTTTCCTGACAGGGGAGAAAGAATCTGGAACCTTTTCTCATATTGTTTTCACCATTCAAGTTGCTTGCCCATCCTTCTATCAATCACTGGTTTCAGAAGGTACTGTATCAACTTCAGAACTAGGACCAAGCAGAGTGTCATACATCTCATCAATCAGTTTCTTCGGGGTTTCTTCTGTCCCGGGCCTTTTTGAAAGGGTGCTGGAATCATCTGACTGTGTTCCTTCACCTTGTGTGGTTTGTGTGTTGTCTTGCTCTAAGCTCTCTGTCTCTTCCTTAAAGGAGAACTCCGGTGAATTTTTAAGTTAATCTTGATCGTTTTACCTTTGTGAGTACTGTCTATAGAAAAAAAAAAACGAACCGGATTGGTGCTTGCAACGCGGAGCTGTTACAGTTAATGCCCAGAGCTCCCATTCAGCTAAAACGGCAGTTATGGGGGCATAAACCTAAAGAGTGTCTTTGTGCCTCTTAACAGACACAAAATGCAATTAAAATGTCTGTCCAACATGAACAAAATGCAAAATGCGTTTAGCAACTTAGCCATTGTTTAAACTCACCTAAATAGTGTTTTAGACGGCTAGCTGTAGTCTCGCGCTGAAGTCCCGTGGGAACTCAGTTGTAGCCGTAAAAAGGTAAATAGTACGTGCGCGTGATTTTTCATTTAAAAAAAAATTTTTTTTAAACCACTTCAGCGGAAATCCCGCCCTGCAGCTGATTCTAAGGTTTTCATTGGTCATGTCAATTACAGATTGCCTACACCAAACACTGATCCCTAAACCTGCCCGTCACTGTAACCTAAACCAATGAAATCAGCTGCAGGGCGGGATTTCCGGGAAGTGGTTTGGGGAAAAAAATCGCGCACATAGTGCAGGTGGGAGGAGCGTCGTGTTCCGGCTACAACTGAGTTCCCACGGGACTTCAGCGGGAGACTACAGCTAGCCGTCTAAAACACTATTTAGGTGAGTTTAAACAATGGCTAAGTTGCTAAACGCATCTTGTTGTCATGTAAGGGCCCTGTTCATGTTGGAGAGACATTTTAATTGCATTTTGTGTCTGTTAAGAGGCACAAAGACACTCTTTAGGTTTATGCCCCCATAACTGCTGTTTTAGCTTAATGGGAGCTCTGGGCATTAACTGTAACAGCTCCGCGTTGCAAGCACCAATCCGGTTCGTTTTTTTTTCTATAGACAGTACTCACAAAGGTAAAACGATCAAGATTAACTTAAAAATTCACCAGAGTTCTCCTTTAAGCCAATCTTTTGCATTTGATAGTGTGGTGTCAGATGAAAAGGCATGTGCCTTGTACCTTGGATCCAGACAGGTAAGGACTGCACATTTCACCTCCTCCACTTTTGCGAACCATCGGGTGAGAATCCCCACCATCTCCTGTCTCATTGTTTTAATCCCATGAGAGGAGGGACCTTGCCTGCTAAGCAACATCTTCAGAACTTTAACAGATGGGATGATGAATGACACTGAACTCTTGTAGTGGCTCATCTCAAGAGTGGCCTGCTCCACTGGAGAAAGGGTGTCAATAAGATTACTGACAATATTCCACTGCTCAGCACTCAGGCTAGTGAACCCACCATGCTCACTGGCATATATGTTCAAAGCCCTTTTTTGCTCTTGCATCCTGACCAGTGTGTAGGGTGGAATTCCATTGGGTTGGCACAGCATCACTGCTAAACGCTGTTTGGCTAGTAATGAATTATTAAAATGGGTAGCACAGCTTCTCAGTATTGACATCATATTTTGGACAGCTCTTTGTGAGTTGAGGCCGTCTTTGACAACAAGCTGTAATATGTGGGCACTGCAGCTCATGTCAGGCAGTTCAGAAATTCTCATACCTTTAACAATGTTAGCACCACTGTCTCTGAGAACAAGAACCACTTTGTCTTTGTCAATTTTCCATTCTTCTAGCATGCCCAAAAACATCTCACTAATGTACTCGCCAGTGTGTGATCCAATCATTGCTTTTGTGTTTAGAATTACTTGTCTGCGAATCCACTGATCATCAATGAAATGGCATGTGAGACTCATTAGGGATTCAGTTGTACCAGACCAGCAGTCTGTGGTAAAAGCCAAGTTATAACCTATTATCAGGCTTTAGCCGTGCTTTAACCTTCTCAACGATACTGTTGTAAATACTGGGAAACACCTCTGTACAGTAGAACTTCTCACTCTTTAGTGTGTATCTTGGTTTGGCAGTTGCCATGAGTTTCTGGAAGCCTTTATTTTCAACCATGGTGAAAGGTTGATTGTCTGTAGCTATCATTTCTGTAATCATCCTGTCCTGTGTTTTTAAGCAGATCTTGGACCTCTTCCACTTTGTCTGCTTTTTAAACATCATAGGAAGAGAAGCTTGAATGTGGCTTGATGTCTTTTCCTCTTCGGCATCTCTTTTTTTCTTTGATTCCAGAGGATGCTCAGCCTGATCTCTGTGATTCCGCTGGGCCTGCATCACCTGCGGCCCCTCCAATTTTGGCTTAAGGCCCATGTTCCATCCCAGGCTTAGCACCTGGGATGCTTTTGTCTCAAGGTGAACCACCACTGTATCAGAGTTGTGGCCCCTTGGAAGGCCCTTCTCCTGAACCAAACAGGTGTCTAATGGGGACTGACCTCCAGAAGGAAGGTAGTCATGACAGATGCCTCCAACTCAGGTTGGGGAGCTCTGTGCGAGGGCAGACCAGCGTTCGGCTCCTGGTCCAGCCTGGTGAAGCACCTGCATATCAACTGCCTCGAAATGATAGCATTTTTTCTTGCCCTAAAAACCTTTCTGCCGACCCTGAGGGGGCACCACATCCTCGTCCTATCGGACAACATGACGGTGGTGGCCTTCATAAATCACCAAGGTGGTCTCAGGTCTTAGTCCCTCTACAGAATGGCAAGACCTGCGCTCACTTTGGGCAGTTCACATGCCGGCAGGCTGAACCAAGGAGTGGACATGTTGTCCCAGGTGGTTCAGGTTATTTGGATTGTCTTTGAGAGGTCAGAGGTGGACCTCTTCGCCTCAGGAGACAACTCTTCCAGCCAAACATTTTTCATCCACGACTGGCCCAGCGCTCGCCTGTATGCCTTCCCTTCGATTTCCCTGCTCCCTCAGGTCATCAGACGAGTCAGGGAAGTCGGATGCTCGGTCCTCCTGGTGGCCTCACTCTGACAGAACCAGGCAATGGTTCCCCAGTTGATACAGATGCTGTTGGCAGCCCCTTGGACGATCCCGTTGAGGAAGGACCTCCTCTCACAAGCGGAAGGGATGATTTGGCATCCCCAGCCCGACCTGTGGAGCCTTCACGTTTGGCCACTCAACAGGAGTCTTTACAGCTCCCCGCGAGGGTAACTAACTTCATTTTGGAGGCTAGAGTCCCATCTATGAGGCGCCTCTAGGCCCTTAAATGTGCTTTGCCACTTTGCAGACCCTTTTCATGGTCAAACAGCAACATTATATACTAAAAAAGGTTATGTAATGTAAAAAAAAAAAAAAACATAATAGGCCCTCTTTAATGTTGTATTTTGGAACTCACACTTCACTGATGAAAATATCAGGCCTCCATAGTTTTTTTCTTGGCAGTGTGATTCTGTCTGTTCCACATTCATCAGGATCCCAGCTCAAACCTTCAATATTCCAGTCCTTCAAAATGCAAATATCATTATTAATTTTCCATTTATATAATATAAACACCTTTTTAAAGTATCAAAATATTATATTTAATCTATTTAAGATTTTAGGAATTTAAGTCCAAGAATAAATGGCAAGGTGACAGCTCAAAATAGATCCTTAGAGCTCTTACAAACCACAGCCAGATAAATGTATCCAAGATTTGAGCTTTTTCATCCTAAAAGGGAAAACGTCCACAATTTCTATTTAGCCATTTGTAGATTATTAATGTAATGCGACTGCATACAGTGATTGGTATATTTGGATATTTACTTACCACATCCAAAATGGCATATAAAATGAAACCCAAACTGATATTTGTAGGTGTTTTTGGATTAATAACTGGCCGCATTTGGGTTTTGTTGAAGACACTCTCTCTGAGTGATTGTAGGAGGGACTCTGCGGTTGGCTGAGAGCAGTTTAAGGTGTCTGCCGATCTCATGAGTGCAGCTGCCAGAAGGGTTCGGCCCCAAAGAGAGAAAACAGTACAAAGAATAGTCATGAAGGAAACAAGCTACTGTATATGCAAACTAAACCAAAAAGATGTATTACAGTCCTAGAGGCCATGAACGACAGGCTCTTTTTATGAATTCCAATTGCTCCGGATTTGGACTTTATTATTGAAATGATTATCTTACATTGAATAATGAAGCAGGTGAAGATGAAATTAGTTGTGGAAGTTTGGCAGTTCATTTTCTAGCCTGCAATGGCAATTATAAACATTTGTTTATGTATTCATAAAACAATCAAATATCAAATAAAAAAATCAATAAGCAGGTTACTTGAGAACAGCTGGACCTCTAGCAGACCAGTCCTAGATAAATGTTTCTTTCACTGTAACATCTACAAAAGGCCATTCAAATTTAGACCTTGAATTTGACCAGTTGATAGGCAACATATGTCTGCGGAACATAAGGGTTCAATTAAAGTATTAAGACAGAGGTTACTACAAACTTAGGGGCTGTTTACACCTGGCCACTTCATACGTTTTCTCATATCGGATAGCTATCCGATCGTGAAAAGACCAGGTGTAAATGCCCTCCGAAACACATTCGAGACGCATTTGAATCCGATCGCTCAAACCACTTCAGGAGGTGGTCTGGGCCGCATTCCAGACGAAACTGGACAAGTTTAAATGCATCTGGTTGTTGAAACCACATTATGTAAATTGTACTCCTCCCAAAAATGCTTAAAAAATAAGCGTGTGAGAGCGTGTTATAGTCTATATGTAATGTTATAGCCAGATATGACGACGCTACTGCAACACGCATCACCGCAGATGAGAAGCTGAGCATCTATTCATCAAGCCAACGTGCAAACTATCGCAAATCAAAGTGAAAGTAAGTCGCAGACGCTTAACACACAATCATCATCATTAAAAGTAAAGAAACGAAATGATCTTACCAGGGCTGTTGCCGCTCTCTCTTATTGCAGTCTTTGATTTTGAAATTTTAGCTGATGATCAATAAAATGCAGCTCATATCTGTTGCTTTCGGTGACGTGCACTCCATTAAATCTGCATATAGCGCGGGAATTGAAGATCGGATTTAAATCCGTTTCGCAAAAACACATTTATGTGACCAGGTGTAAATGGAATCGTTTTGATAAATCAGATAGCTATCCGATCTGAGAAAATGCATGAAGTGGCCAGGTGTAAACAGCCCCTTAGACATGAAATGCCCTTTGTGTGAAACAAATTATTTTTCGTCACACTTTATATTAGGTGTCGTTACTACTATGAATTGTCAGATACAGTTTACTTATGGTGTTTATGTTGAATTGCAATAAACGTTTGCTACTATTGAGGTGGGAAATGGGTAAGGTTAAATACAGATATGGATAGGTTTAAAGGTGGGGTAAGGGGTAAGAGGAGATTTTTTAAACATATGTACAATTTAAAAACATGTATGTACACAACAAATGCATTGTATCAAATGATTAATTTAAATGTTAGTACATAGTAGTTAAAGACACTTAATATAAAGTGGGACATCATTTTTGTTAAATTATACTAAGACTAACTTTATTGAAAGGATAAAAAAGTTTGAAAAAGTTTGTTTCCAGGTTTAAATTTGATTTTGAATCTCATATTTAGTGTTCTAAGACTTTATGGTCTTCACTTTATATATATATATATATATATATATATACACACATACATATACACACACTTTACGTATAGAAGACAGCTGTAAAGTGCATTAGCTTGTAGTTTCTGGTAAATATCATTACTAGTGGAACAAGGTATGGTTTACCTCTGATACATAGTGTCCCCAATACTGTGTACATGTCTTTTTTATTAATTATATTTTATATATTATATATATTTATATATTATATATATTATATTTTAACCCTTGTTTATGTAATTGTATTTTTATTTCTGACAACAAAAAATCAACATGGCTGATTAAAGTATTGAAGGACTAATCACCAAGTTTATGAAAAACATTTTTTTCAAAGTATATAGAAATTGTACGTTTTTTTATTTATTTAACATTCATGCATCGAAAAGGTTAAAAAGGACAATTTGCATTATATTGCAATTATTCCTTCTCTGCTTAAGTGTAAATTCAAAATTTTTAAACAAAACCATTAAATATCCTAATTATTGTTAGTTGAAACCCAGCCTTCTTGTTAATTGCTGAATCTTACCTGAATATTGACAAAGGTTATATATCCATTAAGTTCTTGATCAGTGATGTGACTATCAGTGACCCATAGATTTTAATTTCAGAATCATTTATCAGTTTGACAGGTAATGTGTTAGACTGGTGGGTATGTACCCTAAATACAAATAACTGATTTGCTTAGGCAAATATGTATTAGTCATCCAGCTTGTAATGGCTTGCAACAATGAACGCTTTTGATACAGTATTAGACACTGGAGACATAAGCCCAACATACAAAATATCTGGTGTGTCTAAAATAAATGTGGTGGAAACTGGGGTCTCTGTGGCGGAACATACTTTTTGCATACTGAGGGTAAGAAATGTGGCATTGTCTAAAAATGTGGTGTGAATATAATATTAATATTGCATATTGTGACACCAATGTGAAAGTCTCGCTTTCTCATTTCACATTTCTATTTGATGTTTAACAATTAAACACCAGTTACCGTACACTATCAATATATAACGCCAGGAGCATGCCAGGAGCGGTTCTCGTCAGGGCCGTAAAAGACAGAGAAGTGACATTGTATGGGGACGGGAGAAACCCACCCAAATTAGCTTAGGTTAAACAGGCGTCGGAGGAAATTGCCACTATTGTTTCCTCGGCTGGCATCCCAGGGACATCGCACCAGTGCCGCAAGCGCTACAACGATGTCAGAAGACGGGGGAAGTCCAAGCTTGCTGGCAACAATTGGACATGCCGTATAACTGGAGGTGGATCTGCCTCTACTCAGGACCTGACACCAGCAGGGGCTTTGAAATCGGCAGGAAACCGCTTCTGCAGCTCCAGCAAACCGGGTTTGACATGCTGGAGCGGGAGCTGTCCGGGATGCGGCAAAATATAAATAAACGTCTTGACCAGGTGGCGATGTTGCTGCGGCCTCTCAGGCGCATCCCCTCAAGTCTGGAGAGGATTGCTGCAGCCATGGAGCGTGGGCCTCCAAACTCACCACCTGCTCCTGTTGTGTCCCTTCCTCCTCCTGTTGTAACTGTTCCTCCTCCTGTTGTGCCCTTTCCTCCTCCCCCCACTCCATCTCCGTCCACCCGCTCTACCAGGAGCACATCGTGCATTGCCACTCCCAGACCCTCAAGTGTCCAATCCTGCAATGGCACGCGTCGCATGCCTATCAGAGGAGGGAAAAAGAATTAGAGTTCTTCTGTTTAAATCTTTTCAACGTTTCATTTTCCGTTTGTATTTTTTTTGTTCAGTTACAGTTTGCAATTGATTTTTCTTTTTGACAAAATGTAAATAAAGAAATGTCACAAAGACATACTTTCAGATGTTTTGGGCTCACTCTCACTGAATCACGAGGTTATGAATGCATGGTAATATTTTTCCTTGTAATTATGTATGGTTTGCAAAAATGGGAACTGTCGTGTCTGTGTAGATGAGAGAAGCAAAGTGTATGCGCGTTGTGCACACGCTAAATTATGGCCAAGCATGCACCCTTAAAATAGCATCTGAATAACGCGCCACTGACTTTAGACTAGGTTTTTCCTGGTCTGTGGCGGAAGTGTTTTCTGAAACTGCAAAATAGCACCAGGGAACATTTGCGCCAGAACACGCCTCCTCTTTTCGCTGAACCGCCCCCGGGAGCGCAAGTTCATTCCCTAATTTACTGACGTGCGTCTGTGGAGGGAAAAGTCCGCTGTGTGTCGGGTTCAAAATAGGAATGATACATGCGTCAGTGTACAAAGTCAATTGCGCTTGGGTGCAAGATAGGGCCCGAGACTTGAAAAGTCACACTCTTTTGTGCCATTCCTGAAACAGTTCCTGTTCAACATACCTGTCATTCCCAAGGTGTTTTCTTTTTCTTTGCCATGCACTGAAGAAAAATCTCCCCTGTCATCAGTGGTCATTGATGGAGCTTATTTTAAGCATAGCAAGCATAGCAACATTGGGTTCTTCCTTTTGGCCTAGCCTTGTCCCCATGCACCTTCAACAAATGCATGGATGCTGCACTTTTTCTTCTGCGACTGCACAACATTTGTGTACTCAACTACACCATTTACTACAACTACATGATTAACATTCAGTGCATCACTAAAAAACAATAGTATTTCATAAAATGCTGTTAGGTTTATATACAGTAGCCTTTATAGGTATATTTTCGTAAATGTTTATTTTCCTTGTTTTCAGTGATAGCAATCAACATGTCTTCAATTTCACAATTTCCAAAATTATAAATGATTGCTTCCCTGTAACATTCAGGTGTTTTCACTATACTCACTCCAGCAGGCGTACTTAAGTAGGGTATTTTATGAGTACATCCTCCACAGACATTCCTGCCATGATTTCTCAACGTCTCTAGGAGAAAGTTCGTGCCATGCGGTCTTTCACAGTCAAGATGTCTGGATGATTTTTCGCCAATACTCGATTTGTAGCACGTTCACCTGGGAAATTTTAACTGTAACTTAGCGAATACTTGCCACACAGACATGTCACAGTGCAGCGCAACGTCAGAACGTAGGCTCACTATTGGCCAGCATCACACACATCACTCACATGACCAGCGTCGGCCAATAGTGAGCCTACGTTCTGACGTTGCGCTGCTCTGTTACACTACGTGAACTCACGTCAGAGGCCCACACAGAAGAAAATGAATAGTTAAATAAAGTCGTTATTTTTTTTGCGTTCTGAAGATGAACGAAAGTCTTACGGGGTTGGAACAACATGAGGGTGAGTAATTACTGACAGAATTTTCATTTTTGGGTGAACCAACCCTTTAAGTGTTCTTTTTTAATGATTTATAGTTATAGGCCTCCTGCATTTCCCCCCAAAAATAAATGTTTTCTGTAAAGTAAAATTATTATTGTTTTTATTATCATTATATGCAGCATTGTTGATGTGTTTTCATTAATAATAATGAACCCCAAGCATTCATTCTTAAATGTGATTCCTGCTAGCCACATACCCTTAAAAGAGGCTTCTATTGGGAGTTCTTGCGTGGTGCCAGACAGATGAGACCTATCTGCCATTCATGAGTGGTCCTAGGAACCTTAGCAGAAGCCCCATTTGGGACCTTGGAGTCTGTCTTGGAGAAAATGCTGACTCTAAGGTAGCTTTACTATTAACATTGACTTCACTTAAGAGTAGGAGACCTTTAGGCCCTGTCAATAGCCTCCTCCTGCTTGGATTTTGCTCCAGGTGATGTCAAAGCTATACTGCACCCTAGACCTGACTACATTGCTAAGGTACCCTCTGCGGCTGGTCAGCCAGTTATCCTGAACCTTTTTTATTCTTTCGCCTCATGAGATGCCAGAGCAAGAAAGCCCCCAATTGTTTTGAGGATCTATGTCTACCGCTCAGTCCAGTAGCGTAGATCCTCTCAGCTTTTGGTCTGTTTTGGTGGTACAGAGGTAATGCGGTCACCAAACAGCTTTTTTCGCATTGGATCATAGACGCCATCACCCTCTCCGGAATGGCTTCACCTTTAGGGGTCAGGGCCCCCTCCACTAGGTGTGTCTCGTCTTCTAATGCTCTTGCTAGGGGTGCATCCTTACACAATGTATGTGCTGTGGCAGGATGGTCCCCAGGTTTTACTGTTTGGATGCAAATTCAACCCCAGGATTGCGAGTTCTTCAAGGTTGATCCAGGTTTAGTCTGCACTCAACAATTGTCTGTGCAGATCACACAGCCTTGTGTGGCAGACTCTTCCCGTAGCGTGGTGGCATTGGTATTAAATTTCCCATATGCCATGACACAGCGTTAAAGTTCCACTTTGAAGGGGAACATCTGGGGTTATGTATGTAACCCCACTGCGTCAAGGCATTGAATACCAAAGCAATTTGATTTTTAGACTGGGAGGAAATTATAATGGTAACTGAAAAGCTAAAATGAAATGCCAATTTTCACTGTATGTGCAGTATGTATGTATTTTTTGTGAATAAATTTGACTTATCAAGATACAGTATAGTGACACCCTTGTACATGCGACACACCACACAATACAAGAACTATAATGAAAAGATATTGACTAGACTGAATATATATACTGTGTATTTGTGTCTGTATATATATATACACACACATAGCTAAAATCATATATATACAGTACTGTGCAAAAGTCTTAGGCATGTGACTTTGTACATGCGACACACCACACAATACAAGAACTATAATGAAAAGATATTGACTAGACTGAATATATATACTGTGTATTTGTGTCTGTATATATATATATACACACACATAGCTAAAATCATATATATACAGTACTGTGCAAAAGTCTTAGGCATGTTAAGAACTGCGGGAACGTCTCCGAGATGCTTGAAGTTAAGATGCTTGCTTAAATTTTCGACTCTTATTCTTGCATATGCATATAGTAAATTCAATAACCTAATACTGGTAAAAAAAAAAAAAAAAAAAAAATTCCACCAGCATAATTCACATTCTATAATGGGGTGAACATATTTAATATACTAATGTTTTTACAAAGTCTTAATTGTAAATATGTAAAGGATGTACTTGTACTGAACTATAAAGAAGGTTAACATTCATGGTGTAACAATTCATGTTTTGTGTTAACCTACTTGGCATCCTTGAATCATTGAAAAGGTCATGGTCAAGTCTTGGTTGGCCTTTTTTTCTATAGTTTTTGTATTTTTTATGATGAAGGCAGGTCTTTCAAATATTGCACATTTGCACATAAAAAGTTGCAAATTTCAGAAATCATACATATTTGTTGATTCATTTATTATTATTTGTTTCACTTATTTCAAACAGAAATCATACATATTTGTTGATTTAAAAAAATTTTTTTTTTTTACTTATTTCAAACCATTTCGACCATTTACCAACCAACCAACCAGTGATTTCTCAAAAGACCAAAAACAGAAATCATTAACTTTATCTATATATAAACTCCCATTAAAATACAGTTATCTAAAACTGCATAGCCATTTGTAATATTAACACATAAGAATGTTTTTAAGGTGCTTTAGTTTTCAATAAATTTTCCACTGCTATACTGACCCTTTGTCAGAAACTCATCAGAGTTTCTTGAAGCAGTCATTCTATCATAACTTACAAAAATTATTACCTAGGTAGTTTTGAAAATAAACATCCTACAACATGCATTTATACTGACTAATCAGTTGGATTACAAAAACCAATAAAAACAAATACAGAACTTAACATTGGCAGAAAATCTTCATTACAGACCATTTAATTTAATAAATGGCAACATTTTTACAGGTTCAGTGATCATATACACTTAACAGCACACATTTTCATGTAGTTCATTTATACCACTGATGTATTTTTGCCGTACCAGGACAGCCAAATTACAAAAATGGCGATGAAACTCACTAAGAGAAAGATAATATACATCCCAAAAAGGAAGCGATCAATGACTTCACCCAAATGTTTCCACTCCTCTGCGCTCTCATCAGTTTTAAAATGTTTATCGACCTGCTGACGGATGGATAGTAACTCGTGGCTTATCTTCCTCAGTTCCTGAAGAGTAGGAGTTGTGTTATGGACCGCTTCACTCAGAGGGTTGTCAACTACAGGATCACTGCATTTGGTCTCAGTTCTGTGCTCTACAGGTACAAGAGAAGTTGTTGAAATAAATTAATTTTTATACATGAATGGAATACTCTTATGGCTCGTTTGCACCGAGCGGTACGGTATGGAACGGTACAGTAGGCTACAGTACGATTCGGGACGGTAAACCCTGATCCGGCTTGCGTTTCCACCACCAACAGTACCCTTACTTGATAGGCGTGATGTAGCCTATGCCGGAAAGAAGCGATCAACGTCATTTTCGCGCGAAGAAGAAATCGATATAGTACACAACAATGGATGACATACAGTAGATCTTGTTCTTGCTTCTCGGCATGTGGCTGTTTGTCACAAGAAGACAAGCGCAGACATTAGGCATTTCTCAATACCAAGTACGCAAAGTTCGGACTTGCCAAGTCCGACTCAGGAGAATGACTCCCGAGGACGCGAGTCCGGTAATTCTGCAAATGGAACAGCTTCTTGAAAGCGTCACTCAGCTCGTTCTGCTACTCCGGGTTATCTCTGTATGTATGTTTTAGGCAACAATAAAATGAAATATGTTATAAAACACAAATGTGGTTCAGCCAACATTTGTTATAATATTGATTATATTCACTCCATGCATAACGTTAGCCTATTTATAACAAAACAAAATATAAAACACAACCCTGCCTCTTTTCGTTTAAATTAAAAAAATATTAAACCTCTTAATATTTTCCAGGCAATATGTGCATTTGTACTAAACAACAAAAGTTGGAGTAAACAACATTACAGTGATCATCTTCAGTGTAATAAAATTAAATATGACAAAACTCAACCCTGTCACTTTTTGTTAAATTTCAGTTTTTATCAATAATAGCCATTATAAAAGTATAAGTGAAAGGTACAAGAAGCTATACAATAAGAAATAAAGCAAACAATTCAGTCAAACATACAAAGTCAGCGCTCTAGTCTAACGATACAACGGTAAAGTTAAATAGCCTAAAAATATAAAGTTATGAAACTTCACTTAGCCCTCAGCCAAAACGATTGGCCAGGGAACAAATTATAGATTCACGAGACCAAAGATCGCCCGTTAGGTCTACACAAGACGAATTATATCTCATGTTTAACCACTACAGAGACGTCAGAGTCAGCGGCAAACGTCAGAAGGACTAGCTGAGAAAAGGCTGTTCCAGGCGGGGTCCATGAGCGCCGAGCGCCCGGTGATCGCCTGGATCTCACATCCTGGATACAATTTTCATAAATCTTTATAAATAAACCACAGATTTGAGCTTTAAACAACTACATTCTCGGCTGAAAAACTCTTAAAACTACATTTCGTGACATAATAACAGTAGTATTATATTTCAACTGTATATTAAAAAATTACGCTTCTTATGTTGTCATTCCTCTTGTTGCACGTGCAAATCCAACCAATCAACGTTCTGCAGTGAGTCTAGCTCCACCCTTTAGGACCGTACCACTGTGCTAGGTGCTCCAACGGAAGGGTACCGGGAAAAAAGTACGTTACGGTTCGGCATTTTGGTACCATTCACAACTTTTGACAGTGGAAACGGAATAATTGCATACCGTACTGTACTGTACCGTACCACTCAGTGGAAATGAGCCATTAATGACATTTAGAAATGATTAGTTCAAAACAATTTAATAAAACTTTAGCCGGTGGTGTCACCACAGTGGATCATCCATACATTTATCTGGCAGGTTTTAATTTGATAAACAACACTAGACAGACATTTAATTTTGCATGTAAGACTCACCATCAGGACCACAGTTTTGGTCACTGGGTTTCTTGCTTAAAAAAACAAGTTTAGCAAGGTAGTTGAGGAAAAACACCTTGGCCCATTGAGGTAACGGTCCATAGTTACTGGAGCCACACTGAATATTTATGATAATAATTGTCTCCAGAAGACTTGCCACCATCAGTGCCAAGCAGAGAGAGAAAAACACATCTGGAAAGAGATTGAATATAAAAGAGAGGAAATGTAATGTTTCAAAAATAAGCTAAAACTTTACAATATTAATGCCGGTTGGCAAGAGAGGAAAATATGCTTTAAAACTGTCATAACCAGCAATGACTATAACAAGTGACAAGACATTTTGGGGCCAGATTAATAAAATAGGGCAAATTTGTGTGAGACTGCAATCCCATAAAAGCACAGATGGGAGTGGAAAGTTTGGCCGGCGATCTACTGACAATGTGTAAATTAAAGATGCAGCCAGCTCGTTTCCATAATGACCATCACAATCTACCAAGAGCAGCGCAAATTAGTGTAGGGTCGCAGCGAATTAAAAATAACGTGGCTTGGTAATCGATATGCTTAATTAACGTCTTCCTCTGGCATTCCAAATAAATTAACACAAGTTGAGAAAATTCTTGCAAGCAGTAATTACGGGGCCACGCCCTTTATACGACTATATTTGGACATAGGATTGTAATAGGAAATTTTATGAACATTCCACAATTCAAATGGATAAATTTTGCTACACACTGGATTTGATCCAACAAACTTTAAACATGAAAATGACATGCAATTACAAACTAACCCCAAACTTAACTTGAGTATTGTTCTTACAGTGCACCCAGAATAAGTACTTGACTCTGGAAGCTTGTCACATGCCTAGTTATGAAAAAGTGTAACGCTACAATAAAAAGCTCCTATACAAACTTATGAGAGGTAAGGTGTTTCCTGTGACGGGCAGCAGGTCGTTCATTAGCAGCAGGAACACAGTGTAACCCAAGATGAGGGTCATTTTGAAGGAAGATCGATCCACATTCTGAGGTGGCAGAAGAAAGCTGAATAGATCTACAGTAATGAGGAAACAGCTGGGAATCAGGAGGTTCACCACGTACATGGTGGGTCGACGCCTGAGAACGATCTGAATCATAAAAAATGTAATCTGTAATATATGTTCCAATTATCCAAGTTATAGAAATTGAACTTCTGTGTGTTCATACATAGTAAATGAGTGCATCAAAATTATTGTTTAGATCTTCAGGAAGTATTGTAGGTTTTTCAGCTAATATGGTGACTAGCTCCCACTCTCCTTTGGTTTGCATTACATCTAGGGAATTTTTAAGTGTTTCCTCCACTGGTTCAATAAAAGACAATTGAACATCCGCCGCTGTAGAGAAGACCAAACAAATGAGAGATGACAGGGTCACAAATGTTGTAGTTATAACTGAAAATCTACCCTCCAGTCAAGCCAACTTACCAAAGAGCTTGTATGAATTAAAAGTAAATGAACAGTTCTGAATATCGAATGGAAAGGTGTAGATGTCCATGTTGCAGGAACTGATCACATGAATTGGAAGATCATCCATTACCTGACCAGTATGTTTGACATAGAGGTAATATGTGTCTGGGACTTTATTTTCATCCATGCTTTAGAGTAAAAAAACAAAACAAAAAAACAGCAGCATTAGGAAAGGGTAGTATGGAAATGTTACAGGGCATTCCTTCTATTATCAATCACATTTAAAGGAACCGTATGTAAGAAATGTATTTCAATTAATCATAAAATGGCCCTGATATGTCACTAGACATTAAGAAATCATGTTCATTTCAAATACTTATATCACTGACAACAGTAGTCCGGCCAAGATATTGTCATTTAAAAGTGAAGTTGCAGCCCTCAACTGATGTTGATGTTGTCATGTTTTGGCCTGATGCTCCACCCTCCACCTATCTACCAATCACGAAGTCAGTAGTGTTTTGGCATCCGGGTTGCCAGCTTTGCTCTAGTTACCACAGCTGCAGCTACAAACGTGTCGGATAAAAAATGCCAGCCTATCTGGCAACCTCGAGTCAGGGGGAGGGGGAGCGGATACGCCGCAGATTGCAGTACCAGTTTTGGCCACATTCTTACATACGGTTCCTTTAAAGCTTTTGAGTATGCTTTTTAGTCAAATGTACCAAAGTGCAAAAAGTCTTGTAACATTTCATGATATGCAGGAGAAAGATTTCAGATATACTTGCAATAATCAGCATTGACATACTGTACAGTAAATCAAATATAATAGCTTGATACTTCTGAACTCACAATTCATTGATGACAACATCAGGCCTCCACAGTTGTTTTCTTGGCAGTGAGATTCTGTCTGTTCCACATTCAACCGGATCCCAACTCAAACCTTCAATATTCCACATCTACAGAACAAAATATCATTATAGTAAAGGCACGAAATAGTGAGGGATCTCACTTCTTTAAATGCCAAAGAAATGCTGCAGAAGGTCTTACCAAATACGTCCAAATGTACGAGTCAAATAATTGAGCTTTTTCATCCTGAAAGAAAAAATAAATAAGAATGTACATCATTTTTTTAATTATATAAATAAATCCTAAATTTTAGGGATCCCTCAGGGTTCAATGCTTGGCCCACTTCTTTAAATACACAACCTCACTCAGCCCTGTCGTTACGAAGACACACTGCCTTTATTTTTCCTATCAATACAGATATGGAGCTCTAGTTTGTTTTAGCTTGACAAAATCTGCTTGTATTTCTGCCCGCTTTCAGATTCTTGCCTCTGCTCTGGGTTTTTCCTTAAGCGGCTCACTCTTTTGTCTTAACTCCCACATATTTGATTGCCAGTGATATTAAAAACTTACCACATCTAAAATTCCATACAGAGTGAAGCTCACGCTGATGTTTGTGGGAGTTTTCGGGTAAATAACTGGCCTCACTTCAGTTTTGCCAAAGATGTTATCCTTCAGGGCTGTTAAAAGAGCATCTGTGGTCGGTTCGGAGCAGTTAATAGTCCCTGCAGGTTTCATTAATAGTGCTGTAAGAATAAATTAATATATTAAACAAAATAACAAGAGGTAGTCATGAAAAACATTTTATGCAAATAAGTGTTTTCAGTTCAGTGAGATAAGTAAAATATCAATTGAACATCTTTTTGTCTGAATTTGAGACCGAAAAGCGGACAACATTTTACAATACATTTTTAGAATAGAATAATTTTATTTAATGTTTCATATAATGCTTGGCAGATCATCAATTGATCACTTACATTTCTCACTTAACATTTATTATTTATTCACCCTAAATAAAATAAAAATTCTGTCATCAAAATGAGCCGAGGGTTAGCAAATGATGACAGAATTTTCAATTTTGTATGAACAATTCCTTTAACTTTACATATGATTCATGTATTTTCATACAGTATTAAAATCTACACAAGCAACAACAGTATGTAACCATTAAGCATTGCATAACTTTGTTAATTACTTTGTAAATTAAAGCTTTTTTAACTAAAGTGATGTGAAAATGATTTGATGTGTGTACAGCTTTATTATTTTTAATGAAAATATAATTTCCTCTTACACTGCATTAGGAGACTGTAGATAATGATGAGCTGGAATTGTGGAAGACTAGCTGTGTATTCAGCAGCCTGTAATGATGGTAAAGTTATTTGTTGGATTAGCAAGTTCTTTTTACCACATCTAATAAAAACAAAAATGGCAACGTGTGATAATTTTTTTATTTTTTTATTTTATTTTATTTTTACCTGAAATGTCACTACATTTGCAATTATAATGTTGCTTTTATAAAATGTGATTCGAATTTTCATACAACATTTTTGAAGATTTGTGAATATTTTACATCTAGTAAGAGACATTTTAACTCGATGAGTAGCATTTTACACTACAGTGTACATATTACATGTGATATGTAATATGTTCAAATATCATAACAAACATCTAAATGTGTAAACTGCCTCTGGAAATGATTACATATTAAATACATTAAACATATTCATTGCATATGTAATGGAACCACAATACAGATGATGAACCACAGTATATTATTAATCACTATTGAATGATTTTTTTTTACATTTACACAGTTTTATGTTTTAAAAAACATTCAGAAAAATATCAAAAATTTTTGTTAATGCATTATGATTTTTAGGACAATGTCTTACCCATGATCTTGAGACCAAAGCTACAGCCATCACCTTCTCATGAATGTGAAAACAGTTGGCAATGAGTATGCTATAAAATTAAATGTATCATTAAACTTACAGTTTTGTGTCTGTGAGTCTGTGATTTAAATACAGTGTCAAACTATATACCAACACTGATTTGCCTAGATATTTGTGTGCATCCCATGAGTCTGAGAAGCCAACAATATGCAATGCAAAACATATGTCGTGTAAATCCCACTTTACAAATATGGTGGTTTCTGTGGTGCTTCCATATGAAGGCAAAGGGAATAACTGATAATAAGAATTTATTTACACATTTTATTAAAACAATAAAGAACGAATCAGTAATAAGTTATCTTGCGAGAGGTTCTCTCGTATTGCTTAAGTTGCTTACGCTACGGGTAAAGTCATCTTTTCTCGAGATATGAAGCCCAAAAAAAATTATCCTTAATTTTTGTATTTATTGTCAACGCAGTGCAGCAACCGCGCCCTCAGGCGTCACAGCCCGCCAGAATGGGGGTGGCTTAGCGTATAAAAGGACGGGCTCGGGGGCTGCTTACCTGATTTTCATCTCTTCAGCGAAGCTCTCCTGGACCTGCTGGATCTTTGAGAAAAGCCGCTGCCATCGAAGCAAGCGACATTGCAAGCAGAGGACAGCACCTGAAGAAGCCGGACGATTCTTCGCTGCCTTCAGCCATCCGTGCCTGCTACGCTATCCGGCGTCAAATCCTTTTTCTGCTGTGTGTGTTCGCCGCTGCGACACACACTCTCTCTTCTTCTAAATGAGAAATTTCCAACGAGGCGTTGTTTCAAATGCCTCGCACCACTCCTGCTCTCTCTCCCTCTGTTCGAGCCGCGCAAACTGCGCCGTTCACAAGGGATGTCAGAAGCGGACGGTCACGGGGCTAGCTTTCTTTACGTTACAAGAAAGCTACCCCGGCCTCGCGCGACTGGAAATATCAATATTGCAGTAAACGAGCCTGTTATAATACATGCACGCCTGCAAACAAACGGCGACACAAAACATGATGACGCTGTCTTATATGCTCGTGCTAACTTAAAGCTTATGTGTTTTCCCCCAGTGGCTCAGTGGCGAAATCTTAGGCTTTCGCGCCAGAGACCCGTGTTCAAATCCTGGCTCTGGCGGCAGATAAAAATTATGCTGTTCGCTTCTCCGAGCTCGCCGCCAGCTTTCTTACATACAGAAAGCGAACCCGCCTCTCGCACCCTCCCGCTGACAGGATGGTGCTCAAGTATTTATGAGCGTCTAAACATATGAGCCTTCAAAGCATTTCGCTCTGTCAGTCCCCTTAAAAAGGCAACTGCAGATGTGTATTTTGCAGCCAACGAGCGCGTTGTACAACCCGCTCGCCTGCACCCAAACACCGTTTTTACGGCAACCCAGAGAAATCTCATAAGAGTACAATTCTGGTTATCCGGCTCACGCCGATGGTGTCTTGAGTGTAGAAAATGTGCCTGCTTCCCAGTGTTCACCCCTACACACAAGCACGATTCCCCCTGTGTCATTCACTCATGCAGAGCCCACTCTAGAGCTGGCATATGCCGCTCGAGTGTTAAATGTAGGAAATGTGCTCACAAAACAGTGCCCACACCTACTCACTTCCCGCTCTGCTACACTTTTATCCCAGGGGACAAAACCTATAAAGCCGACACACACCGGCTATGTTGTAAGTCTTGTGTCCGCCTGTTCCGGCTCACGCCGATGGTGTTTTGAGTGTAGAAAATGTGCCCACGTCCCAGTGCTCACCCCTACACACAAGCATGGTCCCCCCTGTGTGTCTCTCTCTCACAGAGCCCACTCTCATGAAGCTGGCGCACGCCGCTCGACTGTTGAATGTAGGAAATGTGCCCACACCTACTCACTGCCCGCTCTGTCACACGGTTATCCCAGGGGACAGAACCCTTAAAGCTGCCGCATACCGGTCATGTTGCTAACGTAAGCTCTGTGCCCGCTCACGAGCGCTCACACTTACTGTGTGTGTGAAGCGATTCCAGGCGTGTCAGAATGGGTGCTGAATACAGTAAAGCAGGGCTATTCGCTATAGATCGCTCGCCGTCCCCCGTGCTTTCGAGCACGGACCGAGAGAGTGAATACGGAAGTAGCACACCTACTTTGCGCAGAAATAGCAAAGCTGCTTTGCAAGGGGGTAATAGAACCGGTACATCCTTCTCTGAGCGAGTCAGGCTTCTACAGCCGTTACTCCCTCATGCCCAAGAAGGATGGAGCTCTCAGACCTATCTTAGATCTGAGATATTTGAACAAAGCTCTCATAAGGCGACCGTTCAAAATGCTCACAACCAGACAAATCCTCGCGCAAATACACCCGAGGGACTGGTTTATTTCTCTCGGTCTGAAAGACACATACTTTCAGATTCAGATAATACCCCGTCACAGGCCATTCTTGAGATTCGCCTTCGACGGTCAGTTATATCAATACACCGTCCTTCCGTTCGGCCTGTCTTTGGCATTCACGAAGTGCATGGACCCTCGCTCCCCTGAGAAATCAGGGTATGCGAATTTTGAACTATTTGGAGCGACTGACTGGGGATCTTACATTTATCTATAAAATGGTAAAAGGGAAATTAACAGATATATTTATGATATGACAGATTCATTAATGTAATATTGCTACGTTAAAATGTTGCCGATACATCCATATTATGTTTCAGAATCTATCCAAACATACAAAAAAGTACGTTTTGTGTCTTTGAAAGTTACGCATTAATACCTACGTATTAATTAACAACGAGATAATGCTGGATCATTACATATATCCCATTACATTCATAAACGTATTCACAATGATTATTTTGAGGTAGTTACCAAAGCACATGAAATGTTCATCTTCAGAAGTGTTTACAGAATCCTAATAACGTGTTTTAAAAACTATGAAGTATTAGTGTTGTCACGGAACGCACGACAACGCCTCCTCCTGGTCTCACTAGGTCCCTCTCTCCTGCATACTAGGACTGCATTTCCCTCATCACCTCATTATGATTTCATCAGTTTCACCTGTGCACCCTCAGCTCCCCTTTATCTGGACTGTTCAGTTCTGTTCTCATTTGTGAAGTCTTGTTTTACCAAACCTCTGTCTCAGTTTGTATCTCTTGCTACTCAGTATTTTGTCTTGATCTGGTGTATTTGAACTTGGACTCTGTACTCGTTTGTGAACCTTTGCTGCCTGCCTCTGACTACTGCTTGTTTGACTACGATTCTGGATTGTCCTTGTCTTCTTTTGAGTTTGTTATCTTCTGTAATAAATATCTGCAAATGGATCCGACCGTCTCTGCCTCTCTGTCACAAGTGTAATAAAGGTACATATAAAATATGAAATTTCAGTTCAAATTTGATCCATTAAATATTTATCTAATAAAATTGTTCAAGTCATTTGAAATTAAATGTGGACTGCAGTGTATCTTTTCAGTGACTGTAAAATCCAAAAACACAACGAAGTTGACAATCTAGACAGAAATACATTTAAAATAGTTTTGATTTATCCTGGATCTATCATCAAAAATAACTGGAATGTAAAGTCATCCATTTTAAGTCTTGTTGAGTGATTTTTATTTGCAAGTCATAAGAAACAAAACTGAAACTAGCAGGCACATACAGTATCTGTTTCTTTCCAAAGGTCAACACCGCATGCTTTACCAGTCAAAGTAACAGAGATAGTGGACTATAGCAGAATAAAAACACACGAATGGTTATACAACTTGTATTATCAATGTGATTTTTACATGTAAGCAGTATTAATATGAGGTTTGAGCTTGCTAATGTCTCATTCAGTCTTGGCTGATTGAAATTGCATGAAAACTGTCCAAAGACATGAATATATATCACTGCAGCTGTCACAACTGATCCAGTTTGTGTTAGCACAAATCACAGAAATGCAACTGAAAGTTATTTTTTCACCCTCACCTACTGGACAACAGAAGTACAGATAATGTCAACATGAAATGTAATACTGTACATTTGTATAAGTACATTTGTAATTATTGTTCCTAATCTTATTGTTCATGATTATATAAAGTATACATTGTTAAATAATTAAAAAAATTGAAATTGTGTCCATATATTTTGCTCCTCTGAAGCAAGTTTCCTAAAGTGTCCAAAAATCATCCCTATTAACATCATATTAACAGATAAAAGATAAAGATAACTTCTTTATATATGATATTAGAAAAAAATTTATTTTTCAAGAGGGGAAAAAGAAAATGGACAGAGCGTTTTAGAAGAAACTACATGCTAACATCCATCCATCCTTGTCATATGTCGTGGGTAGACAGCGACAGTTAAATTATACAGTATTTTAATTCCAAAAACATTTTTTTCCCAAGATATCAGTAACCTAAAAGGTATTTAAACATTACAGAAATACATTTGTGATGTGCATTAATTTCCATCAGCTCAGTATATATGTGCATGAACCCTTAGACCTAATAGGACTAAAAATGTATGATCATTTGTAGTGTAAAAAAAACACACACAAAAAAACTAGAAACAAAAACAAATATAAAAGTACAGAACTTTTGCAGAAAATATTCACTATTAGCCCTACAGCATTATTCCATTAGATTTAATGGTTGCACTTTATTTAACAGTACCTGTATTTACAGTGTAGTTACCTTAGAAAGTACTGGTTTAAGGTAACTACATGGGTTAAGGTTAGGTTTAGTGGTAGGTTCAGGGTTAATACCTAGTTATTGTACTAGGGTTAGGTACTTAAAATAAGTACATAGTATGTACATGGAAAACAGGACTGTAAAACAAAGTGCTACCGATATAATAAATGGCAATATGTTACAGGTTCAGTAATCATGTACACTCAACACTTATTCCTACATAGTTTCAGTTGGATTATTTATATCAAAGAAGCATTTTTGTTGTACCAGTACTTCCAAACGACAAATATAGTGATGAAACTCACTGAGAGAAAGATAATATAAATCCCAAAAAGCAAGCGGTCAATGACTTGACCCAAATGTATCCACTCATCTGCGCTCTCATCAGTTTTAAAATGTTTATCGACCTGCTGACGGATGGATAGTAACTCGTGGCTTATCTTCCTCAGTTCCTGGAGAGTAGGAGTTGTGTTATGGACCGCTTTGCTCGGAGGGGTGTCGACTACAGGATCACAGCGATGGGTCTCAGTTTTGTGCTCTACAGGTACAAGAGAATAATAATGTAACAATCTATTGGCAGATGCTATTAACACTAAGTGAATATAGCAGTATTTTCTTTGCTCTAAGTGTAAATAGTTGTTAGATGCTATTTATACTTAGTGCAAAGAGTGGCAGATAGCTTACTATTTGCACCCTAAGTGCATTGTTGTACATTATAAAACAGTATGCAATTATAACAACATATTCAGTGTATACGATTATATTTATTAAAATCCTAAATGGATGCCGTCTTATTTGGACAGTACTTGTCCTTGCCCCTAAAACCCTCCGTTCACCTACCCCTATACCTACCCTTGAAGGGGAACTATTATGCAAAATTCACTTTTACATGGCGTTTGAGCATAAATGTGTCGGCAGTGTGTCCACAACCACCTTATAATGGTAAAAAATGGGTATTTTTTCTTCTTCTTTTTTTCCCCGATAAATCATAAATAGTGTCTCAAAATGAGTCGTTCACATTTTTGCCCAATGTGACGTCACAATGTAACAGGACGGGACACAGTCCACCATGTTTATCTCCTCTCTAGAGCAGCTAATGGAAACACAAGAATGTTTATCATGTAGCTGAGACAATCTAAGTGTTATGTTGTTGGCTTTATCAATAAACGCATAACGTGATTTCCATTCCACTGCACTACTTTTCCAATTGCTTTTCAATGTAAATGTGCTAGACGGATGTTTTTGACCATTGCGCTTGCGTCTTGTATCTCTTACAGCGGATCACGTTAGAATTGGCACTCTTAAAACACAGCGCTCAAGTTAATAGAAGTTTAACTTTTAAAAAACACATCTCACACCTTGCATTTTCTGCTGCTCGCATCTCGCGTTTTTAGACGAAAAGACACTTTGTGTGAGAATGGAAAAAACCCAAGGTCCGTCTAGCGTGTGTTTGCATAGAAAATAATGGAAACGCATCGCAGTGGAAGGCAAAAACCCGTTCTGTGGAAATGGTCTCATGCTGTTTCTTCTGTTTTGTTGTTGTCTGGAGTATCCGAGGCATTAGATATAAAGGCTCCGCCCTCTTCTGGAAAGGGGGAGGGGAGCAGCAGCTCATTTGCATTTAAAGATACACACACACGAAAACAAATGAGTTGTTTTTGCTCCCACCCAAAAAGGGGCATGGTATAGTAAATAATCTGTGGGGTGTTTTGAGTTTAAACGTCACAGACACATTCTGGGGAGACCTGAGACTTCTATTACGTCTTGTAAAAAGGGGCATTATTGGTCCCATTTAAACACTTTATTCACACTATTCTATACCAAAGACTTTAGATATACAAAGACGGTGCACTTACCTGTGTACTTATATCATTTATGAATGGGAGGGCAATATGGCGGAATACGTCCCGAATTTTTAATAAAAGAGCCAATAGCTGATTGGTTAAGTCATCATGCCACTGCAGCTGCCGTTAGAAGCTCCGGTTGCTACAGTGTTCTGGGACTGGCATTTAGGACTGCTTTTTTAACGCTATTTTGAGCATAAGAGACAACATTTATGAGACAGTTCATGTAAGAGTTTGTTGCTGATTGGAAATATGTTATTTAAATGCGAGTTGGGCGAGCAGTTTTTGAGATTTCAGGATTCCCCCATTCACATAGATAGGACTTGATCTTGTATTCCCGAAATAGCTGCCCGAAGGCGTAGCAAATATGGCCGCCGAGTGAACAGACTTTCCACCCTATTTTCACAATTTTAACTTAAAGTAGACACCTCTCTGAGTTGACATGCGATGGGAAAAGGGAGAAGAATGAGTTCGGTAAAAGGCGAATTCGAACTCGGGTCGGTCGCCTTACTCTCCGGACCCCTGATCCTGTTTTCAGATGGGTTTCTTGTGTAATTTTGTGTGGCTCAATCAGACAATGGTGGACAGAGTTAGTGTAAATAGCATCTACTGTACCAACAAGGTGGGCTATTTGCACTTGGTATAAATAGACACTCCGGAAACTATTTACTCTCGTTGAACATAATTATTACATAGCTCACTGAACTTGATTCTGATTGGCCAATCGTGGCATTCAATCATTCATGACAATGCTGATCAAGCTGCTCATTTTTTATAGAAACGCAACTAGTGAAAGCTTGAGTCTTTGTTGCAGTATTCAATTTTTCACATCCAGGATAATATATATTCAGCGATTCATTATCGCAAAGTATAATAGGTGAATCAGGACCCCAATAGGAGTGAAAATATGGCATAGTCTTGAATTGTAAGACTCACCTTCAAGATCCCAGTTTTGGTCACTGGGCTTCTTGCTTAAAAAAACAAGTTTAGCAAGGTAGTTGAGGAAAAGCACCTTGGCCCATCGAGGTAACGGTCCATAGTTACTGGAGCCACACTGAATATTTATGATAAGAATTGTCTCCAGAAGACTTGCCACCATCAGTGCCAAGCAGAGAGAGAAAAATGCATCTGGAAAGAGATTGATTATTAAAGAGAGATAATGCAATGTCTTAAAAATCAGCAAAAATTTGACAATATTAATGCCGGTTGGCAAGAGAGGAAAAAGGTGCTTTAAAACTGTCATAACCAGCAGTGACTCTGAAGAATGACAAGACATTTTGTCACTTAACTTGAGTATTGTTCTTTCAGAGCAGCCAGAATAAGTACTTGACACTGGAAGCTTGTCACATGCCTGGTTATGAAAAAGTTAAATGCTACAATAAAAAGCTCTTATACAAACTTATGAGAGGTAAGGTGTTTCCTGTGACGGGCAGCAGGTCGTTCATTAGCAGCAGGAACACAGTGTAACCCAAGATGAGGGTCATTTTGAAGGAAGATCGATCCACATTCTGAGGTGGCAGAAGAAAGCTGAATAGATCTACAGTAATGAGGAAACAGCTGGGAATCAGGAGGTTCACCACGTATAGCGTTGCCCGACGCCTGAGGACAATCTAATGAAGGACAAAAGTAATTTTAACAATTTCATTTAGAATGCAGATTCATTCAATTAAAATACCAACAAAGGCTAATTTGGATATCCTATGTTGGTTACACTTTAAGGTGACGTAGTTACATTGAACTTAGTCAAATAAGTGCTGATTAATATTAATTAACTACATGCACTTACTATAGAGTTAGGGTTAGTTGTAATTATACATAATTTACTGTTAAATAGTAAGTACATGTAGTAAAGTGTAACTATGTCACCTTAAAATAAAGTGTTACCCCTATTTAAGCTTATTCTAATTATTATTCAACTTGCCATGAGAGTATGTTGGTTTTGATCAACTTTATTTTCTTGTTTATAGCTAAGTTTTTTATTTGATTTTAATTGTGATAGAATTGTAATACATAGTAAGTAATTGTGTCCCGTGAGATATTCATTTCCTGGGGAGGTATGGTATGTTTTTGAGCAAGCATGTCGACCAGCTCCCACTCTCCTTTAGTTGTCATCACTCCAAGAGAAATTTCTAATGATTTCTCCACCGGTCTACCAATGGACAACTGAACATCCATAACTGCAGAGAAGACCAAACAAATGAGAGTTAATGGGGTCACAGAAAGTCAGTTGTTACTGTAAAAATGATAATTTACTCTTCAGTCAAGCCAACTTACTGGTGTGTTGGTATGAATTAAAGGTGAATGAGCAGTTCTGAATATCGAATGGAAAGGTGTAGATGTCCAGGTTACAAGAACTGATGACATGAATTGGAAGATCATCAATTACCTTACCAGTATTTTCGATGTAGACGTAATATGTGTCTGGGACTTTATTTTCATCAATGCTTCAAAGTAAAAAGAGGTATATGTTAGTATTGTTGTTTATTATCCATTCAAAGCTTTAATACAAATCAAAAATAAAAATCAGTCTCAAGCCACAAAAAATCTAGCACCTAGAGGGCTGACATCATTTGAGATGTGTGGTATAGACTGCAGCATTATATGCAATATATTCATTAAAAGTGGATAATGGTCAGCTGATCACAGAATTCAGAAATACAGATATTTCTGAACTCACAATTCATTGATGACAACATCAGGCCTCCACAGTTGTTTTCTTGGCAGTGAGATTCTGTTTGTTCCACATTCAACAGGATCCCAACTCAAACCTTCAATATTCCACCCCTTCAAAACACAAAGTATCAGTATTATGCAGTTTGGATAAAAAATAAATAAATAAATAAAATTCAGAACTAACCAGACTTAACATTTTTCTGATTGTATTGCTCTTATTTGTAAGTTGTTATGGATAGAAGCATCTGCTAAATTACTTAGTTTGATTTGTTTTAAAGTTAATATAGTAAATCAGACTTGTTAAAAGAGGCCAATAAAACTTACCAAATTCAACCAGAGGAATGCGTTAAGTATCTGTGCTTTTTCATCCTGAAAGAGAAAAGAAGATTTTTTTTCATGATTACCAATAAGCAATGGAGCAATTCATAAACAGGGATGTGTTTCCCAAAAGCATCGTTAGCCAAATGTTCGCAAGTCACGTTGTTATCAGCATAGTTCAACGAGTCTGTGTTTCCCGAAACCATCGTTCCAATGAACATTCGCAAACAGCATCGCAAAGTTGTGTGTTTGGAACGACAGCTCTCGAGCTGTGATTAGAAGCAGAGTTTCTTGTTTTTATGACATGTGGACTCAATAAATCCTTATCTTGAGCAAAATAAGCAAGCTGACATTCAGAACAATCTATATCTTTTATTTAGAATACATACAAATGTCATTTACATCTTTTAGTTTGTCAAGAGATTTAATTCACCGTTTTTGAAGAGTGCACATGTGCGAACGTGCTGTAGTACGTAAGAACGAGCCTATGATTGAATCTGGAGCGAAATAACTGAGAAAAATGAGAAATAGTCCTCAGATGCCATGTCCGTAATTTATAGCAAAACATCTAGCATTAATTCGATCTCAAACAGATTCAATAAAAAGAAGATATGAAGTTGTGTCTTTAAATACTACAAACTCTGAAATAAATGTTTTTTTAACCTATAAAAAAAAAAATAGTTTCATATACTAAATGATTAAATTAAAGACCCTGTACAGATGTGTCTGGAGCACTGTAAATGTTCATGTGACAACAACGCTGCGAGCATCTTGGCTGCAAATGGTTGAGCACAGTTTCTAATGTAATGAATAGTGATTTTGTGTGGCCATAATTGAGAATTGCTGGAATCATCAGAACTTACCACATCAAAAATTCCATACAGCGTGAAGGACACGCTGATGTTTGTGGGAGTTTTCAAGTTAATAACTGGCCTAATTTCAGTTTTGTCAAAGATGTTCTTCTTCAGGGCTGTTAAAAGAGCATCTGTAGTCGGTTCGGAGCAGTTAATAGTCTCTGTGGATTTTATTAGTAGAGCTGGAAGAATAAAATTGCATGGTGAGGGTCAGGTTGCATATGTTGAATGGTCAGGTTCTGTTTAAAGGGAACCCTGCACATGACATACAGGGGAAAAAAACATGTATATTGTGGCCACGAATTACCAATATGTTCCCACGACTTACTAATTGTCACCATAATTGGACAAAGAGACCCTGAAGTCGTTGTTCTGGATCGGGGCGAACTTTCACCTTCCCGTTGACCTCCCAGACACCACTGATCTGAACTGGAAGGAAGCCATCATCCAGTGTCTGGAGAGCATCCGTCCCCGATCCAGGACCCAGCCAGACCCAGAGCCGAAGTTACCACCTTCGACCGTGGAGAATGTGCGAGAGACCCCTGAAGACATTGAGGGACCACCCGCCGCGCATGTGAGCCAGAGCCCGAGGACCAAGGGACAGAGTTCACCATCGCGCCGGAAGTAGAGCCCCTGAGCGAGTGAACGTGGGAACGTAAACCAAGGACTGGCTGATAAACTTCAGTGAGGAACTGTCGGCTCCCACCCTTACCCACCCGGTTTTTGAAGATTCATCGCTGTTTAATGACAGCAAAATGACCGCAATTGATTGTAATATGTTCATTTCTTTGACCTGTGTGGAAGTTACCCTACTCATCATCGTTATGTCCAGTCTCCTGTCACTTCCATCACCCCAGAGCTCAGCCAGTCCTCCAGCCCCGCCGCTACTGGCAGTTTGCTGTCCTGCTATGTCCCTGAAGATGGCCTGCCAGGACGTCGAGCAACCATCAGCAGCGCCGGTGGTCGAGGATACTGCGGCTCCGCCTCCGGCCTCGGACGCCCTCGTTCCATCTCAGCACGTCGACCTGTCGGCTCCACCCTGGCTCCTCCGACCTTTGGCTTCTCCAGGAACCCTCGTCCATGTGACTCCACTGGGTTCCCTCAACCCACCGGCTCCCCCTTGGTCGGTCGTCGCTCTGCCTATACCACGGACTTGCGGATCTTCTTGCAGCATCTTCAGCTTCGCCTCTGTCCTCGGTCTCACTAGCGTCGCCCCTGTCCTCGGTCTCACCAGCGTCGCCCCGTCCTCGGTCTCACCAGCGTCGCCCCTGTCCTCGGTCTCACCAGCGTCGCCGCCCCTGTCCTCGGTCTCACCAGCCACGCCCCTGTCCTCGGTCTCACCATTGTCGCCCCTGTCCTCGGTCTCACCAGCGTCGCCCCTGTCCTCGGTCTCACCAGCGTCGCCCCTGTCCTCGGTCTCACCAGCGTCGCCCCTGTCCTCGGTCTCACCAGCGTCGCCCCTGTCCTCAGTCTCACCAGCGTCGCCCCGTCCTCAGTCTCACCAGCGTCGCCCCTGTCCTCGGTCTCACCAGCGTCGCCCCTGTCCTCGGTCTCACCAGCCACGCCCCTGTCCTCGGTCTCACCATTGTCGCCCCTGTCCTCGATATCACCAGCGTCGCCCCTGTCCTCGGTCTCACCAGCGTCACCCCTGTCCTCGGTCTCATCAGCGTCGCCCCTGTCCTCGGTCTCACCAGCCACGCCCCTGTCCTCGGTCTCACCATTGTCGCCCCTGTCCTCGATCTCACCAGCGTCGCCCCTGTCCTCGGTCTCACCAGCGTCGCCCCTGTCCTCGGTCTCACCAGCCACGCCCCTGTCCTCGGTCTCACCATTGTCGCCCCTGTCCTCGATCTCACCAGCGTCGCCCCTGTCCTTGGTCTCACCAGCATCACCCCTGTCCTCGGTCTCATCAGCGTCGCCCCTGTCCTCGGTCTCACCAGCGTCGCCCCTGTCCTCGGATGCTCTGGCTCCACCTGTGATGCTCGTCGCCGAGACGTCGCCTGGGTCTCCTTCACCAGCGATGTCTCTCGGCTCCTGCGGATCCATCAGCCTCGTCTCCCCCAGCTCCCCAAACTGTCGTCAGCCACTACACCACCTTGGCCCCTCCCTCCCTCGACGGCACTGGGGAGCTCTGGGTCTGTGCCATCAGGCTGCTCCTTTTCATATTTTTTTCGCCTTTGTCACCATTGGCTTTTGGCTTGCTTAGTTGGGGACATTTAATTTAATATTCAACAATATTATTGATCTGCCTGCATTGACACCATTATATGAGAACTGAACTGAGCTGGACGATGACATCACGGTTTTCTCCGGAGCGGCAATATATATACATGAACTAAATGAATAACTTTTTTACAACAAAAATGAAACATCACTGAGCTTACTTAAGCTGGACTGTGACGCTATTTTCTTCTTCTGGAATGAATTCTTTTGTCTGCATGACATGTGCGGGGCTTTGTATTATTTAACAATTTAAAATATTCATAACATTATTATCACAAATAAAATAAAAGAGGGTTACACTTTATTTTAAGGTGTCACTGTTACAGTGTAATTATATATTTAAGTACTGAGTAATAATAATGAACTACATGTACTTACTATAGGATCAGGGTTAGGAATAGGCTTGGTTTAGGGTTAGTTGCATGTAATTATGCATAATTTATAGTTATTACTACAATAACTACATGTAACACGTGTTAACACTGTAAAATAAAGTGTTGCCCAAAAGAGTCATGAGTTAAATGACAATATACTACTGTAATACTGAATATATACACACAAAAGATTGTTAGTTGTTGGTTTTACATAGAGTCTATGAACTTTGCATTGAAATTTGTACTGAAAATCTATTTTCTTCTTACATGGCATGATGAGACAGCAGATAATGAGCTGTAACTGTAGAGGACTGGCTGTGAATCCAGCAGCCTGTAATGATAGTATTAACAGACACTGCAATGTACACTTTAATAAACCTGTAAATCACTACAACAACCCTAAACAATGCTATAAACTTTACCTCACATCTATTGCATTACTGTTCCATGACTGTCTTACCTGTGATCTTGCCATCAGCTGAAGAATGAGAAGGCAGATTACAGAAAGAATGTAATAAAATATATTTAAGCTTTTACCTCACAGTTCATGATCACTGCGAGGATTGAAATGGACCATCCGACAAAACTATATACTCCAAAAAATATTTGTTTAGGTAAACTAAAACCATCATAGACTCTTTTACCACAATATTTTCATTTATTTTATAATCCCAGGATACAAAAGCAAGAACATGCAAAGCACAGCATGTGTGCTGTAAAACCCACAGTAACAACATATTGTGGTTTGGTTTCTGTGGTTGCACGCCTTTTTTACATCGGCCTACAAGGGCGGCAATGAATTTGTATAGTCAGGGAATAGTAAAGATTAAGAGTTCGTAAAGAATATTAGTCCATCAATAAAGAACAAAATTCAACAGTTATGAATAAATCATCTTAATTTTGCTGCAGTAACAGGTGTGTACTTTATTTTAAAAAATGGCTCCACTAAATGGCAAATAACATAATGAACACACTAACCCTTTATAATGGAAAATATCTATTTATACTGTATATAAATATGTACATTTACATGACAGTTATTATTGCCCACTCAGGCATTAGGCAATAATAAGTCTTATGTAAATACATATTTATACAGTTGTATATAAAGTATACATGCAAATCTGTACGTATGCCTTCTGCCTAAGATCTATATGTATATTACTTATTTTTTTATTCCACATATTTAAGTATTTCTCTCTGTTCTATTGTGTTATATGTATGTAAGTACCTAGAGCTCCTGGAAACCATATCAAAGTACTTTACCAAATAAAGCACATTCTGATTCTGATATTTCTCGAATTTGCACTAAATGATATGTGGCCTATGGGGTGCATGGCATGGCACTGATGTTCAGAAGTCTTGACCAATCAATTAATAATGAGTAACTTACATGCTAAAACACACTATTTAGCTTACTGAGTTTCAAACAAAGCCACAACAGCAACACATAGATGATTTTTCCGCCCTGAATGAGCCGTCTTTTTAAACAAATCGGGTGAGTGAATGATTCAGTGACTGCAGTGAACCTGCAGAAAGAATCATTGAAAAATCCATAACTCTAATGAGCAAACTGGTGGCTTTATCACAAATACTATGATATCAATGGATCAGTGTTTATTGCGCACAATATTACAAATATTTTAAATAATATAGAATTATATAAAATAAAATATCACCTTAAGAGTTAGGGGTTGCATGACTATAGATTTCTCCTAATCAGTTATTTGTCAAAATAAAACTTGAGTACTTGTGGGTTTATGTTACCATTTTTTAAAAAAGACAAAAAAACAATAGTTAATGTCAACAAGTGTTTATTAATTGACAGCCCAATGTTTGCAACAATTACTGTACACGTCTCTTACATGTATTGTCAAAACATTCAAATATTAAGTTAAATTTTGTATTTAAAACATAGGCAAAGTAGCATTGACAGCAACATTATGACCTTAAAATCCATGTCTTTGATGATGAACAATAATAGCTACTGTATTTTAATAAAAATGTATTATTCAACATTCCAATCAACCAATCAGATTTGATTGAATCAAGTTTAGGCTTACAACCAGGCTTAAGTGCTTCTACATCAGCGTTATACTCATTTCCCATTAAATTTTTTTGGACAGGAATGTTGTTCCAAGATCAACAAAATATATTGACCCAAGTCGCTTAGCTCTGCAAAAGTAGGACATGCTGTAGTCTGTTCGCTGTCACCGGCCTCCTGCCACTCTCTGTGGTTGTGCTCATGGCTCGCTGACGGTTTGCTCGCTGATTCACGTTGATGTGAAGTTATGGTTATTGCGCGCTTGTCCTCCGACAGCGCTGACTTGTGGTTGAAGTAGTCGACTAGCCTACTCTCTGACCAGTCCATGCAAGCCCTAGTCCACGCTGGATACATCATCATTATTTTCTGAAACAATTTATGAAAATAAATAAAAATGAACCATTTATTAGTTCTGAGCAGATCAATGAGATCAGCTGGCCTGACTACAGACGCCAAGCCGACAGGCTTCACAATGAGCACTTTCATGCGGCCCGTTCACTCTGCCATTGAACACCGAGGGTCTGTTCTTTTCACCCAGGTCTTCTTTGTAGCATCTCATGCGGATCTTTTCAACCAGTCTCTCAATCAGCACATCAATGTTTTCCACTGGAAAGTTCGGATCCTCCATCTTAGCTTCATTGCACCTCCTGCACTTCTGTTTGAAGCGTCGCAGTTTAATGGTTCCCTGTTCCTTTGCTGTGTCCAGGTGGAAGTGAAACACCACCTGCACTCTTTTAGACATCCAGCTTCTTTTACAAAGAGAACAAGCGAACCTATGTATTGAAATGGAGAATAGATCAGTTTTTTTTCTACATTCATTACTAATGTATAAATATATAGGGTTAGGGTGGTTAGGGTTAGCTAACCCTAACCCCCACCCTAACCCTATACATACATACATATATATATATATATATATATATATATATATATATATATATATACTCATACATATTAGTATATATAATATATACATGCTGTTTGATTCATGCTTTTGATTCTGATTCAATGATTCAAACCACTGTTTATGTAAAAATAGACCAGTGAATCTTGATCAGAGAACCAATAACTACATAACATTAGAATGGAAAAAAACATTGGTAACACTTAACTTAAAGCCTTTATGTATAAAGCATTTTGAATGCATTAATTATGACTATTAATGCATTGTATGGTCTCATGAATAGTTGTAACCACAGATATATTACACAATACTAGACAATTACTAGACTTTAGAAAGCATTAAACCACACAACAAACAGCCAGTTTTAGATGAAACAAGGAATATGCAAATATCATTATTTATAATGCATTTTAACTTTGGTTACAGTTATTTATGGCATTATACATAAATATTATTAAAACTCGTTTAACTCATCATTACCAATCTGTGTGAACTTCGCTATGTGTGTGTTTGTAAGACAGAACATGATGTGCGCATTTTTATACTGCATTATTAATACAAAATAAACATGACATATCCATCCGGGCTAGATTCTTTCAATATCATGAAGAGTTTTAATCAAATAAATGACTCATCAAAATATCTCCATACACCATAAAGCCTAATATGTTTCGAATATTTGATTGTGATAAAGATGAGTTCTTACCGTGCAAATGAGCCAGAGATGTACTGGAACCAATCACGAGCTTGTTTGTGAGGCTCGATAGAGTCTGTAATTGTAATGTGCCATGTGTCCTCGTGAAGCTCGCTCGCCTTCGCCTGTAAAGAACTTTCCCACAACTTTAATGCCATGTCTTCTTGCTTACAGTGCTGTCGCAGAAATGATCTTACCTTGTTATTACCCACTGAATATATACTGAACAGCTGATCTCTCAATTCACAAGAAACGAAACTGAAACTATCAAGCAAGTATCTGTTTTCTGCAACACAAAAGTGAACATTGCTTTACAATGCTTACAAGGTGTGTTGAGCTTGCCATAACATTACATATCTTTATTGGAATGCAAAACCTAAACCTAAAATAATGGATAAATGTATAGCAATAACATCATATCAAATGATGACTTCAGATACCAGACAGTAGTCAAAGCTTTTACCACTTTGATTGTTTTTTTTTTATGAGTTCTTTGTGAAATAGCATAAAAATTGTTGAAAACGAATTGTCTGATTAATGTGAACAGCTAAGTAACTGTTTGAAGAACGTTACAGAAAGAAATGGTTGTTAATGTTTGAGCTCCACCTACTGGACAACATGGTCGCCTACACATGGTGTGTGTTTGTTCTTCTCTGTTGATTTTTGCATTTTCTCATTTAAATGTGTGAAATCTGATATCAAGTATTAGATCTCAAAATTAGAAGTCTCAAATCTTAATATGTAAGGAATAATGCACAGTCAGCTTGTCATTATTGCAAAAAAAAAACAAAAAAAACAACAACAACAACTGGGTGATCAGGGACCAGTGCCATGATGCTAGTTGAACAAACTCCGGGTTACAGGATTAGTTTTGAGTTGACAAAACCAAACCAATCCAACCAGGCTTTGTTGGTACCATGATCATCAACTTTCTCTGTCAACTCAGGCTTTGATCCTGAGTTTAGGAGTTTAGGTGTGACATCAGTAGCGAACAGCCAATCACATGCTGAGAAAGAGTGAAACTGCGATTCATTTCTCGCGAGAGAAGCATCGCGATTCACTTCTCTCTTCTGCAGAATATTACGAGATTAAAAAATATTAAGAATTTAAACAAATTTACACAGTAGGAAGAAAATAGCTGTCTACGAAAGAAGACAACTAAAAGAAACAAAAAGTGAAACTTAAGTGTTTTCCTCTTAACCCTATAAAGACTACTGTATCATATTTAATACATACATTTCTAAGGACTCTAAATGATCAATATGAACAAAACCTGAATTTTTTTTTAGCTGTTTTAACTGAAATCAACTTGCACTAGCATATCGTAAAATATGTCAGTGCCATTGTTTTGTCTCAAGATGCACACCAGTTGTTTTTTTTCTTCTTTATTCTAAGGAACATTTATAAAAGCTACTTAAATGTCCCAATTGAACTAAGGTCTAAATAAGGTCTGTGAAACCAGGCCTGTATGTATCAAATAATGATACAACAGGCTTTTGAGGAATGTTTATTTCTTCATCTCTCGATCATCATTGTGTTTAACAAATATATAACATCCAAAGTGTGTGAGGTAGTACAACTTGATCTCTTTTACTGAATCCAAAAGGTTTTAATTATATTTTACTACATATAAAGGAATTTTAAAGATTTTGACGTGTCAAAAGGTCATTCGGTTTAACTGTCCGAAGGCCAATACAGCAATTTTCATTTGTGATTAAAATATCCTAAAAATTTATAATTTTTTTTATTCTGGCATGATTTTAAAACATTATATATCAACATAGTGCAAAATGGTATTAAAATTATGTGTAGAAGTCATTGATGATTTTCATTGATGTCATTCAGAGTAACCAATATAAAGGGCTCCATTTTGGATCAAGTCATGTGGTCAATATTATGTGACAGGATGTGACATCATTCAGACACCTCAAAGGACCGCATGGTTTTGAAACAAAGAAAGTAACTCTCTCTTAACTATTCGAAAAATTCATGTTTTCACTTGCTCATACACATGTCCCCAAATATCAGGTCATTCAGTACAACCGTTATAAAACATGGATAATGTTGTAATATTTTAAAAACTTTTACTAAATATAAAATGTTTGATTGTCCTTTTGGTAGCTAGCTAGCTAACTAACAAGCTAGGCAGCTAGATATCAGCCTGTTAGCATTGAGTGAAGATTTTGTCATTCGTTATAACCAAAAGAGTCATTCGGTTAAACCGAAATTTGGTTATAACGAATGACTTACTGGTTGTATCGAATGACAGCAATGTATGTTGGTCATATTTGTACATATCTGGAATAAATAAATGCAACATTTTATTAATAGAAAATGTGCAGAGTACATTATTATATAATTTTGACTGAATTTTACCAAATTTCAATGTTTTAATTAATATAATTTGCGATACAAGTTATGTTCATTCCAATATCAAAATGTTTTAATGTTTGAAGTACTTTTTACATTAATAGCCTATTATATTAACAATAAAATGTGCTTTTGAAGCTATTTGTGTCTGCTTATTGTCTTAAATATTCATAATGTCAAGGGCAGCAGACATGGTCATTCGGTATAACCGGCCTTGGTCATTCGGTAAAACCGATATAGTAAATATTTAAATGGAATAATATTGTTTTTAATAACTAAAGGAACTACAATAATACAAATATAAAGCAGATAAGGCTTTATTTTTTTTTTACATTTCCCCTTTTCTCCTTTCCCTGTGCAATGGTTTACTTGAATATGTTGAGTGTTTAGAGTAGTCCAATAAAATGATTACATTTATGAGATCAGTGATAATTTTATTTAATATTTCTTCTGTGGTACACACTATCTACTATCTCAACATCAATGTCAAATCAGTTTTTTTTTCATGAATAATTATCTGCAAATTAATAATTTTAGATATATTCATGGTTAAACCGAATGACTTTTTTGGTGACAAATTTTAAAAAATGACAAAAACAGTGTTAATTGATTGTACAAACCACAAAATCTTATTGTTAACACCTAGGTAAACTAAAAAATGGTGTCAAAAATAGTTATATCTCCATTCTATTTTTTTACACTTTTAAAAACCTTATTCGTCAATGACCCAAATATTAACTGCACCAAATTGCTATTTTTGCTCAGTTTGGGCCTCGCCTTGCCTTGCCTTGCCTTGCCTTAAAAGCCTGGTGTATCAAGTTTATGACAAAACATATATGCAGTCGGACCAAACCTTGACCAAACTCAGGTCAAAGTAAGGTCTCGAGGGGCCATTATGCAACCGGGCCCAAGATTCCAGCTATTCTAGATTCCTGACTATTTTTCCTGGTTTGTGGAAATAGTGTTACTCTTATGAAGTATTGGGCAACACCATTAGCTAATGGATATATTGTCCAGCAGAACTGCTGATGGGCCGAAAGCTTCGCACGACAGTCCCAGTTATTCCATCATTGTTGATCCCAGGCTGGATGGACATGGATCATCTGAAAGCAGAAGACACAAGGTAAACAGTTTTATAAAAGAAAAAAGAGCACGACTTACCACAGTTGCAACCCTTTGCAAAGATATCCTTCCAGGACAGCAGACCCCTGAAGGACTTTGTGCATATTAGCAGGTACTATTGGGAGAACTGGTTGATTTGCTATGGGGCAGAATAAACCTAATAAACTTGGTTATTAGAGGAAAATAAAGAGGTTTAAATGTGTTTTTTTGAAAAAAGTATTCTGTGTTTTATATGTGCAGATGTAATGTGTATAGAAACATTACTGTAAATTAATGTTGTTGTAAAAATTGTTGTAAAAAAAATAATATGTATATATATGTGCTGTTATGTAAAGCATAAATCTCATAAAGGAGTTATATGGTTAAATACCGCCTCCTAGTGGGGAGTAGGACGTTTTCAGGAAATAAAAGTGGATGTCATCATTTACATTTACATTTATTCATTTAGCTGACGCTTTTATCCAAAGCGACTTACAATTGCTATATATGTCAGAGGTCGCACGCCTCTGGAGCAACTAGGGGTTAAGTGTCTTGCTCAGGGACACATTGCTGTCTCACAGTGGATTCGAACCCGGGTCTCTCACACCAAAGGCATGTGTCTTATCCATTGCGCCACCACCACCCCTCATCATGTCTGTTTAACCTGGCTTACTTCAGCATTAAATATCGATCAATAGCCGTCCTAACACAACAGTTTCCCTATTCAAAGAGACTGGAGCTGTCCTTGCGTGAATGAAATACGGTAGCTGCCCGAGAGGCGTTTCACAGATGGCTACTGAGTGAAATGACTTGCCTTAAAGGGGACCTATGGCAATTTTTACAAGATGTAATAAGTCTCTGGTGTCCCCAGAATGTGTCTGTGAAATTTCAGCTCAAAATACTCCACAGATCATTTTTTATAGCTTGTCCTATGTGGGTGTGAGCAAAACATGCTGTTTTGGGTGTCTCTTTAAATGCAAATGAGCTGCTGCTCCCCGACCCCTTTCCAGAAGAGGGCGTGGTCTTTACCGATCACGCTGATCCTACAGGTGTAAATACTGGCAACCAACATCCCTCATGCTACTGATGTGTCGCTGTGCTAGTCTGTGCAAAAATCATTACATTTTTAGTCTCTTATCTAAACAGAAAACGTACACAGTATTTAAAAAGACAATCGCCTTACTGCATAGTTCATAATAAATGTGCAGTTATGAATTATACAGACGGGTTTTTTTCAGGTTTAAAATGTATGACGACGTAACTCTTGTCTCTTTGAATATTATCACAGAGATTATTGGAAACTTTAGCCACAATAACTGTGGAAATTGCACATTTATAAAGGCGATTTTCAATAATTTACTAAATATAAAGTGTGATACTTACGTCTTCAGGGTGTGAAGCTGGATCACGAAGAGTTGGTACGGCTCCATCCTTGAGTAACAACTTTTTAGCTAAACCTGCTTTGTATTGACCCTCGTTCACAAATCAGTCTGGTGTTAAATGATTAGCGCAGACATGAACAATTTTAGGTAACTTGAGAGGCACATTCACATTCACATCAACATAAACAAATGACCACTAGTGATCCTCCAGCGAGATAACTTTAAATTAATTTAAATATATTCCTATAATTCATTAACTTTATTATTAATGCATTGGATTAAAAAATAACATGCTAAAATACAAAATAAATTATTAATAAAAAAAAATAATTCCGGCTGAAACCGGAAAATGCAACGTGCACCACAAAGCTCTCAGTCAGGAGTTTCACCTCAAACATAATGGACACATTTGTATTTCAAACAACAGACTCAAGCTCTAACAAATTCTTCAGTCAGTGACAGTAACGGTACAGATCCACTTTTGCGACACGACTGTCGCGTGGTGTCGCGACGCCTCCCCACATTTGTACGTTGATGGGCGTTCCTTAGTTTACTGCTATGGGCGTGGTTTTGACCGAGCGGGAAATGTTGCGTATTTAAAACCTGCGAGAGACTTCCCCCCGTCTCCATGCTCTACTTCTATTGGATAGTCGCGTCGCGTTCAACGGCATTCATTTGCATAAAGATGGGCATCGGCCAGCTTTTTGACACGCAGCTTTTTTCCAAATGAAGTGCCGCCTTCCCGGATTGCTTTGTGGGCGTGTCAAAGTCGCTTGACCACACCCATAGGAATATAGTGGAGTGCGGCGCGACAGATGTGTCGCACGGACAAGTGGATCCGCACCGTTATAGGATGAAGCCACCGCAGCGAAAAAACAGTGGACTGCAGTGATGCGCGGGTTGATCCGAAATGAGCGGGTGCCTGCGGTCACCCGCGGTTACCCGCGGTTACGAGTCATCCAAAAATATTTTTAATGATATTCGGGTCGCGGTCGGTCGGGTCGTTTGAAATAAAGATGCCAAGCAATTAAACCTTTGTAATTTATATAGTAGTATAGAGAGCATAAGCGGAGTGGAGCGGTGAGAATCTTCGCTCATCGCTCACAGAACTGTCCACCCCTCCGCTCCCCGCTCCCCCGCTCATCAGGCCGCTCCGCTCATTATCGCTCGATCAGCGCTCAACGCAGTTTGATCCGCGCTCCACTCAAATCGCCCCCCGCTCGCTCCAAAAAGGGGAAAAAAAATCTACATGTAGCCTATATCACTGTAGCTTAGACCACAGCCTTACCTCCTAAAGAACTAATGAGCAACAACAACATTTTTCAAATAGAAATGTTTTATTTCAAATGACAAATTAGGCCTATGTAAGAAGGAATATAGCCTACACAAAGTCCTGTAAAATTAAACGAATAAATGGGCCTAATAATATGAATAACAATTATATAAACAAAAATATAGCCTACATAAAAATTTTTAAAGTAAATTTACTATTAGGCCAGAATTTTGATAAGTTAACTTTTGTGCAACGCGCACGATTAAAATTGAAATGGGCTTATATCCATTGTACACACAAACTGCTGTAAAATAAAACGAATAAATGGGCCTAATAATATAAATAAAATTTATATAAACAAAAATATAAAATAAAAATACATAAACGTTTTAAAAGTAGGCCTAGGCTAAATTAACTATTAGGACAACATTCTTATAACTGAACTAGTGCGCAGCGCGCAGGATTAAAATTTAAATGGGCTTGTATCAATTGTTTGCATTTTACGCTGTATTTAATTTAGGCTACACTTTAAGTTACCGTATTCAATTTGCTAACCTTTTGCTTTCTTCCCAGCGTGTTCACATATCACACTGCATGTTTTCGAGAGATGTGTCTTTTTAGATTCCAAAATTAATCTTTAGGCCTACTGACTGAAACGATGTCGTTTTCTTCTACCACATAATAGTTAGTTTTACACCTGTATGACTTCTTATTTTCCTTTTTGAAGTAGCCTACTTTTTGAACTCCATTATTGAGCCGAGTTTTGACTGAAAATAGAATCCATCTTGCAGTCATCAACAGTAGACTGAGTCAGGCTTGACTGAGCATGCTTCAGAATCTTGGTGTGCGCGGAGCGAAATTGGAGCGGGAAATAGGGCGACGCTCCATCCTTTTAAAAATGCCGCTCTGCGTTCTGTCCAAGATCCGCCCGCTTGCTCCCGCTCCACTCCGCTCACATGCAATTTTCTATGAAATACATAGGCCTACACTTTATTGGCTGAATAACTGGCGCGAAGATGACGCACGAGCTCAGTCTGCAGGTAGAGATGGAGGCGGCAAGAGAAAAGGTGAAGACTGGGGAGTGGAAGCTCCGCAAATACACAAACAGAAAGAGCAAAGTTGCCGAAATAATGAAAGATAATGACCAAAGTGCTGGCTTTGTCATGTGTATTTCTTGCTATGCATTTACTAGCCTACTTTTAAAAAATGCGGGTCAGGAAGCGGGTCGGGTACAATATTTTTTTTTTTTTTTTTTGCGGTCCGAGTTGCGGGCGGGTTAGTTGAAAACGTCGGTCAGGTCCGGGTTGTTTATACATTGACCCGCGCATCACTGGTGGACTGGCAAAGTGTTGGCAATATGCAACGCTATCTCACAGCCAATTTGTACGTATTTTACGAGGTGGCTAATTCTAATTGATTTGTCTCAACCCGAGTGACGGGTACGTTTAGGGGCGGTACCTCACACAGACATGCACTCAACATTTCAAAAACGTTTAGCCTTTTATGTTCAAACCGGAGTCAGACAAAGATGGAGAAGTGACAACATGTAGACAAACTTTTCTCATAGCAGCAGAAGGATAGTATACCAGCATTTAGGGGGGCCTTTGAGCATTGATCTGGAGAAGAAGGGGGCCTTGGAGTAAAAAAGGTTGAGAACCACTGCTTTAAGGGACTTTGGTCTTGTTTCTAAGGCTGCGTCCTCCGGAGGTCATATTTGTCAGTCACGTACGTCATTAAGGCTGCCTCATTTCAGAAAAGTAACCATTACATTCCAGAGAAAGAAAGAAATTTCAATAATCTACACCACAGAAGTAATAACGGTCAATTTTATAATTGGATACACAGGTTTCCCTTGCATCCTAAGGGGATGGAGGTAAGAAGTGAGGAAAGGAAATGAATATGCACAAATAAGAAATGAGTAGCACCCAGTATATGACTCTATAAAAGGTAAAAAAAAGACCTACCTGAATGACTCAATGAGAACAATCAATGGAAAATGAGATACAGGGGTTCCTCATGAGTAGGCTATGATAAATGCTTAACCAGCACTACTGTGGTTATCTTGATGATTAAAAGGAAAACATTTCACTGTAAACTTAAAGTAAGTGAAACTTGCATTGGCCCACAGTTTTTTAATAGGCCGCTTCTCATTAGATATTCAGGACAAGCCCTGTGTGGGTGCTGGAAACTGTTCGACACGCAGGTTAGAGTCATACTTCTCAAGGTGTTTGCATGGTTTGCGGTTTGAAATGGTAGGTTTGGCTGTTCGCAGAAATTTCAGAGAGAAAGGAGTCTTCTTTTTCTCCAGCTCTCGGTTTAAAACGCAGTTTATGACTCCATCAACACTCCTACTCACAACTGCCAACACACACAGCCACATCTGATGTTATCTCCGTGGCCATGCTTATGTGAACCTTCCGACAGAAGTAAACAAAAGCAAATGCTCTGAGGCGTTCAGGACTGTGTGTGTAAACAGCAGTTGCATTTTTTCTTTTGTTCTTAAATCAGGATTCAGAAATGACAGACTGTGTAAATATGTCTATATTTTGAACTCCTTCAGCATTTTTTTACAAATCTTATGAGAATACTTTGTGGCTATACATTCATATGTAGTACAGAAATCATTCAAGTACAATATTTACAGTACAAACATAGTGCAATAATCAGCATGTAAAATTTACATAACAGTACACTAAATACAGTCACTTATATTTTTAACATGAATAGTGTTAGGATATACAGAAGCATTTTAGTAGCGCATAGGGAAATAACAGCAGGAGTATAACAAAACCATAACTAATTTTCACTTTTTCTGATGAAAATGTGAGTGATGTTTGTCAATGCAAAACTTGGCACAACACTCTCAAGTCACTATGATTTTCGGGTCTCGATATGACTCAGGTCAAGCCCTGGGGATTTTTTGGCCAGTTTTATCAAATCAAATCGTAAGTCTTATTTTATTAAATGTAATAGCACATAAACCTCTCTTTATAAGTCCCACAGTTTGAGTTATCATGCCTGTGTTTACCACAGACTGTGCAAGTATGAGCAATAATATGCTTGTGGTTGCAACATAGCCTCCTTGTAAAAACGTGCCTCTACCTACATTTTTGCAAAACTTTAAAACCGTACCAATACAGACAATTCACTGCAGTTTCCAGCTGAAATGAACACTAGTGGCAGTAAAACACCACAAAGTCAAACAGACAACGTTTATTCCAGCTGACACAAATAATGATTATGGGGCAGATTATTGATTCATATTTTCATAGTTCTACTAATAATACTTTGTATGTTATTACTTCAAAACTATTTCACCATAGTGTATGATATATATGAACAAATATATTTTGATATTTGCATCACATAACCAGCTCCATTTGGCTTTTCTGATGTAGCCCAGCTAACAAAAATATGTTATTTTTGCTAATGTGCCCATTAAGTTATGAAAACCTTATTTCTGAATGGCCAAAACATTTTAAAGTGTTTTAAAACCATTTTCCCTTGGTTATGCGAACTTTAAAGTGACATTTCATTTGATAATTTTGCAAACATTATGGGAACGTTAGTTTTGAATGTTACCATTCTGAGATAAACATGAACATTCTAAAACAAGTAGTAACATAAAAAAATAAAAAAATAAATGTTCAGAAAACAAACTATGAATAAATATTGGACATTTGGAGAACATTATTAAAGACCAGATAACTTTGAGCAAACGTTCTATTAAAGTTACTGGAATAGCATTTGGCAGAGAGCTAAGAATGTTCCCTGTTAGCTGGGAGTAAACTTACTCAGTAGCTCACTGGGGACAGGGACTAGTACAGGTAAGCTACTGATGCTAAGCGCATGGGTACAAGTCCCGTGAAACTCACGACAAAAAAGCTCAGAGATTTGTAGAAGCGAGTGTAACCCTTCCTGTTCTAAACGCACAGCTCTGAATGGGATTTGAACCGGTGTTTCTGGCATGGGAGGTAGGCTCTAACAAGGACGCTAAAGACCGCAGTCTCTAGTGTCTGTCGTCAGTGCACCTCTTGAGGCCAGGGGTGTGAGGTTTACTAGCACAGATAACTTTACTAGCTGAACTCCGTTACACTCACCCAAATAAACCTCACTCCCATCCGGGTCACGGCACCAATATAACCCCTGTTTTACTCACACAGCTCTTACTAGCTGGCCTCAGTTACACTCACCCAACTAAACCTCACTCCCATCCGGGTCACGGCACCAATGTAACCGCTGTTTTACTCACACAGCTCTTGCTAGCTGGCCTCAGTTACACTCACCACCCCAAACCTCACTCCCATCCGGGTCACGGCACCAATATAACCCCTGTTTTACTCACACAGCTCTTGCTGGCTGGCCTCAGTTACACTCACCACCCCAAACCTCACTCCCATCCGGGTCACGGCACCAATATAACCCCTGTTTTACAGCTCTTACTAGCTGGCCTCAGTTACACTCACCCAACTAAACCTCACTCCCATCCGGGTCACGGCACCAATGTAACCCCTGTTTTACTCACACAGCTCTTGCTAGCTGGCCTCAGTTACACTCACCCCCCTAAACCTCACTCCCATCCGGGTCACTGCACCAATATAACCCCTGTTTTACTCACACAGCTCTTACTAGCTGGCCTCAGTTACACTCACCCTACTAAACCTCACTCCCATCCGGGTCACGGCACCAGTGTAACCCCTGTTTTACTCACACAGCTCTTGCTAGCTGGCCTCAGTTACACTCACCACCCCAAACCTCACTCCCATCTGGGTCAGGGCACCAATGTAACTGCTGGTTTACTCGCACAGCTCTTGCTAGCTGGCCTCAGTTACACTCACCCCCCTAAACCTCACTCCCATCTGGGTCACGGCACCAATGTAACCGCTGGTTTACTCACACAGCTCTTTCTAGCTGGCCTCAGTTACACTCACCCCCCTAAACCTCACTCCCATCTGGGTCAAGGCACCAATGTAACCACTCCGTTTCTACTCCCACAGCTTCAAGCGGGATTTGAACCGATCTTTCTGGCATTGGAGGTGGGCGCACTAACGAGGACGCTAAAGACCGCAGTCTGTAACGTCAGTCGCAATGTGACTCTTGAGGTCAGACGAGTGAAAATGACCCGCACAGCTGTTACTAGCTGGACTTTGCTACACAAGCTGAAATGGCATGGTTGCTTCAGCAAATGCATTTTTATCTCATGCTAACACTATCGGTAAGGTCTAAGGTATAGGATTTAGTGTAGGTGGTACATTATTTTCAAACAGGATAGCACATTAACCTTTAGCGCCACTCACTGGATATTTTATTTTAAAAACTGCCCCGATATGTACAACAAACAACGTAATAAAACATTACCAGATTCACGTTCTGTTTCAGATCAAACTTAACGGTTTCAGTGCCACTCAATAGACAGTTCACCTTGAAAGTGTGATGAAATGTGCAAGAAGCTACATAATATCATTTTGCAGAAATGTCACCACAGGCACGTTTTTTTTCCAGTGAGCTTGTGTCGCATAATACGAAACAAATATATTCAAGTACCTCGGGTTTCTTCATGGGGGCTTCTGTGGTTAGCACCTCACTATGACTCAGTGTTAAACTCTGTGGCACATTTACAGTAACAGTTTGAACTAGTTAACATGAGAGGATGTGGCAGTTTGTGATCATAATTAATATCAAAAATCATAACAGTCCTAAACGGTTCATTATTTTCTCCCAAATAGTATATATTAGGTTTACATGAGCAAATGTTAAAATAGACTAACTTTAGTGGACAACGCGTGATATGATTCTGATTTTACTCTGACTATCACTTAATGGCAGGTACTTGCTGTTTATTTCTCATCCGCCCACCCGGCGTCTGTTTTTGCTGAGGGAAAATGATGGCAGCATATTCCACTCCGTCCTGGGCCTTTGATGTCGCCTCGGCATGGTTTACTCTGTCATCTCTTTCAGGTCTATTTTGAAAGTCTAACTCTCCATACTCCACACAGCTGACGACCACAGCACCGGATCTCCCACACTGCCCCTGCAAACAAGCCCAAGCCATAAAAACACCAAAAGTGACGAAAACAGAGCTGAAATGGAATTAGTGTCCAAATGTTATTGAGTAGCTTAGGGAAATAAAGAGGACATGATCATACCTGTTGTGTTGTTCTGTTGTTCTGAACGGCTGGGTTTTCTGCGTCTGAGAAGCCATGCATTTACAATTAGCAAACAGTTAGCACTGATATGCTAATAAGATTTCCACAAGCAAACTACCTGATCTTATAATGAGCTACAAAATGGCCACTTGTATAAAATCACTTAATTAATAGCTGATGTCAACTTTAGCAAATGTCAATACAGACGATTTCCTAAACATAAAAAAGCTGAATGACTTTTATGACCGTTTCTTTGTCGTAGGATGAGAATGTTTTAGCATTTCCCCAGCCCAGTGTTATAAATCTCTCGCTAATATAGTAAATCTGCAAATTTACTTATTTTAATTTAATATTTTTCATTCTTTTTTTATTTTCTTTTACTTTGTCTTATTTTTTCTCTATTTTAGATTTTAGTTGATTTTATATTTTAAATACCTGAAGCTGTGTCCCCATTGATCTGTTACTATATTTATTTTCCCTCTCAAAGTAATGAACTATACCATAAATAAATAAAAACAAAGCGGTGAACTCTTCCTGGATAAGTTACTGTATATTTCACAGTTATGGATTATTGTAAAATGTCAACCCTGTTACTGTGGTTTTTAAAGCAAATAAAACATTTAAAAAGCATTTAGTTTAACGACCTTGAGCACAAGACTTGTAAATGTCGATCTGTAAAACCTCAACCCTGTTATCATCAATGCTTTTATTAGCTGAAAGCGCAATTACGTCCCAACATACCATTCAAAAGTCTGGCTCCATAAGATTTTCTAAAATGTTTTAGAAAGAAGTTTCACCAAGGCTGCATTTATTTGATCAAAAACAGTAAAAATACAGTAAAAATAGTAATATTGTGAAAGAATTATTTTATTTTAAAATAACTGATTTCTATCTGAATATATTGTAAAATGTAATTTATTCCTGGGATCAAAGCTGAATTGCTCCAGTCTTCAGTATCACATGATCCTTCAGAAATCAACCTAATATGATGATTCGATGCTTAAGAAACATTTCTGATCATGTTTTCTGGATTCTTTGATAAATAGAAAGCTCAAAAGAACAGCATTTATTTGAAATAGAAATCTTGTGTAATATTAAAACTATCTTTACTGTTGCTTTTGATCAATTTAATGTGTCCATGTGGAATAAAATTATTAATTTCTTTCTAAAACAGACCCCAATCTTTTAAAGTGCACACCAGAAGTTATGAATTTAGCATGAGATGGCCCAATGCACCTAAAACATTTTTTGGCTGATGTTCCAACTTTGAAATCTTACAAACATTTAATTGTTAAAATCACCCTATCCAACTCTTAAAGCAGCTGTTTTATAGAAATCAATTTGTATCCAATAATGATACTAGCACACATTACCTGGTTTTCTTGGATAGGTCCTGTAGAACCAGAACAATATGCCCACTAAGAGACATATACATATTATGAGTGATGTAGAGAAGAAAATTATGAATGATTTTTGTTCCGATGTCTCCGGTTTAGGAAGATTCGTCACTATGTCTTCATGCGGAGTTGTGAGTATATATTCTGAAAGAAAAAGCACATCTTTATAAACGGCAAATTATTATTAATAAAAACTTTCATTACAATTATCTAAAAATGCAGACCCAATAGCAACAGTACATAATGTTATATGAGTATTTCACTGAACAAAAACAACACACAATTGAGGTTTTAAGTGGAAACCCACCTGTTGTTTTATTCCATAATTTGACTTTAATATGGATTCTGTTGCTCTCTATATAAGGGGTTTTACCCTCAGCAAGTACCACAAGATGATACACTCCTTCATCTTCCAGAGAGAGATTTGTGATGTGTAGTGTGACAGACCTGTTTCCCACATCACTGAGTACAAATCTTTCTGAGCAAAAAGAGGGTGTTTGTTTGCAACTTCCTATCTTTTTCTCATTTTTGTACAGAATGGGTAAACTGTCGACAAAAGAATCTTGAAAAGTGAATTTAACGGTGATGTTTTCTTCCGACGTACCATTGACTTCATGCGTTGATTCCACTGAAATAAAAAAAATCACACTGTCACTTTAAAATATTTAACTGTTTAATGGCAGGTTCTCATTGGGACAACTTACCCCAATCATCAATACACTTTCTTTTTTTTTTTTTTTTGGAGCCAAGATTTAAATTTTGGTAAAACTTTATAAAAAGGTTTCTTTCATTAATTATCATGATCTAACAATGACAAATACTTCAACATAGGGCTGTGCAATTAATCACAATCGATTTTTCAATTTCAATGATAGATTCCAACGATTATGAAAATAATAAAGGTAAAACAATTATTTGTGTTCTGCTGCCGTATTCTGTCGAATACGAAAGAGACAGCAACATCCGGCCCAGATCCGGCCCACATCTGGTACTCATGGATTCCACACTGCCTAGATGTGGGCCGGATCCGGGCCGGCGCTATGTTGCTGTCTCTGTCGTTCCTACCTAAAAGCCTGAACTTTTCAAACATCCAAATCAGCCAAATAAGTGAGTGTTGTAAAACGCAGTCTACTGTTGCTAAACCTCTATATTAGACGTGTTATAAAAAGCACATTAAGCCACAAAAAAGACACTGTTCACCAGGCGGCACTCTGTGTGCGCACCGAGACGAGAGCCGAACGCAGATATGCAAAGTATACGTGGCCTTCGGATACACGCCGAAGCGGTCAAATAGCCTACACACAAAAAGTCAAAGTGCCGTTTTGGCAAGTATTCTCGTAAACACAGTCGGTTTTGTCTTAAAGGGTTACTTCACCCAAAAATGAAAATTCTGTCAGTAATTACTCACCCTCATGTTGTTCCAACCCCATAAGACCTTCGTTCATCTTCGGAACACAAATTAAGATATTTTTTATTAAATCTGACAGCTGGCTCACTCCTCCATAGGCTTCTAAGACATTATAACTTGCTGGCCCAGAAAATGCATTAAAGACATCGTTAATATAGTCCAAGCGACTACAGTGGCTCAATCTTAAGTTTATAAAGCGACGAGAATACTTTGTGTGCGCAAAAAACAAACAAAAATAACAACTTTATTCCACTTTTCATTTCCTTCTCTCTGGGCCTCGAGTTAGTTCACGTAGTGTAACTGCGTAGCGCTTCTGTGTTATACGTCACACGCATCACACACATGACCAGCGTCGGCCAATAGTGAGCCTACGTGGTCACGTGCAACACAGACGCGCTGCGCTAAAACACTACGAGGCCCAGAGAGAAGGAAATGAATAGTGGAATAAAGTCGTTATTTTTGTTTGTTTTTTTGCGCACAAAAAGTATTCTCGTCGCTTTATAAACTTAAGATTGAGCCACTGTAGTCACTTGGACTATATTAACTATGTCTTTAATGCTTTTTCTGGGCCAGCAAGTTATAGTGTCTTAGAAGCCTATGGAGGAGTGATCCAGCTCTCGGATTTAATCAAAAATATCTTAATTAGTGTTCCGAAGATGAACGAAGGTCTTACGGGGTTGGAACAACATGAGGGTGAGTAATTACTGACAGAATTTTCATTTTTGGGTGATCTAACCCTTTAAGTGTATTTTGTGTAACAGCATATTGCATCCATGCATTCGGTCTTAAAGTGACAGCAGCCTAATAAACCTGCTGATAATCAAACAACAAAAGACAAAGGAAAATCATTCACCAATCTTGACTAAATAAATTAAGTAGCTTTAATAAGGCTTAATCAATATTTGACTATACAGTAAGAAAATGCAGTGCTGTTTTACATTTGATTTATTCCATTTTTGTTGTAGGCTATTACTTATCTGAATACCACTGTTAGTACATCTTCCTGAACAAAATAAAACACTTTAATGTATTTTTTGTTCATTTACATTTATTTTGTCTGTTTTGTTTTGTTTGTAATTAGTTTCTTTGTTCTTACTGTATTGCTGACTGTTGACCTGTCTTCGGTTTTGAGGACCTTTTATGCTCAGTAAGCCTGTAATAGTTTTTGATGAAGTACCGATAACTAAAATTTCACTGATATGTACAATTTCTCATATCGTGAAATAATATATTTTTTTTTCATATCTCATATCTCATAGATCAATGTGAAAATAATTGCGTTTTCAATATTGACCAAACTAATCGTGATTATGATTTTTGCCATAATTAAGCATCCCTACTTCAATAGTATTCATTAATCTTGATCTCAACATTTCCTAATACATTTTTAAGATCAAAAGTTGTATCAGTTAACATTAGTTAATACGCTGTGTACTAACATGAATGGGAAGATTTGCATTAGCTAACATTAACAAAGGTTAATAAATGCTGTAAAAAACATTGTTAGTTGGTTTAATGCATGCCAACTGTTGACAAATGAGACCTTTTAAAGTGTCACCTTAACTTTTGTGTGTATAAAGAAACCTAAACTGAAAAATATGAACTTAAATGACAAATCTGACAACTTCAGTGAACCCAAACACTAAGTCTGTGTCATGATGTTTCTTTTTCGTGATAAATAAAGCTTCTCAGAGTTATCTCATTATCAACATGACGGTGTGATAAAGGTCTGAAACTCTTCAAAAGGTTGTTTTGCAGATCTCTGGTTTCTCACATTTTCCATGAGTCAAAGGAAATTTTTCGGTACTTCAGTTGGCTCTCTTGTTTTTGTACAATACTACAAAACCTTTCAATAAAAATATATTTATGTGTAATTACAGTGGACAAAAAAGTACATTATTTGAACACTTAAACTGGATGTATAACGTGAAATTTCAAATCAAGTGTCATTTATTTGAAAGAAAAAATGCACAAGCACACTTATATCAAATGTACTGTTCGACTATATATATATATATAATGCATTAACTGCCATGCATTTACTTACATGAACTAACAATATTTTTTACAGCATTTATTAACCTTTGTTAATGTTAGTTAATGCAAATCTTCCCATTCATTTTAGTTATTCATATATATATATATATATATATATATATATATATATATGAATGATATTTATGCAATTAAATGAATAGATTTACAGTGTTTTAACCAACTTGAATGTACAAAAATGTTCACATTTCTTTGGTTTTATATAGTGCCTTAGTGTAAGAAACACGTTTACAAAGCTGAAGTGAAAATGCCGTACAAATCAGCGAACTCAACAGACAGGAAAAACAAAACCCCCAAAAAAAAAAAAAAAAAAAAAATGATCGTGACCTCTTTTACTCACCGTTAAGAATCAAGTACAACATGACTGCTAAAAGTACGAGTTTCTTCTGGAGGTCACACTTCATGCTGCAGATGGAAGAGAGCATATGAACAGGCAGCCAGCAGAGATGCAAACGCCTTCCCGTTTCTGCTGATTTATGCTTTGCACTAACATTCTGTTTATAAGAAAACCTCCGTCTTTCAGTGGGAGGTACAGACAGGAACTGTCATCGCATTCAGGCTTTTTTTCCTCTATCTTTTGTTCACTTTCAGTTCTCTATAAGCCAATAGCATGAGGCTAGAGATTCTACAATCTAAAGAAATGAACAGTTGTAACAGTTTAAATGTGGTCTGGTACATATTTGTGATGTGATTTTGGATCCTACAGTTTTGTCAGATCATTTCATCTCTCATGTGTTCACACAGTCTCACCACAAGACCACCGAGAGACCACCCTGAGTTTCACTATCCCGCAGAGGAAGTGTGTGTGTGTGTGTGTGTCATGCATAAACTTCCAGAAAACTTATTTAGACTGCATTAATTTATACATTTTAAAACTTAGGCATATTTAAACAACCCAAACATAAAGTTGGTGGAAAACTTTGACAGCAGAGTTTAATTAATTAAAAAAATACTGTTTTTTTTATTTATGTTAATTTCCGGTTTTTGGAGATGCAAGGTTTCCGCTCGACAGCGACAATTTGTTTGAAATAAATAAGTAATATACAACATGTGCAAAAGAAATATATACATGTGATTAAAATAAATACAAAACTAAATACCATAATATAAATAAACAAAATATTATTTTCAAAATATTATTTTATATTATGGCACTTTATATACATATATATTACATATATTTTTTCCACAATATTATTGTCTTTATACATTAAAATATATAGCTGCCTTGTAAATTTTAGGATGAGGGTCCATGGCATCCAAAATGTGACCCTTCCTAAGCTAATGTGTGGTTTTTATTGTGTTTAACTAATGTATTATGTCTTCCACACTCAATATGAATTCATTTAGGATAGTTATGTTTTTCCAGAAATCGCTGAGCACGTTTCCATCCATGACGTACGGACCGGTTTAGACCGAACGCAAACGCACCCGTTCATGTGCGTGACGTCATGACGTCAGACCGTTCCCCGGATGAAACCGAGTTGTTATGACAACGACGGAAAAGCCGTAAAGCGAAAGTACGGTTGCACACCAAACGGTGTAGCTCGAAGTTTTTCATTCATGGATGCCGGAGCTAACACGTATCTCATTAGACCGAATTATAAAGACAAGTAAGATGAACTGCTGTTCCTTTCCAACGCTTAAAACTAAACTCAGCCGGTTAAAATGGCAGCTAGCTAGGCTTAATATTAATTATAACAGGACACGCACAGCTCTAAAATGCATTTATGGAGAATTAACTTGCTAAACTTATACCTTTGTCGTTCGTTTGTCCTGTCGTAGGTTCAAGGCAGGGGTGGCAAAAGAGTGCATCAGAGAAATCCTCAGGGAACAGCTGTATGGAGTGCAGTATAATCCTGACGAGGTTCCCACTTTATCTACATCTTTAGCAGACTCTATTAAAAACAAGCTGAAAGGTAAGAAGCGCCGATACTGGTCGGTTTCGTGCTGACAGGGATTTAAAATATTAGAGTAACTTTACTCCATTGCAGTGCTTGAGTAATATTTTGGGCGAAAATGTACTTTACTCAGGTACGACATCGTTTTATAACAAGGGAAAGGCCGTTTATTGTGTTTAAAAACCGGTTGATGTCATATTTTTTTTCGCGAATTAAATTAATCTGTATAATTTAGGCCTATACCCACTTCCCAGTTAACAAAAATATGTTCTATGAACGTTTTCGCTAACGTTCAAGTTATTTAAATTTATTTAGCTTATTTGATTCCCCCCAAAAAAAGAACAAAACGGGAACGTTAGGGGAGCGTTCTGGGAAGTTAGATTTCTGCATTCGTTCAAAACAAAACAATACATTTTTATAATTTTACAAACATTGTGGCAACGTTACTTTTGAATGTTCTCTGATCATTCTGAAACAAATAGCAACATTGAAAAAACTAAAACGCGTTCAACCTAAACGTTTTCAATGAACAATATATTAATAATGTTTCTGTGCTCACGTTTTGTGAACATTATTAAATACCAGATCGCTCTGAATAAACATTCTACTAACGGAAAAATGTTTGTTCATAACTTTGAGATAACTTTGCCAAACTTCTTGAGACTGTTCCCTGTTAGCTGGGTTTTGTTTAAAAGATTAATTGTACTATTTCAATTTTCACAATGTGTTTCCAGAGTTTTATTAGCACCAGGATTTGTTATTTTTTTGTACAAATTTTATTTTTTTTAAAATAAGAGATGCCAATATTGAGTTAGCTTTAATGACAGCAACATTAAAAATATTAAGCGCACAAACAGTGCTTCTATCCTGAAAAATAGCCTTGTTTTCATTTGTGAAAAATGAAATGTGGCGTCTACTCTGATTTAAGCCGGGTTCACGCTTTACGATTTTAGCCACGATTAGCCTAAACGATTCCTCTGATATGGTCTGAAGTCTGATTGCTAGTTTGACATGTTCGCATACAGCCGATTAATGGCCATTGCCATCAGATTTTACCTCTGATGAAATTCTGCCAGTTGCAGAAGATTTGTATGTTGTATTTGTATGTTTTTTGGCTAGAAATGTTGCATTTGTTTGATACTTTGAGTATAGAGTATATATCATAAGCATATAGTGATGATGTTTGTGCTCTTTTCAGATGTGGGCTTTGACAAATACAAGCTCATCGTGCAGGTGGTGGTTGGAGAGCAGCGTGGACAGGGAGTCAAGTAAGTGTAATACTTCTTAGGAAACCGAATGTATTGTGAAAAAAAACAGGATGGTCTTTAGCCAACCCGAGCACTCGTTCTGCGTTCTTCATACGGTATAGACCCACAACCACACACACTATCACACGCGAGACATGTCCCTTAGATGTTTAGCTGTGACCTTTGGGTTGTTTGCCACTTAGATGAGGTTTCTACTGAGGATACTGATCTTTCTAGGACACCCACATCGAGTACGGTGTAATCTGACTCACTGTGGTCTCATGTCATGAAACCAATATCGCAGGGCATCTGAATGCATTTGCAGGTCTAACTTGTCAAGAACTTTTCAATAAGGTCTTATCCCAGATGTTTTCATACTGTACTTTAAAGATCATCTATTACCATCGACGGAAAAAGTGCAATTTTGTCAGTTACATATACATAGTATATAGAATTCAGATTATTATTATTATATATTTTTTTGTGAGATACAATTCGAGTGTTTGTAGCATAAGGTCAATCTTTTTCACTAAGTATGTTTTGATAGGATGGTTGCACGCTGCTTGTGGGATGCAGACACTGACAGCTGTGCTCAAGATATATATATGAACGTAAGTGAGGAATTACTTTTACTGACTTTGCATTAAAATGACTTTGAAATGTGACTTTGTTTATCTTTCTTTTTCTAATAGGACAGCTTGTTCTGTGTGGCCGCTGCATTCGGTGTGTATCATTACTGAAGACACAGAAGATGTGCTGAGGACCAGATATTTTGTAGACGGATTATTTTTGTGATATTTATTTAAATCATCACATTCAGTTTTTTTATATCAATCGCACTCATGTTTGTTGGTCTGAATACCTCTCTGTATGATATTACTGTGTGAATGCCGGAAATGTTAATGCAATGCTGTTTCTTATGGATTAAAGACATATAAGTCCATTCCTGAATGCCGTCTTAATGAAAAATAACTACATAAATTACTACTCATTGTTTATGAGAGTTACAAGAGTCAGATGACCCAGTTTCATGCTGGAAAGGGTGAATTACATACTTTTGGTAGCTAGAAAAGGATTCCTAAATGACCTCTGACCTGGCTAGGATTACAGTTTTATTTAGTGGTTTTGCTTGTCAAGAAAGCTACTGTAAGTTTTTCAGGCAACCCATTTGGAAAATTGGAAAGAGACATCCTTTCCGTAGCATTCTCAAAAAATTGTGATCTATTTCAGCCTCATGCTGATGAGATATAATTGTGTGATGAGAGACTGGTGTGCTTTTCCCTGCCTATTGCTCATTAGTCTTTTGTTTTGCCGCAGTGTGTGTGTGTGGTTGAAAATCAGTCAGTGTGATTGTCGGACTGACAGTGATGGACTAGCAGAGAAAGCCCACGGGTGAGAAAATAACAAACACAGATACAAACAGATCATATATTACAACATAAACACACTAAAAAAGGCCAGCATTTCTGCCAGTGGATGTTTAAGGAAGCCTTATGTTTTTTTTAAAGATGGTTTCTCATTGAAGGATTCTTAATTCTTTTACATATTGGCAAATTTTTTATAGTTAATCAATTCATAGTTATTATTGACAATGAGTTACGAATATATTTATATATATATTTATATTTATTCTATGTGATAAGTAGTTATTTATTTATTTATTGTATACTAATATACATATTATTTACAGTAATGTTAAATATGTATAATGTATGATTATTGAATATCAATTAAAAAAATTACAATAAATTATAATTATTAATTATGAAAGCCATGTAGTCAGTAAAAAATCACTTGAGGTAAAATACAAAAAGTGACAAAGCAAAACAGAAAAAAAACAGTACAGAACAAAACAAAGCAAAACAGAACAGAACAAACGAAAAGAGAAAATTGAAACAAAACAAAGCAAAACAGAGCAAAAGAAAACAGAAAAAACTAAGAAAAACAGAACTAAAGAAAACAGCAAAACAGCAAAACAGAGCAAACAAATACAGAACAAAACATAAAAGAACAAAACAAAAGAAAACACAAAAAACAAAACAACAGAACAAAAAAAGCAAAACATAGAACAGACAAAAACTAAACGAAACAAAAAAAGCAAAACAGAACAAAGCAAAACAAGAAAACAGAAAAATAAAACAGAACATGTGTTGACAAATAAAGGTAAAACCTCTGAAGACACACTCCATCTACAGCCGCATACTGGTAGGGAAGGCACTACATTTGGTTTGAAACTTACTTCGCGACTGTTAGAAATGATGTTGCATACAGTATATCGCTGTGAAGTGTCCATCGGATGCACACTTCAGAATCTTGCAGAAGAAGTAGGTCACACAGGAACTTTTCACCTTGTTTTATGAATACTGTGAATTCAGAACATATTACATACTGATTAGTGTACTGTATACTTCGCCCATTATACAGTATAAAATTAGGCATATTCGGATGCAGTGAAGGACTTGAGTATGATGCAGTTGGTAAGAGAGGAATTAGTTACCATCGTTACCCATTCATTAGTGTGTGGAAAACAAAAATACCTTTCCTATAGATTTGGCTTAATTTTTTAAGAAAACACACTGAGATGTTGTTGTGCTGTATGTATCATGGTATCTTATTTGCCCCACAATAAATCATGAGTCACCGACTGCATCTATGATTGGAAACAATATACTTTTAATAATAAATTTCCTCAGAGGCTTTGATATTACTACAGGTCTGAGCCCATGTGCCTCATTATGATTGAAGAGACTCTGAATTATGAATAAACCTTCTGAAGCACAGTTATTATTCAGGTGGGAGGACAGGATATTGCTTTGTGGCTTTTAGCATCTCCTCAATAAAATTCCCCGGGATGAAATGACCCATGTAATTGGCTTCACAGACTTCATTTACTTTCCTCTGGAGTGACCTGTGCCATTATCCATCTCCCATTTATCCTGATTTTACCAAGGATTTTCCTATAGAAGGAAGCTGGACGCATTCATTCTGCTGTGGATGTGTTTGTCTTACCGTATATCTGCAAGCTTGTATGAAGACATTCTGCTGTGGTTTGAAGACCAATACTTTTTATTGTCAAAGCTTGTCACAAGAAGAGATTTGCTGTATACAATTCATTTTTAGATTCTTTTAGTTAGAGATATCACACAACATTGGACATTAGACATAAAATACAAAACATTTCATCATAAAATATTTTATCATGAACATTCATGTGCACAATAATGTGCACTGATGAATCATCAACAATAAGACCAGGGGTGCGTTTCCGTACAACTATATAGCTCGCTGCTTAACTACCATAGTACGATGCATCGTTGGAGAAATCAACTAGCTAGTCACGACTGTTTCCCGAAACCGTATGTCGCGTGTCGTTCAACCACGTTGGTTTATGACGTCTCGCACGTGGTGGACTACTTATTTTAATTAATCTGTTTGAGATCGAATTAACGCTAGATTTTGTCATATAAGTTACAGACATGGCATCTGAAGACCATTTCTAATTTTTCTCAGTTATTTTGCTTTATTACCAGACTCAATATTTGGCTCGTTCTTACATAGTAGAGCACGTTCGCACATGCGCAGTCTTCAAAAACGGTGCTTTAAATCATAGATATCATATAAAGGCTAGATGTCTTAAGGCGGAGTCACTTCCGGCATCACCGGCGGCCATCTTAGGACAGGGCTCTGTGAATTAAGGTGAGTGAGCAGCACGCACACAAATCCTCTTATCTCGCTGAAATCTGGACGGATTTACAAACGGTTTGGTTTCTTACAAACGTTATTAACGTGGCTATAATTCTGAATGCTTAAACATTTTGAACATAATTATTCATATGTATGCAGTATAATAGCTACATCTCTGACGTTTATAACAAACCAAACCGTTTGAAAATCGGTAGAAAATTGAGCAAGTTATGGTTATTTAAAAGTACATGCACCATGTTATGAGTGAGCGAGCACCCTGTCTTAAGATGGCCGCCGTGTGCGGATGTCGAGCTCCATTGGCCAGCAGCGCGGACGAGACATCTAGCCTTTATATGATATCTATGCTTTAAATCTCTTGACAAACTAAAAGACGTATTCAGTCTACATCTCATGTAAACTAGAAACTATGATTCTAACCACAGCTCGAGAGCTGTCGTTCCAACCACACAAGTTTGCGATGCTGTTTGCGAACGTTCGTTGGAACGATGGTTTCGGGAAACACCAAATCGTTGAACTATGCTGATAACGACGGAACTTGCGACCATAGTTGGCTAACGATGCTTTCGGGAAACGCACCCCTGGAATGTGATTTAAGAATTTAAATAGGCCACTTTTGATAGTAAAAAAATAAATAAAATAAAAATAAATGATAAATCAGTGGAAAATGCTTTAATTATCAATTCCACAATGCATGACAAAAACTGAATGTTACATTTCGTCAAGGTTTTGTCTTGAATCTCTTTATTTAGTTGCTAAATGTATTAAATGTAAATGTATTTTGTGAATTTCATACATAGTACTTGATCTATGGTTTGAATTGGCATTTTCCATATATTACGTGTGCATGGTTCAGGGCTGCAGTATATGCACTTTACCTTATGAATTAGCTTTCTGTCTTATTTCTCTTACTTTATCATGTAAAAGAATGTTAATTGTTCTCAGTATCAGTCAAATGTCATATTTTAGGTCATGCAACGGCACAGCAAACATGCTGAATGAATTATGTATGCGGCTTGCACAATAAAGGCAAAAATATAAAGCTAGCCTAATATTCATCTGCGAAATCACAAACATTGCGCCACTTTAGACTTTTTCACTAACACTATCAGCAAGCTCACTTCATTTTTTTTTTTTTTTTTTTTTGGTCAGATATTTTGTATATCTGAATTTCACCAACAGCTAGTTAGTTAGTTTCTGCAGGTTACATCATACACCAGTAGGTGGCGGCAAGTGACTCTTTCTTTTGAGTGAGTTATTCGTTCATTCAACCAATTTGCTCAAAACGCTGATTCGTACTGGAACAAAACAATTGACCAGTGTTGAGGGTAATGCATTACAAGTAACGTGAGTTATGTAATAAGATGACTTTTCTCAAGTAACGAGCAAAGTTACGTATTACTTTTAAATATACAACAAAATCATTTTTAATTTTTAAGAGTAATTTTTTGAAATAAAGCCGGGTGCACACTGTCCGATTTTGGCCGCGATTTGGCCGTCTGAGACAAATTTTGCTAATCCTAAAAGAATCCTCTGATCCTAGGCTAAAATCTGAAGTCTTTCATCGTTAGTTTGACATTTTCACCGACAGACGTTTAATGACCGTTGCGATAACATTTTACCTTAGACGAAATTCTGGCTGTGTCCGAAGATTTGACTCTCAGTCCTGCAGTGTGACTTCTCCTACAACGACCGTCAAATTGTCTTCGTTTTTCAAGACAAGCCGTGACCTAAATTAACATTAGAGATTTCTAGGGGTGACCCCGAATAGTCGAAGATTCGATGCTTCGATAGGAGGAGCCTGATTCGACTACCGATCTCACGGTCGAATCTTCGCAGGGGTGTTATGAAACGAGGATCATGCCACTTTGGCTATATGAGGGCGCTCAATGTCTGATTTCACATAGAACTAGCTTTTATGTAAATACGTTAATATTCAGCCTATTATGATAATGCTGTAGGCCTATATAAAAATGTGCAAAGAAAGAAGCTTTTAATAAATATTTTTTAACGTGCGTGAATAAATCCAAACACCCCGTGACAGATTTAAGTTTCACTTTCAATCCGTGACCGACAGAGGAGCGTCTTCGCGGCAAGGATTTAAATCTTTAACAATGTCTGGGATAAGAAAATCTAAAGTGTGGATGTACACCATCAGAAAGGATATTCTCCAAGGCTGGATTTAGCATCAGGAAAACCATGATCGCACTTCTGCCGGCCAACGTTAACATGTTTCACGCATAGACTGGGTTTCACGTTAGAATGTATTTTATCCGCGCGCACAATTTGAAAAGACTCCAACGGACACAGACAGAGTGAAAGACGTTCAGGATTTGTTCTCTCGATCAGGTACAAGTGATTTCAAAACTTTTCAGCCGGTTCTAATTTTATTTTTGGATGCTGTGAACATTATTAGCTAAAAAGACTGCCTCTCCAGTTTAGCATTTATTGCTGTTTCTGCAGTTAAAAAGACAAAGTTGAAAATTCTGGCCACTATCGTTATTTTAATAATTTCTTTATTTTAATTTTATTTATTAATCTGTCAGGGTTATCTAATCTAACTATTTGTGGCTTGTGTTTTGAATATATGTTCCCCTGCACTTTAGGCATTTTGCACACATTTGCTCCTCATCCTGTGACTTGAATCTGATTTATTTCGTTTTGTATTTTTATTTATTAGAAAGGTATATTCTGTTCTAATTTAATTTAGTAAATTAATTGTTTATTTTTTCGGTGCATCGATGTTGTGCTGTAGGCTGGCCTGCTCGCACAGGTAATTTAGCTGATTTAATTTGATTTGCATGTGAAATGCAAATCTGCAGTGTGGCCTTTCTGGAGTTATTTATGTTATTTCTTAGTTTTATTGATCAAAAATGTTTTTATACATTTTCTTCTATATCTTTGTGTGATTTTCTGTACATCGCGGCTTTGAAACGTTAAAGCCCCGCCCCCATACACATGATTCGACTATTAGTCGACTATAGGCAAGACATGACGATTCTGATTCGACTATGAAAATCCATAGTCGGGGACAGCCCTAGAGATTTCTTTGTGGCCACCATTTCAATCCCACCTGTAATGAAGCTCACAGTCACCGAACGTGTGATTGATTGATGATGTAAAACTCTGGATAAGTTTTCTTGCACGCGTCCGTTTTTAACGCGTCTTGACTGCCATCCAGTGATTCCAGTCTGACATTAATGACAACTGAGATATTACAGTGTGACATGGATTACAGCGATGATCATGTTCGTACAGTCTGACAAGCAACAATCGCAAAGGACTATTTTAAATCGCACAGTGTGCACCCGGCTTAACTTAAGGATAACTGTCGCCAAAATACAACCTAGGGTCTTTTTGTTAATTTACCCGAGGCAAACTTTCGTGTAAAAGCATAATTAGAATGGAAACGCCACTTTTAAGATTGACAGTATTTTCGTTTTCGGTCAGAATGCCTTGTGAATGGGAGTGCTTGAGGCACGACTATGATAGCATCAAAATCACTATTTTTAAAACACTAAGAAGGCTCGACACAACATGAAACTTTGCTCTCAGTATCACCAGGGGCTCTACACATGAACTCCAGCATTGAGAACAGTGTTTGTGTACACAAAGTTTACTAAAAGAAAGATTTTGATCAACTCACTGTCTCTGTGTTCGGCGGCATTTTGACAGTCAAAAATAGTCGATCTCCGAATGTGAATGAACTGACTCTGAATTTTAGTATTGTTTCTTATATGAGGATCCTTTTTCAAATACAAGGTCAATAATGATTTTCACTAACGACAAAACAACAAATTATCCGTGAATTTATATTGAACTAAGCTTTAGGAGCTTTCCACCTTTACTCTCCTTCATGTTACGGTGCATTCGGAGATCGACTATTTTTGACTGTCAAAATGCCGGCGGACACAGAGACAGTGAGTCGTTCAAAATCTTTCTTTTTAGTAAACTCTGTGCAGAAATTTTGTTGGGTACTGTTGTTCTAGACAATGTAAGGATGCATTTACTCATCTCTCTTGCGCAGGTTCAGTATTCCTCAGAATGAATAAAAACACTGAAACACAACAAATCTGCAATAATTAAATATGTTAAATATGCTAAACATACTTAATGCATACTTTTTTAACCAATGTCTTTGCTGCTGAACTTTGATAATTCATTTCATCCATACTAATAAGAAAAAATGACTTAAGATAAACATCACATTTGTTTCTTTTTTTGTTTTATTTGTATTACTTTCTTCTCCTGTGTCATTTCACTTTTGGTGCGAAAAGGGCTTTTACATTTGCCAGAAACATAACTTTTTTTTGTTTTGTTATTATATTTCAAACAAGCAAGTCCAGCCCAGGTGAGAAAAAGTAATCCAAAAGTAACATAACCCATTACTTGCCCATTATAACCCAGTAACTAAGTAACACAATTTGTTGTTTTTTTAGGGAGTCATGCAATATTGTAATGCATTACTTTTAACTTTCCCCAACTCTGCAAGTATTTATGTGTGATTCATTGAATCATTCACTCAACCACTTTGTTCAAAAACACGTATTCATTATGTAACCAACTGAAGCCATTTCCATCCAGCAACATGGTTTCCATCCCAAGTATTCAAGAGAACAAAATGGTCACTTCCTTCGAAATTGGTGCAAAATATCTGTAGAAAGGGAAGTTGTTGCAATCGGGGAAGCCATTGTGGCTCGTTTTTGTACATCATAAATGACTTGCACCTTGGAGTAAGCAAACGAAACTCAATATTCTGCTGTTCGGGAATGCACTCGTGTGAGACAGTTGAATTTTAGTTAGTTAGATATTGGCAGACAGTGAAGAGAGGGTAAAAACAAGCTAATCTGCATAATTTGGAATGTACTTAATGGAAAATGTGCTGGTAATCTAGCAAATAAAATAGTTCCAGTCTGGCTGTGAATACATGGGAGGGAATCACAGATTATTTGTTTTGTTAGAAAATCAAACCAAATTAGATTTTTGCCCAGTGTTGCCTAAACATTTGTATACCTACGTATAATTTATGTTTAAATTTATGATTACTGAACTTTTTGTAAAGTTGCAGCGTTCATTTCAACTTAAAGCCATTATAGTACAAAATGTACAAGATGAAGTTTGTTTCTCAGGAAAAGTTGGTCTTATTCTCCTGGTATCCATCCATATCATAATCTTCTCCCTCAGTAGTATTGGTGCCATTGCAGGGTGGGACTTCACTCACAGTGCTGCGCACGGTAACCCTCGTCATGCTCAGAGAGTATTTCCTTGGGGCGGGATGCCATTTGTGGTGGCACATCACCTCTTTAAACATCTCCCTGAAGCGGGTGGACATAAGGTTGTAGAGAATTGGATTAATGGCTGAGCTCAGATAGAAGAAGACCCCGGAGATGACATGGACATACTCATAGACCTGGAAAATCATGATTGTGTGTTCACTGTTCTTCTGGTCTATGAAACTCCACATGAGACGATCGGTGTGGAATGGAGCCCAACAGATGCCAAACATGACCACTAGTACAACTGAGGAGAAAATACTGTGTTACAGATAAAATCATTTTTTCTACATTTATTGTTATTGTAAAAACTGACTTTGTTTTGGCTTTTTCAGAATAGCAAAAAAAAAAAAATTCTATAATTATATGTATACATGAAGACCAAAAGTTAAATATTATTGAGCATTTCAGCCTGTATGTTTTGACTTGAACTTCATTGTTCCTGATTACATGGATAAATAAGGGGAAAACAACTATGAATTGTCACTCACTTTGAAGAGTGATGACATCCAATTTAATGTTAATAACAGACAAAAATAGATATGATTAAGAGTGCTTGAAGGAAGCACACACCCAAACCAAATTGTATCTCAAATGCCATGTTACTCTTACTGCTTGCCTACATTTCCAGTAGTTAAAATTTTTCCTCTTTATGCGACTTAAATATAAGCAATCTTATGGCTGCGGAAGACTTTTAATTTATTTTATATATTTTAATATAGTGGACAAGACATTTGGAGTTCTGAACATTATGTTTATTTTCCTTTGAATTTAACACCCAGTATTATGGGATCTTGTTTCTGCCACGGAATAATAAAAGTCTCACAATTCTGACTAATATATATATATATATATATATATATAAAATATTCACTGAAAAAAAATGATTCGTTGAATTTAATCAATTTGTTTGTGGTAAGTAGTTGCACACAATTGATTTAAGCTACATTTAAACAAATGCATTAAGTTGAACTAAAATGTAATAAGTTCAACTTAATACATTTGTTTAAATGTAGCTAAAATCAATTGTATGCAACCACTTACCATACATTTTTTTTAAATTAAATTCAACAAATCATTTTTTTCAGTGTTCTATCACTTAAAGGTGCCCTAGAATGGATTATTTTATTATTTTAGAATGTTTCCTGGGGTGCCCTTATAATGTTAGTATGTTTTTTAGATCAAAAGTTGTTATAATTTAGAAATAAAAGGCATATTTCCTAGCCTGATTTCATCCCCTGATTTGAACGCTCTGTTTGAAGGGGCGTGTCTGCTGTGAGACTTCAATGTAAACGGCCACTGCTGTGATTGGCTGACATGCTTGCATATGAAATCTGGCATTCGAGCTATCTGGAAACCTTTTACTATTACAGCTTTTATACGTTTTTACTATTACAGCTATCGGGATTAACGAATCATGAGAAGTTTTTTAAGTATTTAGATCTATTCCCATCACATAAAAGGTTGCAGTGATGAGCACTGAGCAGATGACAGCCTGTTGATCGCGTGAATGAAGATCTTATCACTGCAACGCGATTTACTGATGCATAAACAGTGTTGAACGAATTTGAGAGAAAGATTATCTGTCTGAACTTGAACAATTACACATCAGAAATTCACATAACCCACTGGTTCTCCAGAGGCTCGGATGAAGGAGCTAAACAAATATGTTTGTGTTCATTTGTACATCCAAACACTGAGCAACTGCCATGCTTCGTTCGCTCGTTTGCAAGCCACGATGTCTCTCGAGGAAAAAACAATATCGCGCTGGATCTAGATAACACAGTGTAAATTATCGTTAATAAAATCACTACTTACCGCTTGCGGGAATATAACGTTAGTTGAAATCGCCCCCTTCGTCCGTTTGAGACGCCGAGAGAAGCCTGGCTGCTTGATATTGTTCCAAGTTAGAAAAACAGTCCGTGGTGAAATGGGCAGAGCAAACTAACAACTTCGAATTAAACTGTAGCGGTATCCGATTATAGATAGATAGATTAGAGATAGATCTGCCATTTTCCCTATGATCCTTCACCTGCAGAACTTCTGATGATTCGGCTGCGCAGTTTCGCCTGGCCTTGAACATGGGCTGGCATATGCAAATTTTTGGAGGCGTACATATTAATGATCCCAACTGTTGCGTCACAGTTGGTGTTATGTGGAGATTCGCCTGTTTTTCAGGGGTGTTTTTCAAAAACGAGATTTAAATAAGAAAGAGAAAACTATGGTGTTTGAGACTCACTTTATGTTATGTCCATGTACTGAACTCTTGTTATTTAACTATGCCAAGATAAATTCAATTTCACATTCTAGGGCACCTTTAAGTCGTTAGTCGCAAAGAACCGTTTGTGGAGAAATGCGACTGTAAGTAAAATAAATAAAAAATAAAAAAATACAAAGAAAATCAATGAAATTCATACTATAGATTAAGGTTTGACATTCTTTAATATTCGCTCGTGAACCGATGATTAAAATATAGCAAATATATTTTAAAATAATTTTGCAATGAATAAATTGTGATTCCACTTGTCTGCCTGTTATTTTTTTCTTAATAACTACATATTTCTTTTTTAGAAATGGGTAGATTTAGATGTAGGAGTGGGATTAGCTGCTCAAAATATCATATAAATGCTATATCGTTACTAACATTGTCATTTTCCTACACATTTCTGTCCATTAAGTTGCATGTATCCTTTTTATATTCTCTATAAAATGGTTATATTTAGGTTTGGGGTAGGGTTTAGGGATCTAAAATTCGTCTATAAAAGGGCAATTATACAACATCTTAATAATAATGTTTACGTTTAAATGTCACCAAAACGTCCATTTTGTACGTTTCAGCAAGTCTATTCAGTGCATAAAACTCAAGATGTGTTTCAAAGCGACTCAAAGTAATGGAGCACATCACATATGTTAAGAATATGTTCGAAGTGTAATATGATTCAAAACAGCCATGGCTACATCCAAAAGAATGCAATTATTGGCCGGCTGGCCTACTCACACAGCATTTTCGTGACCTGCTGGCGACGTTTCTTCTGCTGCTGACTGCGCACATCAGAGGAGCTGTCTTGTCCCAGACTGGCTTTTGCCTCCAGGACCTGCAACATCTTCTCTCGCTTCAGCCGCATGCCGATGAGCAAATACAGCACACTGATGGTCAACATGGGCAGGAGGAAAAACAGCACAGTGGTGATTTGGATGATCAGGTTGTACATCCAGCGTGGCTTGACCAGCATGCAGGTGGCGGATGTGAGCATGGCTCCTGCTCCTTTCCCTTTGGGAAAAGGGAGGGTAAAGATGCCATGGAGGCTGGTGTTGGGAATGGCGCACAACACAGACACGCTCCACACGGTCAAGATCACGCGCTTGGCGTGAGTGCGCGTCACTACGTATTTGGCCCTGAGCGGATGGACCACGGCTATGTAGCGCTCCACGCTCAGCGCCGTCACATTGAGGATGGAGGCGAAACACACAGTCTCAAAGAGGAAGGTCTTGAAGTAGCAGCCGCCCTTTCCCAAAAGGAACGGATAGTTACTCCACATTTCATAGAGCTCCAAAGGCATTCCCAGGAGAAGCACCAGCAAGTCCGACACCGCCAGACTGAACAGGTAGAAGTTGGTGGGTGTCCTCATGACCTTGTTGCGAGCGATAACAATGCACGTGAGAATGTTTCCCACCGCTCCCACCAAGAAGATGAGCAGGTAGGTGATGCAAACAGGCAGGAACACCGGGGAACGTCTAGGTCCCAGAAATTTCTCCAGATACTCGTCTTGGTTGAGGCAAAACTCTTCCATCTCCACCTCAGTGAGGTTCAACACAACACTGGTGTTGCACAGCAGATCTTGGATGCATCTAGAAGCAGAGGAATCCGTCGAAGAACAGTTGGGTTGGGCAATCATTCTCAACCTAGTGAATGAAAGGGGTTGGAGACATCAGATAAGGAACAAATTTCTTGGCAAGTGGACAGATTGAGTACCTTTTGATGGGGGACAGATTGAGAGTTTTTTAGGCAGTTGAGAGTCAAGTCAAGTCAAGTCAAGTTTATTTGTATAGCGCTTTTCACAATACAGATTGTATCAAAGCAGCTTCACAGTATTAAATTAAAATAATACAACAAAGTTTGTTTCAAGAGGAATTTATTGATTGATAAAATTAAATTAAATATCCCCAAAATATCCCCAACTGAGCAAGCCAAAGGCAACAGTGGCAAGGAACCGAAAAACTCCATCAAGTGACCTAATGGTGTCCTAAAACTCCATCAGGTGACCTAATGGAGAAAAAAAAACCTTGGGAGAACCCAGGCTCAGTCGGGGGCCAGTTCTCCTCTGGCATTTATGAGCTAGAGGCCGGATTGTAGTTTGAACTGTAGGATTATATGAATGCCTGGCTGAAGAGATGCGACTTTAATCTAGTTTTAAACTGGGAGAGCGAGTCTGAGCAACGAACAGTATCAGGAAGACTATTCCAGAGTTTTGGAGCCAAATGTGAGAATGCTCTCCCTCCTTTGGTGGTTCTGGATATCCTAGGTATGACCAAAAGCCTTGAATTTAGTGATCTTAAAGAGCGCGATGGATTATAGGGTGATAAAAGATCCGTTAAATAGACTGGAGCTAAGCCGTTTAGGGCTTTATAGGTCAGTAGCAATACCTTGTAATTAATACGGAACTTTATAGGTAACCAATGCAGTGATGATAAAATCGGTGTTATATGATCATATTTTCTTGATCTAGTAAGAACTCTAGCGGCGGCATTTTGGACTAACTGTAGCTTGTTTATTGAGGATGCAGGACAACCAGCTAATAAAGCATTACAGTAATCCAGTCTCGAGGTCATGAATGCATGAACTAACTTTTCTGCATCAGAAACTGATAGCATATTACGTAGCTTAGCAATGTTTCTAAGGTGGAAAAATGCTGTTTTTGTAACATATGAAATTGTTGAAATTGAGAGTGAGGCAGAAGGAAACAGGGAAAGATAATATAGGACTGTGGGAGATTTTATATTAAAACTTAATTTTTTTTAATTCTCATATAAATAATGGGAAGTTGATTCATACACTAAGCACATGAGGAAAGCTGTAGGCGGTAATGGTCAATGTTATTATAGCAGAATTGACGCCCCGAGGGAAATATGATTGTGTCTTCCAGAAGCAATGCAAAACTCGTGCAAGCAGGCAAACGAGACAATTTATTAAAGGCTACAATTTGGCCATAATTTATTAAATTCATTTGGAAAGAAAAGAGGAGATATACGTTACATAATATGGTATAGAATACGGTCTTGTAATGACGTGTGGCTGTAATGAGCGCACGGCGATTAGAGAAAAAAAAACAAAAAAACACTTCATTCTTTAATAATCAATCTAAAGTAACACTTAGGAGTATCTTATATAAATATATTTTATATTAAATATAAAACAACCATGTAAACTGAAACGACATGGAGCAATGAACAGAGAAAACAAATTTTTAAGGACCGTTTAAACGATACCGTTTTCAACTAAAAACTTTTTATGCATTTTGACTGTTCATTTATAAGACATAACTTTTGAAAACGGGTTTCAAAGTGCAACATTTTTAAAATGATACCGTTATCCTCAGTGTAAACTACAACAATGCTACACCTCATGCGCAGTTGTACAGTATGACATGTTCAGTTCTACTGGCCTGGCATGAATAATGTAGCGTTTTAGTCGTTTTCGTGGATCCGTGTGAAGGGGGATCGTTTTGACAACATTACGCGAAAAACGCAAAGGAAAAACTGTTCTGTTTCTAGTACATTGTTGTCGTGTAAATGTGCCCTTAGGGTATGAGTACAAAAAGGTAACAAGGAGACTAAATGAACAACAGGTGAACATAGTCCAATCATAAACCAACTAATTAGCAAACACAACTCAGGAAAGGCAGCGCAGGGAACAGAATAAAAACAAAACAGAACGAGACCGTTACAGGTATAGTATGTTGTGGCTTTTCAATTCAATACATTTTAATTTGCGGCATTCGTAATACACAGAAAAGAGTTTGTCAAAGCTCATGGTAGGTCTATTTCTAGTGGTTTTCAAAGATACGTCATATATAACCCATTTATTGAAACTTTGTAGCTGTGGAATTGGAAGTAATGGGGCAAAACTAAATCAAGGGGAGAAAAAAAGGAAGCAAAGGAAGCTATATCCCAATGTGACCTCTAATACGGCAGTAAAGCCCTCAATGGATGTAGGTGGAAGTGAATGGGAAAGAGTGAACCGCTGCAAGTGCTCGGAAATCGTTTAAATTTGAGAAGGACTGCTGATTCCCCAGCAGGATCTGATCTCATGGTTGAGCACCCATGCCATTAGTAGAAGAGGCAGGGATGGTCTTTGGCGAGTTGGAGGAATGAGAAACCTTTTGTTTCAGCTTGCAGGATTATATTAATACTGTATACTCCTTTTCAAGCCAATGTGATGGTTAAACAAAGATGAAAGCATAATATTTCACAGAAAGTTGATGATGTAATGTTTCCACACACTTAACCACAAATGTATTAAAGTTTAAACTTAGATTAAATGCAATTAGTTGAACTTAATAGTGCCTTTTTTAACCACTTAAGTAGGACATGAGTACATCTTTAGATGTCATTTCTATTGTCTTTGAAATATGGTTAACGTGTACTGCCAAATGTACTAACAAACATTTATAGTAAACTAAAATATACTTTCTATTGAAACTTGTGTCATGTATTTATATATGTAATTACACATTTATAATGATAAAGTTTTAATTAAGTACTTAAAATATAAATTAACCAACACTCTACAGTTAAAATTATAATCAAGTCCTTTACATGTGCTTTAGTATGTTAGTCAACATATCAAAATAAGTACTTCCTATAAATCGTATAAAAGTACAACATTTGAAGTACGCCACAAATGCACATTCAATAGAATTATTTTGTACTACATGTATGCGTTACACAGCAGATTCACACAATCATGAATTCAATCCTTGCAACAGGCTGACGTATATGCAAGTAAATACAATAAAATTACATTTATTAATGTTCTGTCGTTTGTTTTCCCCAATAACTAGTAACACCAAAAACTTAATTAGCCAAGTGCTTGCATTGAATAAAAAAATACTATAAACTTTGTATTTTTCAGCATAATTATTCTGATGCATCAACAAGCGTGCCAGACATTTTAAAAGACAATATAAATCAAATAAGGGACCGTTCGGTATTTATGGAATGGACCACCGGAGGAAAATAGGGGAGGGTCATGTCTTTGTATTCTTTGTTGAGGGGAGTTGAATTGAGGGCAATTCCAGCGTTATGGATGTGACATTTGCAGTCAAAACTTGAAATATAAATTCTCTATGAAATAGAAAATGCATTTAATAGCAATATATTGAAACGTTTGTTTATATATCCATAATCCCTGAATAAAGGAGTCCGACATTAGAAAAATATCAGTCTACACATACGTTTTATATTTAATATGAGAGAAATACACATGTGACGTGACACAAAAAATCGTTAACTTTTAGGTGGCAACATAGGCAATTTTTTTGTAATTCTATGAATTACATTGCGCAAACAAAAGTAGGCCTAATTCTACCCACCGGATGAAGAAGGGTCGGCCTCCACAGAACATAAAATATTATTTTTATTTAATTTTTCGTGTTCGCATTTATGAGGACAAAAACTGTAACTGACGTGTCAGTTCCCGGTTACGGACATGGCCGCTCTGAAAGTGACTTTAAAACTTTCACAGAGACCTCAAACAGAAAGCACAAAGCCTTTCTTTAAAGTGAATTTCGTTTTGTATTCATTTTATCTTAGTTTTAATCAATGTTTCATCAACCAATTGCCTGGATTTAATAAATAAGAAGTAGGCCTAAATATAGCAGGCAATAGATAATCAGGACACGGAGGCGCCGGCGCGTGAACTGGAGATTGTCTCGTAAATGAACCGAAACTCAGCGTATAAGCTACTTGCCTCACAGACCTGAGAGAAATATATAGAAAGCTTGAAATGTGTACTTTTAAACAGAACAATTCAAAACGAAAGAAAACAGACTGCTCTCTGCTTATGTAATCCGTATGAAATGTGCATTTCTCTCTGGCGCGTTCACTACTGCGAAGATCGCGAATCAGCATCGTCAACTTCATCTTTGCAGCCGACACTGACACTGCTATATTTGACATACCGGTATTCATAATCATTACTTTTATCGGTTCTTTGTGACAGCTTTTAGGTGCTTTATTGGCAGCGCCACCCTTACGTAACATGAACACGTCACCACCGCAGCAGCACCGAAAACATGATTTCTTTTCAAATCTAAAATCAAAAATCGTGATACGAACCAAATCGTAGGTTTGGTCTATCGTTCCTGCTCTAGTAAGATGAGAAAGCAGAGGTTTAGTCATGGTTGTAAAAAAAAACAAATGCTATCTGAACATCTTTGCCAAGCGCAAACCAGTACAGAAGTAATCAATACATTATCGGGGAGGGTCATGCCTTTTTTGACTACAGATCTCAAAACTCCTCCGGTAGCCCCTTAAATAAAAAACGAACAGCCCCTAAGCTTGTTTACTTTGTGCCACTTAGATCTGATTTCATTGAGTCTGAAACCTAATTTACACATTCCCTGGAACATTAAATTAAGAGGAAACCACTCAAAGCAATTGTCATTCCATTGTGCCTCCAGTCTCTGACAAGACACATATAAAGCAATAATAACTAAAAAAAAGTTTTTTTTTTGTATATACCAACATTAACAAAAAGCTTACCTTTTGCAATGCACAATCCAGTATGTTAAAACACCAGTTGACGGTTGAATTGAAACTGACGGTTCGGGAGGTTCTCATCAGAAGCCCATTGCTGCTAGTCAACCGCTATTCTAGTATTAAAGATTATGGGAGTGTTTCCTTGGTTATACAGAGAAACACATTTATGCTCTCTCTCTCTCTCTCTCTCTCTCTCTCTCTCTCTCTCTCTCTCTCTCTCTCTCTCTCTCTCTCTCTCTCTCTCTCTCTCTCTCTGCCCCTATTATGTGTGTCATCACAAGTCTTGCTTAACCCTATACAAGCACTGAGCATTTTTTTTGGTCTTTTTTTCATCTTTCTGGCTGCCCACTTCACGCTGTCCACATATGTCCATTCATACTCAAACATAGTGATTTTGCACAAGGGACTAATAATCTTTAATTTATGCTATTGTACCATCAGCAGATCTATGTTTAGTTAAGCTGGATAACTAAACTGAATTTAGTTAGCTAATTAGATTGAGGTCCCTCTTCACAATGAAGCATACTTCTGGTTTCCCTGATGATAATGATTCTCAAAAGATAATGAGCTGATGCCATTGTCTCCTTCATTCTTGTCTGTCTGTGATGTTATCAATTTCAATGGCATTTTGAAACTCAGAAAAAACAAATGTGGAAATTTGATCCTTCCTAATAATTCCAATTATCTGATTCAGCCATAAAACAAAAGCTTGTCCTTAAAGAGATAGTTCAACCAAAAAATTATCCTTTACTCATGTCATTCCAAACCTGTATTATCTTCTTTCTTTTGTTCTGTGTAACATAAAATAAGATTTTTTAGAAATGTTTCAGCTGTTTTTGCCCATATTATGCGGTCAATGAGGTCCCTTCCTGGCTCATGTCCAATTATACAGTCTAAGGGGCTGTTTTTTTTTTTCCATTTCACTGCCCTGCGTCTCATGCTTTTAAAATGCAAAAACGCATTATTAACCCTTAAACACATATGGACTTATAACCATATAATAGTGTACGTATATTTTTTTTCTGCGCAATAATTGAATCTCTGTTGACTCATGTCACGTTTTGGTTTTGTTTCATGTTCTTGTTTCATGTCTGTCATGTGATCCCCTGTTATAGTCATTTGATCCTGCTATGTGTTCCACATGTGAATGTGTCGTGTTGTCATGGGTAGATTGTCTTGATTATGTTCACAGGTGTCCCTTGTCTTGTGTATTTAAGCCCTCATGTTTGCCATGTGTCTTTGTCAAGTATTGTTTCACTGTAACTACTATTGGTAAGGTTCACGTTTTGAGTTTCATGCCACGCCATGCCTTTGTTTTATGTTTGATCTTGTTTTTGGATATTAAATAAATACTGCACTTGAGTTCTTCAAACTTGCCATCAGTGGACTTACTTTCAACTCATAAGTGCAATTCACCTTCATTCTTCAAGGTTGCAATGTCTTTTACACAATGATGTTGTTTCTCTCATAATCACCACAGGCAGAAAACAAAAGAATTTATACAGCAGAACTACAGCAAAACCTGAAATGGCTCAGTGATTTACTGCACAGCAAGTACTGAACGCAATCAAATATTAGTGTCACTGTCACTTGATGGTGAATCTGATGTGAGAATATGGTTGAGATGGCGATTATGGGGCAGATGCTGAATGTACTGGGGAAATTAGATTCTACTCAAATGCAACCCTTCAAAGTTCAGACAGATGAACGGAGGAGGAGGCTCAGGTGGAGGATGAGAGTCCGGAACTGTGATCCATGGCGGCGTCGCTGGAGGGAGGAGCCATGGTGGAGGGAGTCCCGACACCACCTTGGGGATGAGCGGAGTTGACGGTGACATTGGAGAAGGAGATGGACGCGGGGATCTGGAGGGCAGAGGCAGAGCTGGAGCGACTGAGGGCAGAGGCAAAGCCTGTGGAAGGGCGGAGCTTGATGGAGCCGCAGGGGTGGAGGGCCCGGAGAGCAGTGGATGGCCCGCAGGTCCATGGCGAAGGTGGTGCCGACGGCCCGGCGAGGCCGAATGCCCGATGGTCACTCCTGGAATCGAGGGAGGAAGGAGTGTAGTTGCAGGAGCCAGGGCGACGGGTCGAGTTGGGACGGATCGCTCTGAGGCCGGACAGGGAGCCACAAGCTCCTCGCGCCCAGGAGGAGATGGCTCCCAGCAGTCCTGAGGTGTAGCCACGCCACTAAGAGGAGGTGCAGTCGGCTCACACACCTTGTCAGACACGCACAGCTCCGGCTCCGAGGTGATGTTCAGCTCGGTCACTCCAGTTGGCACTGGCTCACACACCGTGGTGAAGGCGGACGCGTTGTCTGCGGTGGGCTCATACTGCAGCTCCTCACGGTGGGATAGTATCTGTGTGGGCACTGGATTGGAAGTGGGGCTGGTGTCATCGTCAGCTGGTCCGATGATCAGCGATGAACCACAGAAGCACCCACTCCACATAGTCGATGAAGCTCCTTCGAGGACCCTCGAATATATAATATTATACACAACTGAAAACAATGATGATTAAACACACACACCAGAACTGAGTGATGAAATCAAATCTGTAACCATGGAAACAAACAAGGCAGGGAGAAATGGTGCAAACGAAAAAAGTCCAAACCGAGGTGTCTTGTAACAGATTTATAGGTACAGAGTTTTTTTTTTTTTTTTTAAAGGGGTGGTTGATTATGATTTCACTTTTCTAACTTTAGTTAGTGTGTAATGTTGGAGCATAAACAACATCTGCAAAGTTACAATGCTCAAAGTTCAAAGCAAAGGGAGGACTATTGCTTTTTAAGGACTACAACAAACGGCTGGTAGGGACTATACATGAATATCAGTCACGTGACCTCTTACGTCATCCGCTCTTTTTCCAGTTGACTGCCGCCATCTTGAGTACCTACCGAGTACTGTCTATGGTATTGACAAGCATTAACTAGCTAGCTTGCTACTATTTACAGCTTCGTACGGATACAGTAAATGGCTACGAAAGACAACATTTCGCACCTCGACTGCCATGAAAATAAACGCTACTTTAAAAAAATAATATCGTTAGGGTGTGATCCCTACGCGATACCTGATGCGTACTTCCAGCCTCTGTCTGCTGCTACCGAACTACCAATCCTGGCATTCAATGATATTATATGTTGATCTGACTATTTAAAGTGTGTATTTAAATGGTCCAGGGGCAGAACTTTTGCCAAGCGTGTAAGAGGTTCTGGGTTCTAATCCGCACTCATATTTTTTTTATTTTTTTTTTGGATCCACGCCACTGATCGCAGCGGCAATGAGCACTTTGATCACTTGATTTCAGAATCACATTTCAGCGCTAGATCGCCTCGTATTTAACAAACGAACGAAATTAATGCGCTGCTAGTTAACTGGAGATGTTTAGTTTATTTGTATTGGTACATTCGTGCCACGAGATGTTTCAAAAGTGGTGGGGAAATGTCCCACCCGCCCCACCCGCAAATTACGGCGTCTTTTTTCGTCCTGAGGTAGCCTGTAAAAGGATATTTTGGGGTCTCCTTTTTTGTTGTTGCACCCCACCGCACAACATATTGAAGGCATAGCTAGCTAGTTCCTTTGCAACTGACATGAATCAGGTACTCAAGATGGCGGCAGACAAATTTTAGAAGTGAGTGACGTCAGTGAGGAGACGTTGGTGACATCATGTGATATTCATCTATACAATATTCCTCCCGGGTTAGTGACATCACCAACCCCAGAATTTACATAAACCCCGCCCCCTGAACAAGATTTATAGATTATCAAGATTATCAATATGCTAATCAATGACTAGAAGATAACTACACATAAGATACATAAATTAATCAACTAACCATTCAGAAATAACCATTCAGAATTGTCACTTCTTCTTGAGTCTCTCCATCATTGACTCAGTTGACATCATCTGACTCCGGTTTGAACATAAAAGGCTAAATGTTTTTGAAATCCTCTGTGCCGGTAGCAACTGCTCATTTGCATTTAAAGGAACAGACACAAAACGGTGCGTTTTTGCTCACCCTCAAAAAGTGACAACTTTAACATGCTATATCAAAATATCTGAGGGGTATTTTGAGCTAAAACTTCACATACACACTCTGGGGACATCAAAGACATATTTTACATCTTGTGGAAAGGGCATTATCCCACCCCTTTAAATGCTGAAATAGTTTTTATTTATGTTTTTAACGAGAGATTCTCCAAAAGATTCGAGACACGAGCACAACGGTCAAACACTCGTCTTGTCTCGTCTAGCACATAAAAAAAGCAGCATAGTGTAATACAAAAATGTTCTGTGTGAACAGTCCCTTACTGACACAATTACAGTGTTCTCTGCCCTCTCACTTGGAGATAATGCAAAGGAGTGAGAGAATCTAAAAGTGCCCCTAATAGCCTCTGTTAATCTTTTAGAGTAGTCAAGCATTTGCTATAATTAAAGGATGTTGAAATCTCCTGAACTATAATTGTTTCATGATCAGCACTGCACATTCATCAAACAGTTCACTGCTTTGCCTTGGTGGTTTCAACGAGATTTGAGGCAGAGTTGACCTTGCCCTCCGCCCATGTCTCTGAATCATGTCCATTGAAATGACAGGATGTTGAGTGCTGCCATCCTCCTCTTGTGCCAAAGACATGAAATTCATAGATTCTGACAGAAGAAAATATTTTTTATTTTTTTACTCAAAAATCTAACTGCTATAGCTGTGAAGGACAACCGTGTAAAAATTTGAACTGCCAGAAACCATTTAATATTTTACAAAGCATCAAGGATTGATGGCTGGAATAATTAATAGTAATAATAGATATTTGTTAGAGAATCCAGAAAAAAAACACGAGAAGTCCACCTACTGTAGATTATCAGAAGTTAAATGCAGTGAGTTGCATTGTATTCCATTCATTTGCATATGATTGCGGGAGAGCTGGAAACACCAAATTTACGTGCACTAATATTTCTTTTAAGCAGTATACATTTTATTAGTTCATACATTCCCTGGGAATAAAACCCAAATAGACCCTTAAAAGAGTGAAACTGATTTATTTGTTGTGACTGTTCTACTTGGCAGAAGGAACTGAAAGCCCATGATCCATCTTGAGCAAAGATTGCAGATTTTCAAGAACTTTCATATCATGTTGCCTATAATTGTTGTGGTCTTTGAGGTAATTTCTCATGCTCAAAGCCAACAAACCCAAAGTGTTGAAAGGTATTTGTCATCCAAGTATTTAGATAATTAGAAACAGATATGCACGTTGTTATGGAAACCAATGACTTAAGAGGTGTACGCGAAAAACACAGGGTGTGAAATGACACCTTCATATGCATGAATGATGTTCAAAGCAGCTTCCCTATAGATCCGTAAATTGCATGTCTAATTGACTGTGACCCGTGTTAAAGGGATAGTTCACTTTGAAATTAATTTTTGGTATGTTTTAGCTTACCTCAAGGGCATCCAAGATGTAGGTGTCTTTTTTTCCGCAGTAGTTTCAATTTTGATATTTTTAGGTCAAACCGTTCTTGTCTGTCAGTCATATAATGCAGGTCTATGGTCACTGTCTCAAAGAGCATGCACAGAGTCCAAATTAAAACAATTCCCCGTCGTCCAAATTAAACAATTCCCCATCGTAAGTACACATTGATGGCCTAAGACACGAAACGAGCGGTTTGTGTGAGAAAACGAACAGTATTTATATCGTTTTTACCTCTTATACACAGCCATGTCCAAGTGATCTGATCTGACGTGTGCGCAGACTGGTGCATAGATATATACACTAGATGTCGCCTTAAAGACATTCGTTCCAATGAACTGCCGTAGACAAGGCGACATCTAGTGTATATATCTATTAGTGGTGCAACGGATCATCATTGATCCGTGATCCGTTCGGATCAATATCTTCGGTTCGGCACTCACGTGATCCGCGGATTGATTTATGAAAAAAAAGTTGTGCGCATGTTCAGTCCACACACAGCGTGGTCATGGCGAGCGTTATGAACCGCAGAGAGCGTGACGCCTCATTCGCGCCGCAAAACCTCCAGACGTGCGTAAACGCGTCTTTACATTGACTTCACATTGAAATCACTCGCGCCAGACGCTCTATTCGCGTTTGGTGTGAACGCAGCATGGGTGACGGCGAGAGAGAGAGAGAGAGAAAGAGTGCCTGCGAGTGCGAGCGAGCAAGGTAATACGTTGTCAAATATGTTTAAACTTAAATGAACTACATATACAAGTAGTTATGTCTCTTTGTATTAATTTGTCCTGTTATTGACATAGGCCTAATGCACGTCATTGACAAAATGCGCAACCAGATGTTCGAATAATTCGAATATGTGTTTTTTAGAGGGAATATTCGAACGTCATTTTTGAGCAATTTTGACAGCCCTATATGACAGTGGAAACACATAAAGCATTGGTCCATGTTTAAAGGAAGGAGATGCCTTTTTATGTTGCACTTTAAGTTGTTTTTCATTAATTATGTTAAAAAGAAGATATTATGCCTTGTGCACTTTAAGTTGATTTTATATATTTTAATTTAATAATTTAAAAGTGTTAATCAAATTTTTTTTTTTTTTTTTTGCTGATCCGAAAAATGATCCGATCCGTGACTCTGATCCGAGAAACGATCCGAACCGTGAGTTTTTTGATCCGTTGCACCCCTAATATCTATGCACCAGTCTGCGTACACGTCAGATCAGATGTAAAAACAAATATTGCATCACAATTGATTGTACATTGTACAATGACTGGTAGGATACAGTTTTTATTATTGCTTGACACAAATTTCAAGATTTCAATTCCATTCTTGTGATTTGATTCCGATTTTGATTCAATATTGACTACTTTGGATACATGTTTATTTTAAATTTTATTTAAAAAAATTATCTCACCTAATAAACATAGAGGGCCCAATCTGCTGGTATTATTAAAGGTTAAAAATAACAAATGAAATTAAATATAATGCAGTTTTTGTTATAATAACAATTATTTAATGACATAAGTAAAAATATAATAAATATGTAATATAGTGCTCAGCAAAATCTCCTCTCTAGCTATTTTATGGTAATTAAATGGCTTTTCTGAGGTAAATGTAACGTTATGTGACATAATTGTTCTCCTGCTATTATATATTGACCTCTTTCCGTGGTTGAAAAACACTAATTGGTCGATATTATGTATACTTTCGGTAAGTTGTACTGCATCTTTAAATAAAAAAGTAACAGATGATCGGTTAACGTGCACTTGAACTGAGGCGGTCAGCGATCTGTCACGTCACATTTACAAGCGCCAAACGTGTTTTTTCTCTGAATTTCGTAATAAAATTGACGGAATCTAAGAGCTGATAATTAGTTTAATATTAAAAGTACCTCTTTGCTCCGCAATTTTTCTGTGCGTGAGAAAATGGATGTGTGGCGTGAGAGCGTGTGAAAAGTGTCAATTGCGTGAGTCTCACGCTCAATGCGTGAGAGTTGGCAGCTAAGGCTACGCGATATATTTAAAACCATTTACAATCATAGCATAGTGCTATTGTGAAATCACAAAAGCTGTGATTCAGTTAAATAAATATATGCATTTATGCATATATATTTCCCACAGAGAAGCACGACGACGCTTTCATTATTTATATGCATGCATGTTACATGTTAAAAGTACCTCAGCTCCGTTCACAGTAAACGCTGCTCCACACAAACTCAGTGTCTGCGTCTGATGTTTGTTTAGGTTTTCAATAACATGCATTAGGGAATGCAAAAAGTCGGAGGTGGTTTGTGTTTCATAGTTGCACTTATCATTTATATATACGTGGAGTGTGTCTCGGGTTTCTCAAACAAACTGCATCTCTGCATGCTGTGAGCTTGGACTGCTTAACGTTCATTTTGGAACGCAGCTGTGCGCCATTTCACAAGATATGTAACGTAACTCATTTGTAAATCTATGCCAATACAGGAGAATACATAAATATGTTTCTAAATATGCGAAATGTTGTTCGTCGAGATTTCAAAATAAAAGTTTAAACTCTCGCTCTGAGTTTGCATGTTTTGATGTGCACATGTTCTTGTTCAAGAAATTACAGCGGCAGTTGCATTTCTATCGTACAGAAGTGACCAAATATTAAAGATTAAGTGGACATTTGAATTAAATGTTGTTTGGCCAATATTAAACAAGGATTTTTATCATGCCGTTGTGTAACAACAACTATCACCCTCTGCAGGCATTTGTTATAATACGTAATATACATAAGTTATGTTTATATTATTTTATATCATTTATTTTACATGGTGTATTTTAACAGTGTTCAATAAAACCCATATGATTACTTACTTTCAACCAATTATTATTGCTTGTTATTATATATTTGTATTTTAAGTCATTTTAAAGGCTGTTGTTCACTTGGATCTATTTTTATTACCACAATTTTTTATCCGATTACTCGATTAATCAGTGGAATAGTCGGTAGAATACTAAAATAATCGATAGCTGCAGCCCTAATTGTAATTCATTCTGTCTTGAAGGGTGCATAAGCAGCAGCAGTAACTAATTACATGCATTAAAGCAATGTATCGGAACAAATACATATTTTATTCTCTGAAAAGGTCAGTGTAAAAAAAAAAAAAAAAAAAAAAAACTTAAAAAGTGACAGCAAGAAGTAGAACTTTGAGCTGTCAGTATAGTAGTGGTATGAACATCCATTTCCCTGAATGAGATGTGTAAATGAAGAAGACAAGGGGACCAAATATCGAACTTTGAAGCACACAATTGGTTGGTTCATGTGACAGAAGGAGCTTCACCAAGATGTTGTGTACATGAAGAAAATGAGGGGGCCAAATACCGATCCTTGAGGTGCATCATTGTTTGGTTCATGTGAGAGAAGGGTCTTTTCCAAGATGTTGTGTACTGTATATTAAGAAGAAGATGGGGGGTAAATATCGATCCTTGACATAGATCATTGGCTGGTTCATGAACAAGATACCCAGAAGGATCTACCTGTAAGTACTCAAGCCTGTAAAGAAGTAGTTCCTGTGATTCGAGAAGTGTGTCCTGTGATGGGACAAAATAAATAAATAAATATATATAAATGAAACAAATATTTAAATATACAAAACCATATTTTTAAGGATCACCAGTTGAAGAGAGTTAGACATTATTTTCATATAAATATGCGTGTCATGTCTAAAGACAGGAACACACATTATATGATTTTGTTTATCCTCATACATTCATTAGATTAAAGTCCCTTTCTAAAATGGAATTATATCTTAATTTTTTTAATTTTTTAATTTTATCAGAGATTTAAGTTGTTAGCTGGTGACATACATTTTCATAGTTTATGCTTACTTAGCTAACATGCAAGTTAGGTTCTGTAGCTCAGCTATCTAACATGCAAAGTTAATTAATGAATAATAAGACTATATTATACACAATATAGCCCTAATGAGGCATTGATGATGGGAACACCTGATTCAACAGAAAGGAAAGGGAAATTATAGCTTCTTGTTTTTATAAAAAAAAGAAAAAGAAAAGTGCATTCAATTAATAAAGTTGGACACTACATGGTGTGTGGACAACCTCTTTTAATTAACAAGTATGTAAGTAAGTAACAGGCCAATGAGTTGTGCAATGATACTGATAATGAAGCAAGGTAAAAGGTCACTGATCAACAAAAGGTTGTATACTAATGGAGGTTAAGGAATTAATAAGAGCCATAAATGTTATGCACGCTATACTTTGAAAGCTATTTGCTGTTAATTTGCATAAGTCAATATGTAAACAGCTCCTTTGGTTTGATGGATTGTATAATGTTTGCAAAGCAAATCCTTCAACCAGCATGTGACAAAGGATTTAGAAATTTAGCATTGTTTAAGGTTACAGTTCATTTATGGGATTTCCAGCAGTGAACTAAGTATAGGCCTACAGCTTATTTGAATTACTTAGTTAATTACTAGTCATAGGGCATATACTGATCCACATTTTTGATCCCAGCTCATTTTATTTAGCATGATATTTAATTTTCATTATCAAATATCATAAGCATTTGCAAATGATCTGTAAAGGAGCAGAAAGCCCAAAAGCCTGAAACTAGAAGTCCTTTGTTGTTTCCACCTATTACATTTTTAAAATGATAGCTTTGTATATAATCATCAATCTCTGTAATCACCATTTTATCCTTAGAAATCACAAATAAAATGTCCATTTAATAGCTTAGTTGCTTTTTTATTATTTGCATTTATCATTGCTTTTCCCTTCTGATAGTAACAGATCTGAAGCAAATTATTGGACACATTTTTAAAAAGCACAATTATTTGCGACACAAAAATAAATGAATGATAAATAAGTAATGTCTGAACTTTTAAACAATCTATCCCCAGTCATTTATAGTTGTATATTTTATATACAAAGGGCTTGGTGTCTGTAAATGTCTCTCAGACAGCAATTCTTATGTCTGATGTTTGGAAAAGGTTGGCCTCCATATGATAAGACTATAATGATTTTATTGTTCACTGACGAATCACGTAGGTCATAACAGATGGAAATGCATAATTAATAGGCATTGGCTTAATGCATAAATGAATCTGTGTCGGTTTTCGTGTCATGACACCTACAGAGATTTTCACAATCCATTGAATTATGAATAAAGAAAAAAAATAACATGTCAAAATGAATCCATCAACCTAAACTGCAACCAAAAGGTGAGTCAGAAGCATACATATTAATAAACATACTGTTATTGTCTATTTAGCACAGTGTTTCAGAACAGAACTAGTAGTTCTAGCAGGGACAAAACGGTGAACGTGATTTCACCAAGTACAACATGTTCATGGATAAATATCTTTGTTGATCCTGGAACAACATTACAATCAACTAACATTGTCAAATAAGTATTCACAATTATTTTATTTTTTCTTGTTAAAGGGATGGTTTGGAGTAAAATCAACCTAGGGTCCTTTGCACCATGACCTCGAGCCAAACACCCCCCTCGGTGTCCGGGTTAGCGGTAGCATTAGCCGTCAGGCAAGTGTTATTTAAATAAACTCCTGATGTACTTACAAACTTTCCAATGCCTCGTTTTATGAGTACAGAACCTATTTGTACTACTGTAGAAGTTTGGTAGCCTGGGCTTAACATTGGCTCGATGTCATGATGCAAAGGACCCTAGGTTGATTTTACTCCGAACCATCCCTTTAAAGGTCTCGAGGGTTGCTTTTGTAGATACAGCATGAAAATATCTAATATGCATTTTCCATTCCTTGAAGAAAGGGCATTGTGCACATACCAATTCTTTGTAACATTTACATCACTTTCAGCATGTTTAAAGCCCTCAGGCAAACTAAGAAGCTTCTATTTTTAGATACTCAAGATGCTTATACTGATTCAGTATGAATAGAGAGTTCTGCATAAGAATATCATGAAAATAAGGGTGAAAAAACATATCTACTTATCTATGTGTTTTTCTGTTCTACTGATAGACCGAACTCAGTGTCCGCTAGGTAATGGAGGACATTAGGTTTGAAGGACTTCAAAGAACAGCCTCTGATTCACAAAATGTGCTGTACAACAAAGAGATAAGGTGCAGTTTGCTTTGCTGTTTCAGTGCTTATATGCTTTAAATTCATTTGTTTCTGTTAGCTAAAAATATGTGGAAGACTGAATCGATGCAGGACTTACAGACCTAATAGCGCCCGTAAATGCGTTAATAATGTAGGCTATGTTCTCGCTTCGATAATTCAACAGTAAATAGGATATGATGACATTGCAATAATTATTACAGTGAAAGCTAAAGTAAACTTTTAATATAAATAATAAAAGTTATTTTTATTTGGGGGTTAGTTTTTGCCACATGAAACACAAACAGTTGTAAAGCCCGGGACACACCAAACCGACGCCAAAGAACTAGCGCTGATGAAAGCCGACTGTGTTGTCGCCTCGCTTCGCCTGCGTCGGGGGAAAAGCTGCACTTGAACACACAGAGAGAACTACAGGCGACTGTCAGCTAGCATGCGCGTTCTGTGCCTGCGTGTAAATGAGACAACTGTGTATTTCTGCAGATATATTCTATATTCGTCATTCAAAAAGGGAAACCGACGCTGCAGATACACAAGCCATAAACAAAGCAGTGCGTGCTTACCGTTTTGAATATCAATCCTGCTAAACACTTTCTTGTAATATTCGCCAAGGAACACTCAGGTAAGATGACGTAACATTAGAACAGCCTTCTATCTGTACCGTTTTGACTTCTTTGCTCGCTATTTTGCTATTATTCTCGTGCACTGACTCATTCACTATTCTGAACAGCCAATCAGAGTTCTCTCTCTCAACATGTCGAATCGGCCGAAAAAAGCAGATGAGGACCAATTTCAGCTGACTGTGCGGAATACACTGAGAAAACTTAGTTGGCCGACTCACAAAAACTGCCCGACGGCCGACCGTCGGCTTGGTGTGTCCCGGGCTTAAGACTGGAAAACCTGGAAGATGCCGAGCCGTCTGGACTGTGAAACTACTCCCCGAGAAAACAAAGGACATTTCAGGAAATTAACATTTGAACTCTCTCTTGCAAAATTACCATCCCCACCCGAGACGCAATCACACTGAGTCAATCCCCTCAGTTCCATTTCTTTCCATTTGCCCCCTCTTCCCCCATCTCTTCTATCCACATGCTGAAATTCACCCACAAAATCTAAATGGTTTAATGTGAACAATTATCACACAACACTATAACTGTTTGGTATCATTTGAAATGTCTCAGTGCGACTGGTACATTCCCACAGAAGTAAACCAAAAGGTAATAAAGGATTTAAGAGTTTAGAGATATTTTGCTTTGGAGGGTGGATCCTCTGCCAATTGGTCTTTCATGCAAATTGTCTTCTGTCCTCAGTAAGGTATAAACAACCCAGGTCTGGAGACTTGAGTAATGCAAATTCCCATTGTTAGCTCATGTTTCAATTTGAAAGAGGTTTATGTCTTGGTCTGAGTATTTAGAGAGATGTTGCGGGAGGCTCAGCTCGATTTGTAATCAGATCAGCCCGTGATGCTGAATGTCCTCAGAAACTCAGCATTATGTATACTTTTTTTTCCCCTGAGGTCAGGTATGCATCTTTTACTCTTTACTTCAGAGCATTTAATGCTATATATTGATTATCTTTGGATTGATTATGCAATTGGCATGATACATTTACCTGACTAATTATAAATTGTTACATTTGACTTTATTTTGACTTACTCTGAAATGATTAACTCTAGTAGATTATGTTATCCATAACACCACAAATCTACAGTATATGCTCAGGTTAGTAACAGACTAAAACTCATCTTAGGTGGAACACTGGGGCACGCCGACTGATGTTTTAGAGCTCAGACTAAAAAACATTGGCATTTATCAATGTATACTTAGACTATAGAGGCTAATAATTTTTGTTTAGAGCAACAGAGTGTTGTTAGACCAATCTAAATAGGATGAGCCTCAACCTCTGATTATTGTAATACTATTCTAACTTAGTGTGCATGTAAGTTAAGTTGGTCAGATTGGTTCTATGGTAATGGATATGACCTTTGGTTAGATATAGTCGTACCTTAAGTAAGTGTGTTCAGATCTATGGGGACTAAATAATATATTCTAGAATGAGCAAGTGGAGTACGTCCGTCTAGACTATTAGTCAATCACCTCTGTCTAATGACCAAGACTGATGAGTTTGTGATTATGAGATCGTATACCCGGCCGGTGCGAGACTCAAAGTGTTATAGGAATCCGGATAAACTATTATACAAATGACCAATAATCAATTGGCATTCCAACCTAAATTCGAGGTCGTGATAAAATGGAGTCAGATAAAAGTTTAATTGGGATTAATCAACTTTGCCACACTGAAAAGACCGAACTAGCTTTTCGGAAACTGTCGTTGGACCGATTGGGCGGGCCTTACACAGTTCTTTTGTCACACTGACATCACTGACTTATTTGAACAGTATAAACTACTGTACATCCAGTGCAGTTCTAAAATTAATGTTTTGATGGAGACATTTGGGACATATTGTGATTCCTTAATAACAGCGAAACTTCTACTTCTCTATATTCCAAACCATGATATCTGACTTTTTACTACACTAAATTTCATGGAGATGTATACAGAGGAGACACTATAGCAATGTCCAATTCTTGAACAAAACATCCTTTTGAGACGATTCTTTTCAATGAACTGGTTGAACCGGTTCACAAATCACATTGAATGAGTCATTTGTGAATTTGTTTGATCGAGTTGCAATAGTCAACGGCCCTGTCCCCAATGGCACACTTCATGTGCACCTGTCCGTTATGTCCACAAGTCCCATTTGTCATAAAGAGTGCCCGCAACAGACTTCTTCCCAACAGTGAAAGCGGCATTGCGTCATGAAAGTGAGGTATCGGAGGAAGGAGGAAGACCACAAGGGTTTACGGTTCCATTTGGGACAGGAACAACAACGCACTGATTCAATGATTCGGTCAGATCGAGCCACAAGATGAGATATTTTCAGACTCAGAATAAGACAAAAAACTAGAGCAATATAGACAAAATATAGACAAATATAAGCAATATAGACAAAATTTGCAATAAGATTTGCAAAAAAAGTGCTGGTTGGTGCTTTGCAGTAAATAATGGAAATAAAATACTTGCATTTCTTTGAACTCTTTTCCCCACCATTGACAGAATTTTCCGTCTTTACATGTTTTTACTGTTATATGGTAGGGGGCGCTATACCAACTTCTGAGAGAGTACAGAATCACTGGATCAAAACATAGGCAAAAAAAGAAGCAGAAACAAGTTGATGTTGATGCAGTTCGATGCTTTTGAGGATGAAGTAGTATTTGCATGCATATGAGACAAGCTGAAGTAAATGTCACAATACCAGTTCCCATTTAAAGATAATAGATAATGCCTGCTACAGACTGTGTGATTTCAGCAATCCTATAAGATCATTACAAATCACACTGTACGATGTGGATATAATAAACTTGGGTACGACTATGACTGTATGATGATGACACCTGTTGAATCGTAGGCTACGACACAAGTTAGTATAGAAGAATATAACAACATCAGCATGTACTAGTGGTGAACAAATAGAGCAAGATGAATTGCACTTTGGCAATTGTGGTTTTTAAAATTCCCACTTCTGACAGTAGTCTTCACAGTAAAGAAAGCTGTGCGTCCTTGAACACTGCCTAAAGCCATATAAAAACAGGTGAATTTAGCCAGTTCTTACCATACATCACTTACTTGAGTGTACTACTGAGACTACAGGTGGAATGAAGACAAACATTTTGGGATTTGCAGTGACATTCCTCAGATAGGCTTGTCAAAGTCCATCAGGATGATGTCAAGGGAAGGTTAAACAGGACAGCAAGTCCAGAGACACAGTGGTTGGTCTTCTAGCTTTGTTGTACAAGCAATATGGACATCTAGACCTTGCATATGGACAACCACAATACACATTGAAACTAAATTGAATCATTTAGCAGATGCTTTTATCCAAAGCAACTTACAAATGAGGAGAACAATAGAAGCAATCAAACCAACAAGGCAGATTAATGGGTAAATGCTTACTTCAGTAACTTCAGTGTTTACTTCCATATGACAGCATGCTGCGTGCCTTCTTCTTCTTATTCTTTTGCGCATGCAAGTTAATTTGGGACCGTGAGGAGTTCACATTTGAATCTGATATTGGCCACATTTAAAAAATATTATGTGAACAGCCAAAAAAAAAAAAAGGTAAATCATATCTGAGCAATAAATCTAAATTGAGCACTAAGGCTTGTAGTGTGAACGGGGCTTAAGGCTTGCAGTGTGAACATAGCCTTACAGTATTTACAATGGCAAACACTGTATAAAGGTCCTAGATCACATCATTTTCACAACTCACAACAGTCAAAACTGTTTTGTGGCGTTTTTGTCAACTGAAGATTTTTTTCCGGAAAGACGTTTTGTCAACTGAACAATTGGTATGTAGTTAAAGAACTGTGCAATCCATTGAATGCAGTGTACTTCTATCCCTCACAGCCACGTTTTCATTCCTGTCAAAAAAATAAATATGGCGCTGCCGCTACCCTGACTAAGACGGTCTATAGTTGCTTTCATTACGGTTATTAAAAACACGCACACTTATTCACCTTTTTAGGGCTGCACCAGTCATTTGTCAAGTTCTTACTTAAATTGGAACGTAAAGTCCACACTAGAGACTGAGTAACTACTAGCTAGTTTGTAACTAACTTTGAACTTTATTTGGTTGCACTATTTGTCCTTACGTAGAGTAGGTCGTAAAGTCTATAATATGAAGTTTTGTATTTGGATAATCCAATAGCAGCCTTCAAATGCGCGAGCAGAAGTTGTTTTACATGCTGTGAATTTCAGTTTTTCCTTCATTCAAACTTTTCGCCTCACGTAACTAACAGTAAAAATACCACTTTTTCCAGAACTAGGCCGATACCGATACTTTCATTTTTGGTACTCTCCGATACCTGTATGTTCATTGCATTTGTAATTTTTAAATGTATTAGATATAGAAACCAAAAGAATATGAATCATATTCATTGGTTTAGTTAGTTTTACAAATCTATTTCCTTCAGTTATTTTCATGCTTAATTATGCCTGTTAAAATGTATGTACAAGCTTCTATTACTTTCACTGTTCATTATATTGCTCTATCATATTTTATCTTTCATATAATTGCACAGCACATATTAAGAGCTGCTTCAGGGCTCAGTAAAGGAAAAATTCTACTGGCCTGGTTGGGTCAATGGTTCAAGTGTTTAGATACCAGTAAAATATAACAATTCTCAAGTACAATTTTGATCCTACAGCAAAAATGGTACAGAATTTGAATAACGTAATCAAATATATTTAACTTATACAGTGAAAACTATGCTGTTATTTTACACTTGATTACGTTGAATCAACGTTGATGAATCTTTATTCTCAACCAATAAAATAAAAATTTCCAGCGATGTTTCTGGAAAAGGGATGTACGCTCGACAAGCTCGCGCTGTGTGCTATCGGTTGTTCTTATCAGAGCATTTTTATGAGTACAAGTACGAGTACACGAGCGGGCCAGATACATATACTTGTATCAGTATCAGTGCATCTCCAGTAAAAAAAATTTCCATTTATAGATACTACTCAATAATGAATATATAATAGGTTTTTTACATATAAATAACATTCAGAAACTATGGTCCATAATGTTTGAAATGAATAAAGATCAATCAATAAATAAATACTGATACAAAAAATAACATAAGAAATTGCATTTATTTAATTTTACAGATTTTATTTGACATGCACAACATGGAACGATGCACAGCACAGAGGTGCGTTATTTAGGACGGGTTCGTGTGGAAGAGCGGCTATCAAAGTAATTTATTCACATGATGTTCTCTCTCTTAAATGGTAAGCAAGTGTAAATGTCAGCATTATCATATATGTCTAAAGTATTGAAGTCTGTCGGGTAAAACATCTCTCTAACCTCTGTTCCCTGATGGAAGAAACAAGATGTTGATTGACTGAAACTAGGGGTCGCCCTTGGGAGCCCCAAATACCTCTGAGACTTTGAGAAAAGGCCAAGGAAAATTGGAGGGTGAAATCTGCATGCCACTCCCCCGACATACGGGTATAAGAGGGAGCCAGCGTGCATCACTCATTCAGATTCGTGCTGAGGAGCCGAGACTGTCCCGGGCATTTCAGCGGTCACTTATTGTGGCAGGGGTGAGACCACGTCTCGTTCCCTCCATCAGGGAACGGATGTCACAACAGTAACCGAGACGTTCTCAATCTGTCAGTCACTTTGATGTGGTGTTGACTGACTGACACTTAGGGGTCCCTTACGGAACAGAAATAAACGGGAATATACTGCAAATATAATGCGATATATTACTTATACATTTCCATATATGGGAAACTAGTGCTTACATTTTTCAATATACTGCAATATATGCATAGACCATGTATGGCTATCAATATATATCAAATATTTATAAATGAAGACAAAAATAGCATTACTTGTAGTATTCACAAAGTTTCATCCTTTATTGTGTACATATATTGCACATACATGTTCCCAAATGTAAACTGTATGTTCCCAAATGTAAACACACACACACACACGCACACACACACACACACACACACAAACATTCACAGAATGAGTTACAACAGATTTCTAGTTTCAAATTCTTGAAAAGATCGTCTGCAGTCAATTAATTCGCCTTTTTTAAAGACCAAAATATTCTCAAAGTTTTCCAGTCTGATTTTAAAACTCTACACAGCACAGAATTTGCTCTTTTAAATTTTTTTTTTAATTATATATTTTTTTAGCTACTGACTCTGGTGATTGTGTTATTCTTGTGCCTCTTGATATAACTGCTGCGTTTGACATTGTGGACCATGAAATCCTGATCACTCGTTTTGAGCGGTGGGTGGGCATCAAGGGCATAGCACTGGAATGGTTCAGGTCCTACTTGAAATGTCGTTCCTTCTGTGTCAGCTGTGGTGACTCTGAGTCCTCCTCTTCTCCTCTCTCTTGTGGGGTCCCTCAGGGTTCAGTTTTAGGCCCTCTTCTCTTCTTTCTTTATTTGCTGCCACTTGGTTCAATAATTGGAAAGTATGGCGCGGACGATAGCCAGATTTATGTGCCTCTTAAAAAGAATGACACTGTTAGACCGCTACTCGAGTGTGTTGAAGATATAAAGGCCTGGATGGCTCTAAACTTTTTTAGTTTCAATGCACAAAAGACAAAAGTGATGGATTTTGGTGGCACTAATGGGACCCCTCCTGTTGATCTGGGTGCCTTGGCCCAGTACACCAAGCCAACCATCACTAACCTAGGGTTTAAAATTTACTCTGACCTTAAGCTCGATAGTCAGATGAGGGCAGTCGTTAAATCAAGATTTTTTCAATAGAGGCAGCTGGCCACAATAAAGCCATATCTTCAGAGGCAACATTTTGAGACAGAAATCCACGACTTTGTTACCACTCGGCTGGATTACTGTAATGCACTGTATGTGGGGGTTATTGGGTCTTCTATAGCCCATCTACAAAACGCTGCAGCGCGGCTTTTAACTGGAACACGTATACATGAGCACATTTCGCCCATGTTAGCCTCACTTCACTGGCTGGCCATACATTTTAGGATTCAATTTAAAATTATTTTATTTGCTTTTAAATTCCTAAGCAGTCTTGCCCCACCCTATATTTCAGAGTTGCAACTTCCTTACACACTCACTCGTTCTCTCAGTTCAGCTGATCAACTGCTCCTGAATGTGCCCAAAACAAAGCGTAAGCTCAAGGGGGACCGTGCTTTTGCTGTGGCAGCTCCTAAACTGTGGAATGATTTGCCTCTGCCCATTAGACAAGCCTCTTTACTGTCTGTTTTAAATCTCCACTGAATTCGACTGCTGCAGGATGCTGAGGGAAAATCTGCGTCCAGGTTTCGCCAATCCAGGGAACTCTCTTAAACAATAAAAGCGCATTTTATCACTTCAGGGAGGGGAAAGGTGCTGTGTGCAAGCGGTACACCCAGCTCGTTGTCTGTAACTGTTCATACCCAATAGCACATGGGACGGAACTGGCTCAACACAGAGCCAGTGTATAAAATCCCACAAAGGTATTGGATGTCGCCCAGCCTGCTGCTCTACAGATGTCTGTTAGAGAGGTGGCATTGGCTAGAGCCTAGGAGGATGCAACACTTCTCCTGGTGTTTGCACACACTCCTAAATGGCACGGCATGCCTTGGGCCTGGTATGCCAAGGCAATGGCATCCACAATCCAATGAGCCATCCTGTTTGGAGACAGCCTTACCCTTCTGCTGTCCCCCAAAACAGCCAAAGAGCTCCTCAGAGCTTCTGAAGCTCTGTGTGTGATCCAAGTAAACATGTAGGGGGCGTACTGGACACATCAACGACAAGGCTGGGTTTGCTTCATGCCAAGGCAGTGCTTGCAAGCTCACCACTTGGCCCCTAAAAGGGATAGTGGAACTTTCACATCAAGTGAAACACGTAAGAAAATAGCTTACTCTGCATTGCTACATAAGGTGAATAAATGAACTCAAATGAAAATTGTTTTAATATTGTACAAAACTCAATCAGCACCTAACACTGTGTCCTGACCAGACGCAATAAGATTCCAGCGACAAGCAGTTTATCTGTCTACAAGAAGAGTAGGGTCAGGTATTTGTGTTTAGGCAATAAGCACTGTGATTGACATGACAATGCAGTGGTTCTCAAATTTTTTTTGATCACGCTCTAGAAAATCTAGTTGACAAGTCAACTGTCTGAAGAAGAACAATTCAGTGGGATTGGCGTTTGGTGCCGATTTACAAAGGCAGAGCGCCAACCGCTATTCACGCACTTGAACACCGTTGCAATGGGTGTTTTCTGGACCAAAGATATCTGTAGTAAGCTAGTATGATAAGCTAGTACGAGATGTGACAAAATCAATCAAAAATCAATTCAATTCCTGTTTTTTTCAGACTCCCACTGTAATCGATGGAAACGCCAAGATTCCATACAAGATCATTGTCATACTTTGTATGTTGTTGTTCCAGCAGCGACAAAGCAGACATAGAGAGTTTCTAAAAATAGAGTCTCTTGTCGCGTCTCGCCGTCACGGCTGGTTAAAATATAATTTAACGCATGTCGCTTCGCGTTTGGTTAGGACACGACCATTCTCACAACTAAATAAGTAATTGCAGTCCTGACCTAAAGAATAGCCTGGGACACTATATCTCCCAGAAATGATTTGTTAGCATTAGCAAAGATCCCTACAGTGTTTCTCCTATTGGAGGTTCAAGGTGAAAATTTTTAGGCAAATTGTATTTTTAGGGAAGATTTCGAAGGTAAACTGAAGGTTTTTGACAGTTTTGTATTTAATCTAATTAATCTGTCTACTTGTTGTATTATCTTAGTTATGTAAAGCTGTTGACACTGCATTACAGATACGTTTTCCAAATTCCCAATTTCACCCATGTGTTATGTACAAATGTGCAGTTTTGTTCTGCTCCTAATTATAATTTGTGTTACACAGCACTTCTAATGATGGCAGTAAAAAGTGTTACACCCATTGATCTTTTTGTTTGAGGTTTTGCAAACAGGAAATGACATGGGCAAGGCTGTCTGAGAGATGGAAATCCACTTTGACTCAAGTCTCCAAGGTTAGCAAAAAAAGCGTAACGCTGCAGATTGCAAGGAAGGAGACCAGAGGCCGTTCTTTTGAATTGATGTCAATGGAGGAGATAACAATGGAGGAAAAAAACAGCTGATCATTTATTGAATCTTCAACATGTTTGCTCTTAAAAAATAATTTTGGATTATCTATTTTAAGAGTTTATGGTGGAATAAAGGCTGATTAATAAGAAAAGTCAAAGATTTCACAATTTCACAGCCACAATTTTGTGATTTTTGTGACTCAGTTTACAGCACTTCTCATTCATTTCTATGGTTTTCGCAAACTGTGAACAGAACTGTGAATGAAATTCAATGACTTCAAGGCTGTAAAGTGATTGGTTATCAAGGCACACATGATAGTAGTAGAGCCATGGACCTTCGTATCTCCTAATAATAATACCATCTCTGATGGAGAATCCAGATCTTGAGCTTCATGTTTCGACTACTGCTAATCTGTGGAGGTATGCTCGGTACACACTGTATGATTTTGGTCTGTCCCAGATGAAAGATGACCAATAGTGGTGATTTCTGTGGTCGTGGCTCCTAAACGGTGGTCGTCGTACAGTGAAAGAGGCTTGTTGTTCATGGTCTTTCAACCAAAGATAGCCTGCGATAATTTTCTGACAGTGAGTGTGTTTACATACACCCCTCATAATGCGGTTATAATGGGATTTTTGCAATATTCCGATTAAACTTTACCTCATGTTAACGCAATACTTCGATCAAAGGTGAGAAGTTCTGCTCGTGTCATGTAAACATCTTACTGAGATAAAGATCTTACTCTGATTATTAGAAATAATCGCATTATTGGTGCGCATGTAAACGTAGTCATTGTCAGGAATTTAGCATGATCATCTCTCAGGGCCCTATCTTGCACCCAGCGCAATTGACTTTGTACACCGATGCATGTATCATTCCTATTTTGCACCCGATGCACAGCGGACTTTTCCCTCCACAGACGCACGTCGGTAAACTAGCAAATGCATTTGCGCTCCCGGGGGCAGTTCAGCGCAAAGAGGAGGCGTGTTCCGGCGCAAACGTATTTTGCAGGTTTAGAAAACAATTCGCGCTGCGCATGTTATTCATATGCTATTTTGAGGGCGCATGCTTGGCCATATTCAATGTAGCGTGTGCACAACACGCATACACTTTGCTTATCTCATCTACACACAGACGCAGCAGTTCTCATTTTTAGAAAACCATACATTATTACAAGGAAAAATATTACCACACGAGGGAAATCATTGTTGTGTCCAAGAAGATGTGAAAAAATAGGCATAAATCTAGCTTTTACCCAAATTATTACACGCCTGTTTAACCGAAGCTAATTTGGGTGTGTTTCTCCATCCCATACAATGTCACTTCTCTGTGTTTTACGGCCCTGACGAGAACGTCGGTCTCCTCGGCTGTGAACCGCTCCTGGCGCGCGTCTGGCAAATCCGCCGTTATAATAGCAATCCGCCATGGAACAAGCGCGCCTGCTCTTAAAGGGAATGTGAGATGTCGCTCTGATTGGTTTATTTCACGTTACGCCCAAACCACACCTATGAGTAATGAACCTACTTCAGACCAACCCATTTTAGATTTGGGCGCAAGAGTCATTTATCCCGCCGGTATAATAGCAACAGCGCCCGAGACCCGCCCACAAAGTTACTTGCGTTTCGCGTTTGATACTTGTGTTTCAGATCGTTAAAATAGGGCCCTCAGTGTGTTTGCTGCTACGACCTACGTCTACTGACTAGCCAGTAAAACTGCAACATGCATCGGTGTATTGATCAACACGACATGGCGCTAAAACTTAAAACTACTTACCTTAACCCTCCGGGGTCTGAGGTGTTTTTGGGGCCCTTGAGATGTTTTGACATGCCCTGACATTTGTGCTTATTTCAGCTACTTAAGGTTAAGCTGCAAAGCTGCCATGCCAAGTTGTAACGCTTTTCCCTAACCATGACCGCGTCTCCTCTTTCGCTTCCTCCTCTTTTTTTTCAGTGCACATTGAAAACCACAATTGCCAAAGTGCGATTCATCTTGCTCTATTTGTTCACCACTAGCACATGCTAATGAGGTTTTATTCTTCTATTCTAACTTGCGTCGTTGCCTCTGATTCAACAGGTGTCATCATCATACAGTCTACATACAGTACATGTCGTACCCAAGTTTATTAGATTCATGTCGTACAGTGTGATTTGTAGTGATCTTATAGGATTGCTGAAATCGCTTATAGCAGGCATTAAAGTGTAAGTTTGCCAGTTTTCAACCTGCTTTGTATTGTTACAATATAGTATATGTAAATGAACAATGTTTACTCTTTCTCTGTGCAACCTGGACTGAGAAATTCCAGTTTACTTGTCAACAAAAGTGACAGCTATTTTCAAAGCTCCAGGGCTTTTGTAAAAAAAACTACAGATTTTAAGTCTTCCACAAAGAAACTTTCAGTGAACAGTTCTTAAAAAAAAAAAAAAAGTTTCTTAGTTTGATGCACATTCTAATAATGTGAGGAACCGTTGTCCACCATAAAGAACCTTTTGTGGAATGGAAAGGTTCAATGGACGTTAAAGTTTCTTCATAGAACCGTTGAAGCCAGAAAAGAACCTCTTTCAGTGTGTACAAGACAAGGCGCACGAAAACATTCATGCAGAGTTCATTTCACCTTTGGTAAGACTTGAGCATGCAAGCCTCACAGGCTGTATCAGCGCAATCACAGGATGCTGAGCCTCACGCGCTTCTGAAGACGATAACGTTTCCCTTTGACATGTACGCAGTTGCTGTTTCGCTTCGGGCGTGCGTCTGCATGCGATTCTTCCTCTGTATATTCAGAAGTCGAGCCCGCCTGCCGCCAACTCATTTTCCTTCATGAGCCTGCGAGACCTGCTCTGACCTCCTCATCTCTGCACTCTGGAAAAAAATAAATAAAAATAGACAGTTTTGATAGTAATAGTAGTTAACAGTTTAATAATAGCTTTTAGTGTTTGTTTTTTTCCGTAAGTGAATTTCAGTTCTTAGCCATTAGACATGTCAAGAATTCATTAACTCAGTTAATTCATTAAATCAGGTAGCCATCTCTGTGGTTTTCTGTTTACACTACAAACAACACCCTTATGATCAAACTGAAAAAAAAAAAAAAGTCTAATTCTGGTATAAAACCATAACCTTGTAACCTCAAAAATGTGCCTCAAAACCACAATAATGCACAGTCAGCAGATCTAAGAAAGCTAAAGAAAACTTACATTGTTTAATCAGCATTGCTCTGACTGTCTTTAAGATATTGTTTCATGTACTTATTTATTTAGTTGAGGTCAAAAGAATATGACTAAAATTATCAAACATTAAGAAAATAATGCCACCAAATGACACTGCTGCAGCCTGGAGGAAAATACCCGTTAGCATTGTCATCAGTCATTGGTGTGGTGGAGCACCAGCTATTCTATTTCAAATCCGTTGTCTTTGTTCATGGGTCTCAAGAGACTAAGGTTTGGCTGGTTGGCGTGGTCATGTTGACCCCTGCTGGTAGATTCTGTAACTACACCAAAATTGACAGTTAGGCTATCCAATGGATCTGTGTATTTTCTTATAAAAAAAATAAATAAAAAAATCCAAGATCGAAACCAAACTTATTACCTCGATCATTTATGCAAAGTTTGGTTATGGATTAAAATAGCTGAAGTAGTGTGCTATAAGTACTAAAGTATTGTTTGTGGAGAAAAAGGGCTGACATTTTGTTTAAATCCCCATGGGTTTGGAACGAGTTGGTGTTAGAGAAATAGCATTTTATTAAAACTTTGAAAAACTTTAAATTACGACTGCAACACGCGAACTGTTACACGTGAAACTAAATAATAAATAATAATAATGTGCCGGTGTGCCAGGGTCACGACAGGACTCGCAGACGTAATGACGTCTCGTGACGTAATGACGTGCGGTGCTACACGTTAGCACTTGCTTCAAACCTCCACACTGACCGTCACTACTAGTCTCACTCACCACCACAGTGACCAGAGCAGTCCAGCAACATTCCTCAGCAGGTACTACTGTATCTTGTGCTTTCTTATCAATCCGTTATTCGGTGTTTACTGTTTAATATAAATCTCTTTGCATTCAATTGCCGTTCGGCTCGCGGAAGCGCGAGACTTTCAATGAGTTTGACTCAACACTGGAGTTTAATTTAATAAGTTACGCTGCTCATATAGACAACAGCAGGAATGCAAATGACAAAATTACGAATTATAAACTGTAAAACCCTGCGAGATTATGCATGATTTAGTTGTGATAAAAAAAAAAAAAGAAAAGTTTTAGGTGATTTATTTTAGTTCATTCGGTCCAGCAGTATTTATTTTAGGTGAGTATGGTTTAATTGTTTTTGATACTATGTGTGCATACAATACTTAAAATAAATAGTTAACCCAAAATAAAATTTCTGTCATTATTTAATCATAGTACATGTCTTTATCTGTAATGTTTTTATTGGACATTGTAGGTGAACAATTCCTTTATCCTCTTAGTGTCATTGCTCTTGATTTGCCAATAACTAGGCTATTTTCCCCCCATCCTCAGCAATGTCAACAAAGGAATCAAAGCCAAATCTCAGCGATTCCCAGGTGACAGAGATTATCAAACGTCTCTATGGGTTGACCGTGTCCGTCATTCGACCGTTGCCCGGTTATGATGATCAGAACTTTTACGTTTCCCCCAGTGAGGGTGGAGAATATGTTTTAAAGGTTATGAACTCAGCAGACAGTCACAACATCACTCTTATTGAGTTACAAACACACTCTATGAACTTCTTACACCAAAGAGGCCTTCCTGCCCAGACCGCTTTTCCCACTCTGACTGGCCAACTCATGAGCTTGGAGGAGTTTGGTAAGAGGACCTGTTAGTTATTAATTTCATTAAATATTAAATCATAAAATACCCTAAGGCCTAGGGCTGGGCAAAAAAATCGATTTTTCGATTAATCGTTTTTTAAAATGTGGTCGATTCAAAATCGATTCTCAAACGCCAAGAATCGATTTTTTTCCATCTTTATGTATTAGTTTTCCTCCACTGTTCATAGGCTTGCAAACTCAATTTTATAGCTAATGCTGTGAGATTTTATGGTAGTTTTATCTAAATCATAAAATAACCTCAATTAGTGCTGCACGTTTAATCATATCACAATCGCTATGACAAGCCTATACGCAATTAGGCTATATGACCAAAATGCTGCCAAAATGCTGTCGTGACTGTGACAGAAAAACTTGCGATGATATCGTGCGTGCGCACAAGACAGCACAAAATAGAATTATCTTTCGCGCTTGAACGAAGAACACACACAATTATGCCAAAATGTATTTTTGTCGAGTATCTTTATAACATAAGAGCAGTCTTATGACGAACGTGAAGAGTTGTGCCTCGTGAGAGAATGAGTCCGCGTGTGAGTTCCGCGTCTCTGTCAACAGCGGCTGGTCTTAAAGGGACAGTACACTGTAGCCACTAATTATCTCTGTCATTTAAGTTAATCAAAGAACAAAGAGAACAGAGAAAAACACTCACTGCTCTTGAATAAAGAACTTTTGTAACTTTGATTAGTCAATATATAATTTATAATTAATGCAACACAGACTGTTTGATCATTTTATTCAATTTCTGTATGGCCTAGCTGTTAGACAGGAAGGGCACATATTATATTATATGCAACGTTTTTATATGTGGGTTTATGTGAGGATTGTTAACCTGTTTGATCAAGACATGCGACTGTTCTGACTTGTCCAATTTTCAGCATCAATTTTTCATCTTGCATCAAAATCCTGTCTATTCTTTGTATGCATTTGAAATATAGAGTTGGGTTCTGTTTTAATGTACCCAAGTGTACCTAAAATAAAAAGAGTTTAATATACAGGTTTGTAGCTCTTAATTTCTTTTTATTAATTAAACACTTGAAAACTTTCACTTTTTTTTCTTTTCTTTTTCTTTTTTTAATAAATATAGGATTTGTATTTAATATTCATTGAGTGAGTCGAATCGAAATTAATTTCGAATCGAAATTGGAAAAATCGAATCGAGAATCGAAATCGAAAATCGAATCGAGAATCGAAATCGAATCAAATTAGAGCTTGCGAATCGAAATCGAATCGAATTGTAACATCTGAATCGATACCCAGCCCTACTAAGGCCTGTTGTTAGTGGTTTTAAATGCCTGTTAAATGTGAGTAAATGGGTTTTTCGGAAAGGTGTATGGATTTATATTGTAAATCAAATGCTAATTAACAAATGTTTTATTTATTTTTCTGCTATCACAGATTGTGGTTTTGGCATGCAGAAATATTTAGTGCGCTTACTTGCCTACCTGCCTGGCACTACCATAGCCAAGATTACCTGCGGTCCTCAGATCTTGTACGACGTTGGAAAAATGGCCGCCACGTTGGATACAGTTTTACTGCAAGTAAAATCTTTCATTCCATTGTTAAAGGAAAACTGCTCTCTCATTATTTAAACATTAAGTTATTTCGTTCACGGGCTGTGTTTCCTAAAACCATTGTAAGCTTAAGTACCTACTGGTATCAGTACCAAATGGTAACCTACAATTATTACTTTAAAGAGCTATTTCTATTAGATTAAACCCATGTAAAGTTGGTTTGGTGGTATAAATGCCACCAGAATTCCAGAATCAGACTTAATATCACTGATTCAATATTTAGGTTGAATCAGTGATATTAAGTACAATTTTTTGACTTAAATAAAACCTGCTGTTTAAGGTACGTTTACATGACAGCGATGTATTTAAAACAGGAACGTTTTTACTTCGCATTTTTCGCATAAAGACAACAGCGTTGTCAAAATGATCCCCGCTCACACGGATCGACAAAACGACTAAAACGTTGTATTATTCATGCCAGGCCAGTAGGTGGCAATGGCACTTTGTAAAGAAACGCTACGCGCCTATAGACTGAACACATAATACACATCATGCGCATGACGTCACTGTTTTCACAGAATCAAGTTTTTGTACTTTACACAGAGACGGTAACGGAAAACTTGCACTTTGAAACCCGTTTTTTAAAAGTTTGTGTTTTCAAGGCCCCCAAAACGCCATAGTCGTTTAAATGAACGGCCAAAACACGTCACATTTTTTAACTAAAAACTGAAAACTTTTTATGTGTTAACAGCTCTTTAGTTGTTACCAACTTTTTTTTGTGTGGCGTTTTTGGCATTTTTGCCTTTTATTAGAAGAGGACACTAGCTAGACAGAAAGTGAGGTGGGAGAGAGGGGGACGGGATCGGGAAAGGTCCACGAGCCGGGACTTGAACTCGGGTCGGCCGAAGCACAACAGCGCTACATGTCGGAATCATCTTAGAGTTACGAGCTGTTGATGATTATTAGTGCGCTGCTGCAGTTATGTTATCAGAGTGTGCGCTTCAAAGCTAGATGTATTCTGATTGGCTGTCAATGTTTTCAGCCAGAAAAAAAATCGTTCGAATAGCGATTTCAACAATATCGTTCCTCTGTGGCGGTTTAGTTATAGCTGTGATGTTGAGTCACATTTAACCGATGCTCTGCAAAATTTTTTGCAGTTTTGCGTGATTTCCCCACGCAGCTTTTGCTCATTTTCAAGATGGTCACGTTATTTCGCCACATTGACTAACAGAAAGCTGCTTGGTTTGAATGTGACTTCCATATGTGAGTTACGCTTCAAAAAAATCACTACACTATTGACAACGGACCTTTTTTGCTAATTTTGCTAATGTGACTGTTTTTAAAACCTTATATATTCTTAGTGTGTCTTTTTTTTTGTTCTTGAATTTTTTCATAAGGTTTCTCATTTTATTTCCTGAATTTAGGCATTTGTTTTTGTTTATTTTTTCTTGTGTAGATGGAGCATCCAAACATCAGTTCCCTTCAGAGAGAGAACTTTATATGGAATCTCACCAGCGTTCCTCTCTTAAATCAATATCTCCATGTGATGGATGGGGACCCTGTACAAAAGGTTGTTAAAGCCGTTATTGAGCAGTACCAGATCCAAGTCATGCCAAAACTACCATTGTTTCGCAAGTGTAAGACATTATTTGAATTTAAAGTATTTCACTCCGAAGTCAACGCAGTCCTTATAACATGTTTATTGCATTGCAGGCATTAACCATGGAGACTTCAACGACCACAATCTCTTGGCGAAACCTGATGGACCGTCAAAGTACAAGATCTCCGGGATTCTTGATTTTGGAGACATGAGCAGTGGGTATTTCATATTTGAGCTGGCCATAACTATCATGTACATGATGATTGAGAATCCCAATCCGGTCGATGTCGGAGGGCCAGTGGTGGCGGGATGGGAAAGCGTTTTTCCTCTCAATGAGGCAGAACGAGATTCGCTGTATTTGCTGGTTCTGTGTCGGTTTTGCCAGTCCCTGGTTATGGCCCGGCACGCTGTGATCCAGCAGCCAGAGAATGAGGAGTACCTGATGATCACGGCCAGGACAGGTGTGCAGCTGCTCAGTCGTCTTTGGGAGCTGGGTAAAGAGGAAGTGGAAAGAGTTTGGTTCCAGAGTGCAGCACAGTTCAGCCAACACTGACTGAGCACTGAAGCGTGACAGCTTGCTCCAAAAATATATGCAATATAAACCCAAATCCATCAACTTTCTTCCATGGAAGACTAACTGTGAAATTTGAAATAAAGTCAATGAGGACTGGGACTGTCAAGCCCCAAAATGCCCCCCAAAAAACACCATAAAAGTGGTCCAAAAGTATTTACTTGCAATCAATGATGATGTCAAATGGTAATTTTGTTGGAAGGGAGGATGATATGAAACATGCACTTAAATAACATTTTCAATGTGCTCTTTTCAGTTGCTGTCGGGTGGAAACCTTGTATCTTCAAACACACTACTTTACTGGAAAATGTAAAAAAGACTGTATTTGTTTTTATAATTGAAGATGGTCAAAACTGTGCGAGGAACTTCATTCACCATAGAATGTTGGTGGAGTTATGAGGTTTGAGGATCCAATGGAGTTACGAGGTTTCGTCACACACACTTTTTTTTTTTTTTTTTTTTTTGTCAAATATATGCAAAACCCACAGAAAGACGTAAAGGGTGACCAATAGTAATGATTCTATTGATGAAAAAATAAATAAAATGAAATATGGAGATGCAAGGTTTCCACCCGACGACATGGAAAAGAGCAGTTGATAAAAGTAAGTGTCATGGTTTGGAGCAAAAAAAAAAGCATGAGTGAACGATAACACCATTTTAAATTTGAGAAAAGCTAACACTTTAATGTACACTTTTTTTCTTTGTCAAATTTTTATGAAAACCTTAAACATTAGCTGAAATGTCTACTGCACAGGATAACTCCAGTATTATTGTAGGATTACTTATATGATCCTTCAGTTTTTGAGAGAACACTCATGATGCACACAATGAATTATTAACTAATATAAAAAATACCATGCATGCCATAATTTCTTTAATAAAGCAGCAGATGTTTATTTTTTAATGGTGGACCAATAATTTTTTTTGTCAAGTTTAAGATGAACACATTTATGTTTTAAGAGAAATCTAAATACTTTTGTATTAGTTTAATTTAATCAGTGCCTTTATTTCATCCAAGAATAAAATAACCCAACTAAAAGTATTTTCTACAAAACAGGACATTATTAACACTGCACAATTCATTGAGTATGATCACTCAAGTATGATGTATGGACTGCAAATCATTATGACGGATTGTGACAAAAGGTGCTATAAACCTTTATGAACTGCTTTGTCTAATCTTACTGCTCAAGGTATGAATAAACAAACTGCTGACTGCAGCATTTTATCTGATTGGTCAAAGGTCTTTTTTTTTACGGCACATATGAAGTATTTTTGAAAGGTCATGGTTTAAATCATACTGAAAAGTGCATTTTAAAGGTCCCGTATTATGCCCCTTTTCACAAGATGTAAAATAAGTCTCTGATGTCCCCAGAGTGTGTATGTGAAATTTCAGCTCAAAAATACCCAACCGATAATTTTTTACAGCATGTTTAAATTGTAATTTTTTGGGGCTCAGAAAAACGCGCTGTTTTAGTGTGTGCCCTTTAAATGCAAATAAGCTGCTGCTGGACGACACAGGGGGCGGAGCTTCATGAGCTCGCGCTCAGTCTCTCAGGACAATTTCATCTCACGGAATGATGATAATATCAGAAACTCTAAGTAACGGTGTTCATTTCGAGTCGGACAATAATGCCTACAGAGTCAGAGTGCTGTATTAGAGATGGAACAGGTACAGTTTAGTAATTTAATTACGGTTATTATAACGTATTTGTCATCTGCTTGTATGTATCCATTATTTATTAATAGCCTACAAGTCTGCTGTTTCGGACCAGGTCCGAATGATGATCAAACATATACTGATGAGTTTAATAAAGTTTATTGTACATCACACAAAAGATGAAGCATCAGTTTTACTTCAGAAAATCACCGTAAGAGCTGAGTAAACACAGTAAGTTATAAGAAGTGCCCAAGTACATAAACGAATTTCGGTAGAGTTGAGGGAGCATTCCTGTGGGCGGAGCTTAGTCAAAAAACGGTTCTAGTGACGTCATTAAAGAAGGAAGTAGAGCAGTGGTCTTCACAATTTTTTTCATGAGAGCCGCACTGATAGGACAAAGTCAGTAGGAGAGCCATTTTACCGCAAAGTATAAATGTCACCCCTGAACATACAATATGCAATGCAATAAATACAAAAGGGTGAAAAATTTTTTTTTTTTTATTTATGATGTATCAGTCAAATTTGTAACTGAGACAAGATGATTTCCTTTAATGAAAAAAAAAAAAGCAGGATTTCCAGAAAATATTCATCCCAGAATCACCGTAAGTATTTTTTTTCTACATTAGCCAATCTTGTAGGCCTATCTAACCATCCAAGAGCACATGCAGGGCAACTCCGCAGAGACTGGATATGTTTACATGCACAACTTTTGTTTCAATCGGACTGAATTCATTTCGATTGATGAATCTGAATGTATTGTAGTTTACATGAACGCTAAACATCGTGATGTGATACATGATCGGGTTGATGTGCGTGTTTATAAGTCAAAAGATTCAAATCGGAATATGAACATATGAACCGTTGTGCCGTGCTGTTTGTATTTATCATGCAGTAGAAATGCCCAAAACCAGTCGTCTGTATGATAATCTGAAACAAGGACTGGTGAGCCGTTGTCCTGCTTCACTTCACACTTCACTTCACTTCACACACTTTATTCATCAGGAGAACAGCTCGTTCAGCGCGTCATACGTCGTCCTTTCAGTTTCGGTTTTCAGTCGATCAAGTTTTTTCATGTTCTCTCGATAAACCACCCCTTTCAATCCGATCGAAATTATTTGTAATAGAGCTGGCACTTTGAGTTTTTAAAGGGTTATGTTAAAGCCCTACTTTATTAATGTTTTTATGAAACATCTGTAGTGAATGCATTATCATATCACCGTATTATTTACCGCCATGCGAGCCACAAATTAAAGCTTGGCGAGCCGCATGAGGCTCGCGAGCCGCGCAATGAGTAACACTGAAGTAGAGGGATGTAGTCCAAACGGGCCGTTCGATGTAGGCGACTTCTGTTAAATAAAATATCTCGCTTGGCATTGAACTTTATAATTTTACAGATTATTTATGCTCTAACAGCAACATTACACACTAACTAAAGTTTGAAACATGGGATCACGAAGAACGGGACCTTTAAAGCAATCAAGTTAGAGGATTTAAAATAACTTTAAACAATCTTCTTGTTGATGGCTGATTGATACAGAACTTATGAAAACACATGAGCATAAAGGTCTTACAGCCTTCAAAGGCATTTCAGTTGAACACCTAGTGAGAAAATGTAACACATTGAAAGTTGCTTTGGATAAAACTCAAGTGGAATTAGATGCACTGACCAACCAAGCATACAGATTCAACTCCACGTGATTGTGTTGGTCTGTGTAAAAAAACAAACAAAAAAAAAACCCCTGTGTAGGTCTCAAGGAAATAACTAAACCCTTAACTAAACTGAACCCATTACTTTGGAAACGGTTTTAGACCAAGTGCTCAGAAAAAGAAAAAAAAAACTAATTTCATGCTGCTCAGATGCCAAGAAAAGCTTTACAAGCTTCAACAACAATCCTTTAGTAATACATTCTCTCACTCTCCATAAATGTCTTGTAGTTTTCACATTCTGTGGCCTTGATTTCTATTGTGTGGTAAGTGCATCTATAGTCATTCAATGTCTTGTGTGGTTCCAAAGCATCTGTTCATCATTGATGATGTCTACAGCTTGTGACCCTGTTGTTTGCTTGCTTTGGAACTGAAAAGTGAGCAGATGGCATAGAGGAAACAAGTATTGCCATATCACATAATGACAGATTATGCATAATGGTAAATGGACAGAACTGGGCTTAAATTTCACTGATGGTGTTTCTTTTGATGTGCAGAGCTACTGTCCTTTACATTAGCCCATTTACATCCAAGTTAAAAACAAAAACAGTGTTGAGTGTTCAGAGATGCTCTTCTGCTTCAAGGTTTGATGTGTTGAGCATTCAGAGATGCTCTTCTGCTTCAAGGTTGGACGTGTTGAGCGTTCAGAGATGCTCTTCTACTTCAAGGTTGGACATGTTGAGCGTTCAGAGATCCTCTTCTGCCTAAAGGTTTGACGTGTTGAGCGTTCAGAGATGCTCTTCTGCTTCAAGGTTGGACGTGTTGAGCGTTCAGAGATGCTCTTCTGCTTCAAGGTTGGACATGTTGAGCGTTCAGAGATCCTCTTCTGCCTAAAGGTTTGACGTGTTGAGCGTTCAGAGATGCTCTTCTGCTTCAAGGTTGGACGTGTTGAGCGTTCAGAGATGCTCTTCTGCTTCAAGGTTGGACGTGTTGAGCGTTCAGAGATGCTCTTCTGCCTAAAGGTTTGACGTGTTGAGCGTTCAGAGATCCTCTTCTGCCTAAAGGTTTGACGTGTTGAGCGTTCAGAGATGCTCTTCTGCTTCAAGGTTGGACGTGTTGAGCGTTCAGAGATGCTCTTCTGCTTCAAGGTTGGACATGTTGAGCGTTCAGAGATGCTCTTCTGCTTCAAGGTTTGACGTGTTGAGCGTTCAGAGATGCTCTTCTGCTTCAAGGTTGGACGTGTTGAGCGTTCAGAGATGCTCTTCTGCCTAAAGGTTTGACGTGTTGAGCGTTCAGAGATGCTCTTCTGCTTCAAGGTTGGACATGTTGAGCGTTCAGAGATGCTCTTCTGCTTCAAGGTTGGACATGTTGAGCGTTCAGAGATGCTCTTCTGCTTCAAGGTTGGACGTGTTGAGCATTCAGAGATGCTCTTCTGCCTAAAGGTTTGACGTGTTGAGCGTTCAGAGATGCTCTTCTGCTTCAAGGTTGGACATGTTGAGCATTCAGAGATGCTCTTCTGCTTCAAGGTTTGACGTATTGAGCGTTCAGAGATGCTCTTCTGCTTCAAGGTTTGACGTGTTGAGCGTTTAGAGATGCTCTTCTGCTTCAAGGTTGGACGTGTTGAGTGTTCAGAGATGCTCTTCTGCTTCAAGGTTGGACGTGTTGAGCGTTCAGAGATGCTCTTCTGCTTCAAGGTTGGACATGTTGAGCGTTCAGAGATGCTCTTCTGCTTCAAGGTGTGACGTATTGAGCGTTCAGAGATGCTCTTCTGCTTCAAGGTTTGACGTGTTGAGCGTTTAGAGATGCTCTTCTGCTTCAAGGTTGGACGTGTTGAGCGTTCAGAGATGCTCTTCTGCTTCAAGGTTTGACGTATTGAGCGTTCAGAGATGCTCTTCTGCTTCAAGGTTTGACGTGTTGAGCGTTTAGAGATGCTCTTCTGCTTCAAGGTTGGACGTGTTGAGTGTTCAGAGATGCTCTTCTCCTTCAAGGTTGGACGTGTTGAGCGTTCAGAGATGCTCTTCTGCTTCAAGGTTGGACGTGTTGAGCATTCAGAGATGCTCTTCTGCTTCAAGGTTGGACATGTTGAGCGTTCAGAGATGCTCTTCTGCTTTGGTTGTAACGAGTGGTTATTTGAGTTTCTGTTGCTTTTCTATTAGCTCAAACCAGTCTGGTCATTCTCCTCTGGCATCAACAAGGCATTTTCTCCCACAGAACTTCAGATTCTCTGTAAACCCTAGTGATGGTTGTGTGTGAAAATCCCAGTAGATCAGCAGTTTCTGAAATACTCAGACCAGCTCGTCTGACACCAACACCCATGCCACATTCAAAGTCACTTACATCACCTTTCTTCCCGATTCTAATGCTCAGTTTGAACTTCAGCAGATCATCTTGATCATGTCTACATGCCCAAATGCATTGGGTTGCTGCCATGTGATTGGCTGATTAAATATTTGCATTAATGAGCAGATGAACAGGTGTACCTAATAAAGTGTGGCTAGTGAGTGTATATATTGAAAGAAAAGCGGCTCTGGGTCTTTCTTAAAAACCAACTCTGCTGAAATTGCTTTGAAAAATGATTTAGGGCCCTTTCACACCTACCTTGTTTGGTCCGGACTTTCGGACTTTTCAGTTTGGTCCGAATCAAAATTACAGGTGTGAAACCTCCCCCGGACCACGGTCCGGACCAAACAGACGAAATTTGGTCCGACGAAAAGAGGTGGTCTCGGTCCGGATCAAACTGTTCAAAGGTTTGGTTCGTTTCTAGTGTGAAAGCATTTTCTGTATGGTTCGGACTTTCGGACCATTTACAGGAAGTTCCGGTGGTTCCCGCGTAGCATAAACAACTGAAGAAGAATATTTATGTGCAGATCTGTCAGTCCTGCCCACAGCGTTTCTTCCAGCTGATTTGCGCGCGCGCGCACACACACACACGCACACATTTGTCCTGCATCCTACCGGCGATGATTTGTTTGCACAACGAGGACGTTCATTTGGCGAATTTGAACTAGCGTCGAGTATAGTTGGTGCTGGAGGGAGTAATGCCGTAATAATAACAGCATAGTGGCAACGATAATATGCGTCTGTTCATTCATTCTTGTCAAAGTTACCCGCCGAATTGACAACACGCTGACGTCAGACGCACGTCCGTTTACAAACCAATCAATGTCAATATGCAGCCATGTAGATGATGACGACAGGACGCAAGTACGTCATGAAAAGTTCTTTAGTGCGCTCGCATAATTGCAATGTGAAACCAAACCAAAACTAACCAAATGTATACAATGTATCAAAACATGAACTTTGGTTCGGACCTTGGTGCGGACTTTCAGGTGTGAAAGGGCCCTTAGAGTATCAGATTTTGCCAGTATAGCGGTTTTATTTTGTGCTATTCATGAAAAAAAGAACGAACTTAAAAGCCGGGCTTGTAGCAACAAATGATAAATAAAACCCAAATTGGGATGAAAAGATTTTTCTTTTGTCTAAACACAAAAATAGTGTATAATTATCCAGTATCATTATGACAAGGGTTACATCAAAATGTATATGTACATTTGAGTTTCCATTGTGAGTAATTCAAGCACTGGAACAAAGTCAAGACAATCTTAATACGATAAGTAGTAACAACAATTTTAGTAATGGTGATATTCAGTCATAATGTAGTAATTGCTCACACTAAACTAATAGGAATTATGAATGAACAACTGCAGTATGTTTGTTTTACCACTAGAGAGCACTGCTACCACACATAAAGCTCAACATTTATTCATGTCAGTTTCACACACATTCTGCTGGCCACATACTTGAAGATTTTAAGCCCAGTTTTGGGCCCGATTTGCAACCTCCAATGATCACAACCGTGGTGTCATTAAAGTTATTTTACTGCCCCCAATGGAGTCGGAGCCACCCCGATCCCTAATCCCAAATATTGATGTTGCAGATGTCCGTCCTTGTGAGAGAGAGAATGTTAAAGTCACCAAAGTCAAAATGGACAGTTCTTACTCTTATGATCCTAGTACCATGCACATCATTATTTTTGTAATTTAAATGAATGTGCTTCGTAAACAAAATAACTTCCCTCCCGCTTGCAGCGACATCTATTCTCTGATCATGTGTTTACTGACACGAGGGCGGGGCAACCTGTCAATCACATGAGATCCACCAATAGCAAACCACAACCATCCAATTAATTCCCTACAGACAAAATCAAGCCCCGCCCACATTTGATCTAGTTCCAGAAGCCATTTCACTCTGATATCCGTCACAATAGGGAAGAAAAGAGTTTAGCTATAAACTCACTATAAGATATAAACTTGCGACTGCGATTTATAAAGTCCGAATTGCAAGATATAATCTCACAATTCTGAAATGTGAGATAGAAAGTTGCAATTACCTTTTTATTTCTTTGTGGAAACAAGCTTCCATAACGGGGTGATATTACAAACAGGGGGGAAAAAGTCCCATTTATCTCAAGACTGCTGGAAAGCTGCTCAGCAAATCAAATGCGAGGATGTTCTTCTGGCAGAAGACCTTCGAAAAGTAGGCAAACCAATAATGTCTTAATTTAAGAGAGGAAACAAAACTATGTACCCACCTGCATTGTACATCAGAAGTCATCCCACTTCTGAGAGTACAGAAAGGTGTTTATGCATGTAAGTTCCTAATCACGCTGCAGCAGTACTGATGGTTGAATGAATAATTTAGAATCATAATCTTTGATCTTTTGCTTCATGTATGGGCTGCAACAGTTGCTCCATAATCATCTCTAGAGAATGCTAATAAGATATTGAAAGTCTTGATGCATAATCCCCGTCTATAAATCCTCTTGATATTTGAAACAAGAGTTTCAACAAAATGTTCAAACACTTTTTGTCTCCATTTTGAATTATTTATCTATTGTTTTTATCATCTCAAATTCAACATAAGTCCATCTTTCTTTTATAATTTAGAACATTTTGTAAAATCAAGATTTAAAAAAATAAATAAAGTCTTGATCTTTTCATGAATAAATCAATGGTGCGCGTTGTTCCAAAGGAATGTTTGTAATCTTTCATCACTAAAACAATCAAATCCCAGCAAATAAAATCAAGTCCCAGTCTACAGTTTTTTTATTTTTTATTGTTGAATATCCTGTTTCACTTAGAAAATACATGACATTGGGTTACATTTAATGTGTATTTAAAGTTCCCCTGTAGTCAATAATTGTATAAAAAAACTGACATTTTTAAAAGTTTTGTCCTTGATTTTTTTTTTATTAATGCCTTAAAATAGCTTGAATGTAACTCTACACCCTTGCCTCATTTATTATATGCGGTTCTATTAATATGCAAATGAGCCCTGCCTCCACTCACTCACAGCAGCTCAGAGATCCACTCGTTGACGATCACACCTGATTGGTAGTTTTGCGACGTCAGAAACACCAGTGATTTCAAACCGCGCTTTTGAGACTGTCTTTGGTTCACTGCAGTTTTAAGGAGAAAATACTCAGCAATGGTGTATGCGTGTGACGTGACCGTCGGCCGGAGTGACTGCGGTTACGCCCACTGAGTGGCAGAAAGACTGAGCGGCAGCATTTGTTTTCAGCATGAATGCCGCAAGAAACACACAAAACACATCTAAAATGGGAAAGAGCTTTGCGATTGACTGGGGTATTGTCTGAGGTATATTTTTACAGACTGCCGAAAGCTACAGGACAGAGAAGCAAATGGATTTGCTGCAATTGAAAGAAACAACTGGACTCCAGGAAGCAAAAGGTGAATTTTCAGTTTTGTGTCAATATGCTGAATTTAGGGGTAAAATCATACCCTATATATTGCATTGTTATATATTGTATTGACAACTCATCAATTAAATATTTACCATTATATATTCTGCATAATTAGATGATTTTAAATAAACACTGACAAAAACTATACAAGTTTTAGGGCTGGACGATATGATGATATATATAACATTGAAATCCAGTCACGCAGCAGCTTTTTTGCCACTCAGTCCGGCTGTTCAAGCGGGAAAGTGACGTCAATGCATACCCTCAATTTGCACATGGTTTGTCTTAAAACATATTAAAAACATCACATAGACATATGAACAATATTAAAAGCTTGATTTTCAACACAGATTTAAGTGCCCAGATTCTTTAGCAATGGCTAAGCAACATTGTGGGAAATACTGTGACGGACACAAAGACGCTGAAACTGATCCACTTACCCTTTAATGACTGGGGCTCATTGAGTCTTATATAATTCCCTGCTCTTTGCATCTTTTCTTTAGTTTCATTGCTTAAAGTGAAAAAATGTGATATGGGAGGAAAAACTCATTTGAATATGTTAGCGTTTTCTCGCAAATTATTTGTGTTCCCCCAAGAAATTTTGTGTTTACTCTCAAAACTTTTGAGTTCTTTTCACATGAAAGCAAAGTTTCTTGGGGGAACGCAACATTTTGCCAGAGAATGCAATCAAAATGCATTCAAATATATAATTTTTCTCCTATTTCCTTTTTTCCCCATCACCATGTCCCTTTAGTGCCTCCAAAAGGGTCTGATTGTTTAAAGGAAATTGAAAATTGGAAGGGGATGTTTGTTTGTTGTTTTCTTTCTATTTGGTAATCTGAAAAAGTTTGTATATGGATCAGGGTGATCCAACCCTATTTTGTTTAAAAAAACGACACAAAAGTAAAATGGATAACTTGATCCTGGATAGCAAACATGGGATTTCCAAATGTATTCTTATCCAGAATTAAACTTTATGTACAATGGGGCCCAGCAGCATCACAGGATACGCCAGTCAGAAGACTCATCCTGCTCTCCATTAAAGCCCATCATCGTATCTGTAGATACTGACTAAAACACTGTGTGAGTTCAAAGATTTTCCACAAACCCTCTGACTCAAACAGAAACTACAATACAACAACTGTATAAACAGTACATTTGATACAGTAAATTTCAATGGCCAGAATGCTCCTCAATGACCTTATCAAAGAAAACATTGGTTGCACTTTATTTTACTGTATGTGCACTTACATGTATAAGGTAACTACAAGAGTTAAGGTAAGGTTTAGTGGTAGGTTCAGGGTTAGTACCTAGTTATTACCCAGTTATTGTAATTACTGTAATAAGTAAATTTTTTAAGTATTTTACAGTGCTGTAAAATAAAGTGCTACCAAAACATTTATTTTACCCTTAGTTTTTAGATGCCGTCATTCAAATAACTTGATGAACAAATGTTACCGCTACGTCTGTTTCTTGGTTTGAGTTTTGTTTGAGTTGTTAGCCTGTTGGTTTTGCACTGTTTCCAGTGCAGTTACTTTTCATTCAGTCACTGCCGATGTCTCGTCGGGGCAAGTTGAACCGACGTATTGGAATCTCGCTTGAGAGACCAATCAACTTTCGAGTGTAATTAAACCAGCCAATGCACATTTTATGTGACACTCTACCCCACAGCGCGGGTATAAATATGGAAGCGGGTGCATCGCATACTTGCCCTTCGCTTTGGAGGCGAGTCCTGCAAGTGTTCTGCTCTGCCAAATTCACAGACAAGTGTACTTCTACGAGTCTGCTGCTTTTCCTGGAAGGTGCCTCTCGGTTGGTGTTGGTGTGACGGTGCTCTCAGTGGAAACTGCTACTTCAAAAGAGCATTACTAACAGCTGTTTTCACAGCTCTTCAGAGAGGTTGCGCCTTCAAAGAGTTGTGAGAGTCACACAGCTGGCTGCACTATTTCCTGCTTGTGTGCCACGACCATCTCCCCTGTGCGCTTCAGCACCAGAGAGACCAAATTCCTAAAAGAGCAAGCACGGGTGTGATTTTACGTCTTTTTAAAGATGTCATTCTGCCCGTGTGTTTCTGGATGCAGTAGTCATCTAGCTCTGGCTGTCTCGCAACCACCCGGCCCAGAGTCCTCGAATGATTATTTGTAGTAATGTTGTCATATTTCTGTCTTCCTTAGTTTCCTATTGGCTGAGCTGGGGAAGTCAGGCTATAAAGCGGAAGGAGGCGGCTCTTGGCCGGAAGCCAGCTTGTTCAACGCCATTTCATCATGTTTACCTTTTACTCTTAGTTTGTAACTCTAGTTAGGAGCGAGGAGTCTCAGCTTGACTTTCTTTTTCCTCTGTTGCTGAGTATTCATTTTTGGTTACTTTTGTGAGTTGTTTGTGTTGTAATAAATACTTTATTTGGATCACGCTAGTCATTGTCCATCTCTTATGTTATGTGTCCCTTGAATCCTTGACATTTATATTAGGGACCGTAACAATCACTGTCTCTAGTGTCTGGGTCTTAAGGACTCTGTGGTAGCATTCGTAGATGCGTCATATTCTCACGGGAACATGACCATCTCGGTGTTGAGATTGAGACTCAAATACATCTCTTGAAGTCCCTTTGCCTATTCCCCGATCTAGTTCTGAATCTGGTAGCCACCAGATCCGGTCTACTTCGACTAATATGATGCGGATCTGAGGATAACAGTGAGGGCTTCACCGACGAGACCACCTCCTCGGGTCCCTCACTCCTCTTGCGCACTGCAACCATTGGAGCTTCCATGTTGAGCCGCTGGCCCCTCTTACCTTTGGGGCTCCACCCGATGAAAGCATGTTGATCGCTGCTTCGGAGGGTTAGCTGGACTCCTCTGGGGATGAAGGTTCGGCTGCGCTACCCCCTCGGGGACCGTCAGTCAGACCCAGAGTTAGCCGCTATGTTTTCCCGGGCCGCCACGAGTGTCGTGCTCGAGTGGAACCCTCCACCGTGTCCCGAACCCTCAAGGCTGGACGATTGGTTTCTTGGGGCGGGCCGAGCTGGATCTCTGCGCCCTGCTCGAGTGCCTTTCTTTCTAGAAGTGCATGAGGAGGTTATTCGATCGTGGACGGCACCTATAACTTCCCGAAACCGGTCTGGTGCCTCTTCCCCCGCACTACCCTTGATGGTGGAGCAGTCAAGGGTTACGTGGAAATCCCCCCAGTGGAGCGGTTGGTAGCGATGCAATTGTGTCTTAAAACCGCTAACACTTGGCGGGGTAATCCGCGCCTCCCTCTCGCAGGCAAGGCTTACAGAGCCTGTGGAGAGGCTGCTTCCGCTCTGCATGCCATGGTGCTCCTGCAGGTCTACCTGACCAAAGCACTCATGGAATTGCACGTGGGTAGTTCCAACCCAGGCGTTATGCAGGAACTGCGCACAGCAACAGTACTCACTCTATCTCCGTCCCGAGATTGGTTTGCAGCGATCGATCTGAAGGACATGTACTTTCATTTCTCGATTCTCCCTCGACACAGACCGTTTCTGCGTTTTGCGTTCGAGGGGCGGCATATCAGTACAAAGTTCTCTCCTTCGGGCTGTCCCTGTCGCCTCGCGTCTGAAGGCTTCCCCCAGTGAGCCTTCTCGCACAGACACTGTGCAAAGTCAGGGAGGACGAGGAGCAGGTCTTGCTAGTTGCACCGTACTGGCCCACTTTTAGGTGACCTACCCCAAGTGCTGGTAGACACTATATCCCCTCTACGAAGCGCCTTTATGCGTTGAAATGGAACCTATTCGTTGAGTGGTGTTCTTCCCAACGGGGAGACCCCCGGAGAATCCCGATCAGGACTGTGCTTTCTTTCCTGCAGCATGAGTTGGAACACAAAGCTTCAGGACCTCAGACCAGCTCTCCGTCTGTTACAGAGGCCAGAAGAAGGGAAAGGCTGTCTCCAAGCAGAGGTTAGCCCACTGGATAGTGGATGCTATTGTCTTGGCGTATCAGTCCCAAGACGTGCCTTGCCTGTTCGGGGTGAGAGCCCACTCCACCAAGGGTGTCGCTTCCGGTTTCACTTTATTTTGACAGTCCACTTTAGACATTCTACAAACTATAAGTAACTTTGCAACTACATGTCAACGAACTCTCATTAGAGTATTAGTAGACTGTTAGGTTATGGTTAGGTGTTAGGGTTCGGGTTAGTAGAATAAGTTGACTCGTAGTTGCCAAGTTACTTATAGTCATTTGAATGTCTTTTCGGGGAACATCACAATAAAGTGTTAGCAGATATTAAGCAGACAGTCTACTGATACTCTAAAGACAGTTAGTTGACATGTAGTTGCAAAGTTACTTATAGTTTGTAGAATGTCTAAAGTGGACTATCAAAAAAAAAGTGTTACCTCGCTTCCTCCTCAAGGCGCCTCGCTGAAAGATATTTGTAGAGCTGTGGGCTGGGCGACACCCAACACTTTGGGTCTGTCTGTCTGTCTGTCTGTCTATCTGTCTTAACAATGAAAAATTAAACATTTTAGCTTTAAAAATGAAGACAAAAAATATTTTAAAAAATCATTATAAAACGTGAATTGTTTCATTTGAAAAGAAATACATTTTGTATTTATTTATATAAAAAATAAATATTTAAAACACTGAAAAATTACACATTTCAGCTTTAAATATAAAGACAACATGCATAAACATAGGTGAAATGTTTTCTTGAAAAGTGTTCAAATTCTCTTTTTTATAGACAAATTATAAATAGATATTTAAGTTGAAATGACTTAAATTTAAGGCATTATTATATTTTTTTATTATATATATATTTTTTTTACAGTGTATGTAAAACATTGAAGTGTTAAAGTTTGTGAAATTGGTAGACTGATTGAATCACTATATCACACCTCCAACAAAGTTGTGTTTTAGTGTTTTTATGCTGGTTTGACGAGTTACAGTGATCTGTGGAGTGTGATTTGCGATGTCAGCGGGAAACTTGGCCTTGTGCTTAAAATTATACTACAGGAACCTGACGATTCTGCTTCGTGCCACCCGTAATTAGAGGAAACCGATGAGACCTCAACTGTGCTGTAATCCAGTACAAGGGATTGGACACATTATTTCCAGGTGTTTCAATGTGAGCTGTGAAATACATTATCACCATGGCGAGAGAGCTAAGACAGGGGGAATGGCATTTATTGGGGTGTATGTAGTGGCCTATGACCAGAAACACAGAAACCATCACGCTTCACATCACAGCGCCTGCCCTTTTCTGTTTTATATCATGTCAATCATAGAAATAATCCTAGTAAAATTGCCTGGTAAAATCCATTGCCTCATTGTCTGGAGGTATGAAAAAGAATGTTGATTCTTTCATATTTATACTTTATTCAATATGAATCTTTTTAAAACTGATTGGAATGGATTTGGCTTAACAAAAGCTTTCATTTAGATTTTCAAGGTGCAAGTTATTTTTGCATTCACATTTCAAAAGCTAACAAAGTCAGTTTCAATAATGCTTTTTTTATATTAATAAGGTACGGAACTCAATTCTACCAAAGAGAACATTATATGCAGTTGTTCCCATTTGTGTAAAATAGTAAAACCAAGAATAAAGGGAGAAAAAGAGTTTGCCAAAGCATTTGACATATTTATTTGACATATGATGTTATTAAAATAACGTCTTTAACGACTGTTAGTGTCATTATATTGTTTTAACATTAATGGAGCAACATAAATTGTATAAAAATAATTATAGTGTAGTGAAATTTTTTTTGGATTATCTTGTTATATAAAAGTGACATCAAGATGTTTTGATTTTTAATTATTTTGATTAAAATATGAAGACTTAGAGGCAAAAATGTGGGGTAAAATACCTGGAAGGAAAAGCCCCTGTGGGGTAAAATGCCAACACTATATAAATGCTTGTCAGTATTCATAAGTACACTTTAATTTCAAACACAACAGAAGTACGCTTAAAATAATTATATGATCATTAAGTCATGACAACATGTGTTTTTGCATTGCTTTAACTCATCAAAATAAGTTAAGCAATAGTTATACAAGATACAACTTTTTTTTTTTTTTAAGTCAGTTTAATGTAATTTAAGTTGAAATGACTTAAACATCCATGTTGACTATACTTAATTTAAGGCAGCGACATTTTTTACAGTGTAATTATTAATTACAAATAGTCCTATAATCATGCAATTAAGTGTCTGAAAACACATTCAATTCACACTAATACATGCTATTCTTAAAAGTACGCTAAAGTCCACTTCTTTTTCACAAGGGAGGATATTCTTCAGGATATTTATTATTAGGCCTTGTACATTTCATCAGTCACACGTTTGGAAATGATTGGATTTCATGTCATTGTCTTCTGGTGTGTACGTTTGGGCTCCTCCTCAAGCAGTTTGCAGGTGTTCAGAAAGGGAACTGTCAGTTATTTGTAATAGTTTTATGAGTGAGATGTGGCTGGTGTGACGCTGCTTCAGACAATAGCTCATTTCTGCGAGCCCTTCACACTCCCTGAGCGTCCGTAGGTGCTAACAGACTGATAGCCAACTATTGTTCTAGTGCTGAATTGGAGGAAGAATCACAATTCTCATGTTTTCTTGTCCCCCTCCACTGTACATCCGTTCCTCCCTTTCTTTCTGATTTTACTCTTTCCTTGATTTTATTACAGTCTGCATTTCTTTGAGACCCATATCTTTAGTAAAAAAAGGTTGTATTTTTTCCTTATGTCAATTCCAATTTCCATCTCCAAAAGTGTTTTTTGAGCCCTTTTGAATGGTTGATTTTTATGATGAATTAATATTTTTCAGTTTGTTATGAAAGTTACATTTCAATATGTCAAATTTCCACCTTCATTTCGATTACAGAATGCTATTAAACACAATATCTGATTTAAAATGTGGAAATGTTATTTGTGGAAATGTTACCCCTATTATAGGAAATATTTAAAAATAGCAATACAATATAGTTTTCATCTTTTTTTTTTTGTTTCAGACTCAGTCCACTAAGTGGCAGTGTCACAACATGATTCACATGTTAAACTATAACTGTACATATACGGATACTTGAGAGCGGATCAGTCATTTTTGCCAACACATACCACAGGAAGTTAGGAACAATATGTAATAACATTCATGTCTGACTGAAAGGAAGTGAATCGAATGAAGTGTCTGACAGTAAAACGTGATCTGTCTTAGTATCTTCTACTATACACTCTTGTACAAAAGTTTGGGTTGGTAATATAAAAAAAATAGGTATTAAATATTAAGTCTCTTCTGTTCACCAAGCCTGCATTTATTTGATCAAAAATACAGTAAAAACTGTAGTATTGTGAAATATTATTGCAATTTAAAATAACTGTTTTCTATGTGAATATATTTTAAAATGTAATTTATTCCTGTGATCAAAGCTGTATTTTCAGCATCATTACTCCAGTCTTCAGTGTCACATGATCCTTCAGAAATCATTCTAATATGATGATTTGATGATCAATAAACATTTCTCTCTTTGAGTACAAAGTTCAAAAGAGAAACATTTATTTTTAAATATTATTTTTTTGTTACATTATAAATGCCTTTACTCTCAGTTTTGATATATTTAATGCATCTTTGATGAATAAAAGTATAAAATTCTATAAAAAAAAACCCATCTTACTGAGGCTTATTGACCCCTTTGAACGGTAGTGTGTGTGTGTGTGTGTGTGTGTGTTGCATGAAGACAACTTAAGAATAAGATGAATTCATTTTTAAACTTAACATAAATTTAAATCTACTTATACCTAAATTTAATTATATTATATTAAATTATATTTCTTTGCATTCTGACAAATTTCATAAAAAAAAAAAAAAATCAAATAATTTTGTATCTTTTAATTTTGGGGTCAGATATGACATGTTCTTGACTGGTTTCATGTGATTCTTCATCTCAGTATTTACTACAGATTCTTTTTTTTTTTAAATAACTTTATGTGGTTTCTAAAATACACATGACATGATGAGGAAAAAAGAAGAAGAATGGTTACACTTTATTTTAAGGTGATGTTATAATTACACTATAATTACACAAATACATGTAATTAATAATAATCAACTACATGTACTTACTATAGAGTTACGGTTTGGTTTAGGGTTAGTTGCATGTAATTATGCACAATTTACTCTTATTACTATAGTAAGTACATGCACCGTGGAACTACTTGTACGTCACGTTAAAAGAGAGTGTTACCAAATTGTTCCCTCATTTAAACTAAGTCATGGCCACAATTGAACTAAAATTAGGGAACGAATTAGTGCAACGATTTTCCTAAAACGAGGGAACAAATTAAGACGTTTTGGGGGTGAATTCTTAGTTCATTGGCACTATATATTTTTCTGTTGTATGTCATGCGTGAGGCTCCGTGCTACAATACTTGCTGGTGAATTATTAATTAAAAATTGTCTGATGAAAAGCTTAGATGACTTAAAGGAGAGAGCGTGTAAATATCTAGTGTAGTGTGCGTTCGTCTGAGTGTTTGTGTGTGTGTGTGTGTGTGTGTGTGTGTGTGGATTGGGGTGAGGGGAGAACTTCCAGATGTGCTGTGGGCAAACTGCCTGTTGGGACCAAAACACAGGAACTTCCTCTGACAGCAAAGATTAATCAAAACCCAGGGAATCTTTTCATGAAGCGCATAGAAAGACAGTGAGAAAGCAAAATTTCCCCTCCCACCTGAAAGAATGCAACGCATGGTAAAGCTCACACATTGAAATACACATTAACTGCTCGTGTTGCTCATGCGATTCGTCATGATCTGTCTCAGGCTGACGTGTGAATGATGAATTTGGCCTCTGCTAATTCTTCCTAATGATTTCTTTAAATTCCACATTTTCTTTTCCTGAACTTTATCTCCTGCTTCCCATTGATAAGCCAACAAGCAAGTATTTTCTATTGCCACGGGAACAAACAAATATTAAGGCCAATTTACAGATGCCAGAGCCTGCTTTCTAAGGTTTGAACATGTCACTGATGTGTGGGCTAGATGGTTCAATCTCCGACTACATCTAGTTTAATCATGTAAGAACTTACTAAAAGGATTTTTGGTTTGAAGACCCACAAAAAAACACAATCTCCCGCCTTGGAAAGGAAAGGATATATTACGTTACTGCTGTTTTAGTTTTGAAACATTGGTTTTCCTCAGAATCTATTACACACACACACAAAAAAAATAATGTTTTACAATCTTTACAATATCTAAGGCATATACATTATTGAAAAAGACATGCAACATTTAGTGTAAAGGGTCTCCTTTCTAGTTCGATTTTTAAAGTACATTTTTGTACGATTTTAAATATTAATAAATTGTACTGTACCATTTCAAGCTTTTTCCTTTTATATATGTAGTAATACAAGTATACCTTTAGTAAGGTAAGAGGTTGGACGGTTACAAGGCTGACGGTTTTACAGTTAAAATGAAAAATACTTAACATATAACAAAATATATCTCAAATTAAAATAACAAACTGTAAAACTGACAACCCTGTTGCCTTTCTGAAGTAATTGCAACTAATATTAAAATGTAATATTTTAGTTAGAAATTGCATAACTTGAATATGTTGTAATGGTATCAGGGTGGACAGTTTAGCAAATATCCACTGTGATCTAACTGTAATAATATCAACCCTGTTACTGGTCACCCTGTTATTGACTATAGTCACAATTACAGCAAATAATTACATTATTTTAGTTTGAAATTGCAAAATTTTCATTTGTTGTGATATAAGCTTTTTTTACAGTTGAAATTAAATATGATTAAATATCAACCCTGTTACTGCTCACCCTATTATTTTTCTATAGTCATAATTACAGAAAATAATTAAATTGATTATATTTTAGTTTGAAATTGCACATTTATTTTCATTTGTTGTGATATACAGTATGCCTTCAGAAAGGTAACAGGGCTGACAGTTTTGAAGTTAAATATAATTATTCCACCTCAAACTAAAATAACCAGTGCAATTTAACTGTGTCAGCTCTGTTACTGTTCTGGAGTAATTACAACTAATATTAAAAATGTATTCATTTAGTTTGAAATTGCACAGTTTGTTGTAACACACACCTTCAGAAAGGCAACAGGGCTGATCATTTTACAGTTTAATTTGACATTTCAAGCCTCATGTAAGTCATGAAACAACAAGGTGATTCTAAGAAAGACTATTTAATGCTGGTATTTCTTCATATATCCACTTTTAAATGATCAGTTGTTTCCTATACTTGGTAACAGAGTTTGACATTTTAAGATCCTTCTAATGACAAACATTACAAAACATAAACTTAAGTGAAAAAATGAGTGAAAGTCAACTTGTCCTCGGAGAGATCACTTTCTGAAAGGATGATAAAGTCATTATGGCCGAGATGTGGAATAGTTCATTACTGTAAAGGGGAGTGAAGCTGGTATGATGATATATGGGTTGACAAAAGTTGTCATCGGCTATACTATCTGTAACTTTGCTATTAACTGTAATATTGTCATATAATAATTACACTTCAAGAGTTAGTCTTCTAAATATTTATTACCAGCTTTTTGGAGAAGTTTCTCAAGTTTGCACTCAAATGCATCCGGTGCATATTTTGAAATGGTAAATTGTAAATTGAGATAAATCACCTTATTTTCTTTTAGAAATCAGTTCTATGACAAAAAGGTTTTTGTACTTACAGTCAGGGAGCCAATGTGGGTTCATGCATGTAATAAGCTAACATCCGTGAGTAATTTTGCGCTGTAATTAGGGGCCACACAACACAACCGGTGCCAAGGATCAGTTGGCGTTGTTTATTGCTCTGCAAATACAAACATCTGCACTTAAATACAACATAACTCTCATATAATCAAAGAAAATCACAATCACATGAAAATGTACAGTACTGTTACACAGAGCAAATCACTTATTGCATCAATTACTATATAATAGAGGTGTTTTTTTCCCCCCAAGACGTTATTAGTATTCATATTCCTGAGGTTACTTTAAACAAGGGCATCCAATACAGACCAACTAATATATGATATAAAATTTACATTTTATAATAAATGAGGGCTTATTAGGTTATTTTAATTATGGAGAGGAACCCTGCCCCCTTCTTAAATCACATTGATTTGTGACCTACATCATGACACAGTATTCATCACTAAGCAACTGATTTTAATATTTAAAAGCTATTAATGCTAAAAAATTAAAATGTGTTTTTTTATTCAGTTGAATTTGCATTTGACCCCAAAAGTGAAAAAAAAAAAAAAAAAAAAAAAAATTATGTATACTTGCATGAATGCAACAATAATTTACATTATGAACTACAATGTTTTTTATAGGGACTTCTTATCATCATATACGACAGAAAGTAATATCTGCTTGTTGTAGGGCACACAACTCAAGACAAGCAAACCCAGTTGCTCATGTCATGTACACGTCATTTGGCCAAAACTGGACTGCTTTACTCCCAAAGGACACATCCAGCGCTCCACGGCGAAGAGGCCCAGGTCAGAGGTGATGGACGAGGGATTACTTTAGCACAACTGCTTTGCTAGCATTTGTTTACTTGACTTACGGGTTGTGGTTTTAACGGGCCACTGATTCTTTATGGCATTATGAGGATATTTGGGTCTTAATTGTCATTTTCAGTTAGAATTACAACTTCAATTTCTACTATTAAGCAGCTTTTTTAACTTGCATCTGATCTGACGGACTGAATAGAAGAAATTAATTTCCATGTCAAAGAAGGCCACACCCACCTATTACATAATCGCCACGGATTAATGGTAGTTCAAAAGTGTTTACCAGCTTAAGCAAACTTTTCCTGAAGGCTTGCTTTGCTAAACTGTTTAAAAAATCCCAAAACAGACTCCAAACTAATGCTTTGGCCTGATTTTGTTCGAAATGACACCACACTAGTTCGTTCTTTGATTTCGTTTGTATATCGGGCCATAAGAATCACTCAGTAAGGCTATTCGTCTACATTAATCAGTATACATTTGACAATTATTTTTCAACACGGAAACGTTTAAATCATCATACTACGCACAGGTAAAATATAATAAAAGCTCACTGAGATGATACGGAGAGACCAGACATAATAAAGTTCTCCTCTTATTCCCGGTACATATTGTGTGATTTTGGGCTGTCCCAGACGAAAGTTGACCAATCGTGAGGATTTCTGTGGTCATGGATTCTAAACGATGATCCTACATCGTACAGTGAGAGAGGTTCAAAGATGGCCGTTGTCGGTCTTGCGACCAAAGATAGCCTGCGGTCATTTTATGACAGTGTTAGAGATTTAGCATGATCATCTCACAGTGTGTTTGCTGCTACGACCAACGTCTACTAGCCAATAAAAATGCAACATGAATTGGCGTATTGATCAACGCGGCATGGCGCTAAAACTTAAAACTACTTTCCCCAAGCTCCATTTGCAAGATTAGCATGCCAAATTGGCCTCTTTTCCCTAGCCATGACTGCGTCCATATTCTCCTCTTTCACTTCCTCCTCTTTTTTTCAGCGCACATTTAAAACCACATTCATCTACAACACTAGCGCATGCTGATGACGTTTTATTCTTCCTTACTAACTTGCATCGTAGCCTACGATTCAATAGGTGTCATCATTATACAGTCTACATCAGGGTTTCTCAAACTCGGTCCTGGAGGGCCACTGTCCTGCACAGTTTAGCTCCAACCCTGATCAAACACACCTGAGCAAGCTAATCAATGTCTTCAGGATCACTAGAAACTCACAGCTACTCTAGGTGTGTTTGATCAGGGTTGGAGCTAAACTGTGCAGGACAGTGGCCCTTCAGGACCGAGTTTGGGAAACCCTGGTCTACATACAGTACATGTCATACAGTGTGATTAGTAATGATCTTATAGGATTGCCGAAATCACACAGTCTGTAGCAGGCATTATTCTTTTGGTGCAATCATTTTATTGCCAAACTATCCCACCACTCACTGGTGCATCCTGGTCGCACTTAGTTGTCAATTGTGTGGTCTAAAACGCAACTCACGTTTTGACGCAGGACAGCAATTGCAAGTAAATCTTGTCATATTTGCAAGAATGTAATATAAAGATTGTACAAAATAACTATATTTTTTATCTTTAGCAACACTGATAAAAGTGAATAGCATGGGAACGACATGCATCATGTTTCAATTCCACCCATTTGGGATCACGTCTTAAAAAAGCTCAGTTTTTTCAGGACGCAATCCCGTCTCAGTGAGGACGGAAGGCCAAAAGAAAAAGATGCTTTTTCAAAAGTAATCGGGATTAATGTACTGTATAGATATAGCCTAAGACTGGGTGCGTTTACATGATGCTCATGGAGACACACTTGCTTTTCTTGCCACAGCCATTAAGGTGTGAGGATTTTTATCAGTTCAAACCACTGACTGTCTTCTAGGGTCTCCAGATACTTGTTTGTCGGGCTGTCCCTGCTCCGTTCTGGCCTCTTTCCCAACACTGTTCCATTGTGCCTGCTGAGTGCAGGGGTTTAGATTACAGAGAAACTAGAGCTGTGCTAGTGTGCAGCGTTCCTGAACTCACCAGAGGACTACAGCTTCTTGTTGTGATTTCCATCAGGATTCTTTCGGACTGGCAGGATCTCTTCTCTCCGAACATATACCCATCAGCAACCGCTCTGATAACCCTCTGCTTCTTTTCTCTGCTCTTTTATATCTCAATGCTTTCAGCAGCGCTGGTCGCTTTGAGACGCCAATAGAGCAGCTCTGTTCATGTGTAAATTATAAAGCTTTGAGGCTTTGTGATTTAACAGCCAACTCCACACTAAAAAAAAAAGTGCTTTGAATATACATGATTTGATCATGCACATCAGTTCCACACCAATCAAGTCAGTTACATCAACATCTTTTTTTCCCTCTCGGTTAAGTTCAGTAATTCTTTGACAGAACATAATTTATTCATGAAGAATTTACCGTAATGAATGCAAATATTTTGTAAGCTTCCTAGTCAGTGATAAGTGTCCTTAGCATTATTCATTTTTTCGTATATACAAACATTTCTGTGTCAGTTGTTTTTTATGGACTTTTTAGTTTGTGTTAATTCATCACATGTTTTCCTTTGTCTGGATTTCCCGCCACTCATCAGTTGCCATGGACACTAATCATCACAGCTGCTCATCATTTAGTTCGTTACCACCATATTTGAGGGTATGTTTACATGACAACGATATGCTTAAAACTGAGAAGTTTCTCCTTTGAGTTTTCCTGGCCTCACCAAAACTGGACAATAGAAGATTGGAGAAACATTGCCTGATCTGATGAGTCTCGATTTCTGCAGTGACATTCAGATGGTCGGGTCAGAGGTGTATTGTGTTAAATTTAACTATATATATATATATATATATATAAAATTAATTTTAACTAAATTAATAACTTTTTTAAAACAAAATGAAACATCACTGAACTTTGATGCCATTTTCTTCTGGAAACAAACTATTTTTGCATTATTTTCCTGTTATCTCTGTAAAGCTGCTTTGAAACGATCTTGTAAAAAGCGCTATATAAATAAATGTGACTTGACTTGACATGTGACTATTGGATATTTTCCTTAGTACCAATTGAGCATCGTTTAAACGCCACAGCCGACCTGAGTATTGTTGCTGACCATCTCCATCCCTTTATGACCACAGTGGGCAACACTTTATTTTGATGGTCCCTTTTGAACATTCTGTTGACTTTAAGTAACTTTGCAACTATATGAATGGTCCTCCAACAGACATTTAACTGACTATAAGTAACTTTACTACTACATGTAAACTTATTCTAAGCCTATCCCTACCAGTCTTCGAATACTCTAATTAATACTCTAATGAGAGTTAGAAAACATGTAGATGCAACGTTATTTATAGTCAATAGAAAGTGTTAAAGGAACCATCAAAATAAAGTGAAACCCCACAGTGTATCATCTTCTGATGGCTACTTCCAGCAGGATAACGCACATGTCACAAAGCTCAAATCATCTCAAACTGGTTTCTCGAAAATGACAGTGAGTTCACTAAACACAAATGGCCTCCACAGTCACCAGATCTCAATCCCGGAGAGTACCTTTGGGATGTGGTGGAACAGAGATTTGCATCATGGATGAACTGCCGACAAACAATTTAAAAAACATTGTTTTCTTTATTGTGGATTGGATATTATTATCCGGGATTGGTCAGCTGTGATGATAAACCTAAACCTACAATCTGATTGGATGAATGTTGTTCCAGGACCATGATATTGATCCAGAAACATATTATAATTGGCAAAATGACCTTTGAAGTCAACCTGAAATCGTCACTGCACCAAGCTACCACCACAGTATCTTATTTCTAAGGAGCAATAAAGAAGGAGATGCTAAAACACTCCAGTAAAAGTCTACATTCAGAATGATCTACGAGGGAAGAGACTGATGGAGATTATCAGCTCATTTGCAGACATTCCTCCGGGGAGTGATCCTGACTCAAGCGACAGCACATGTCTACCTGCTTTCTCAGCCGTTAGGCCCTGTTAACCAGCAATTTTTTATGTTTTAACCAGAAGAGGATTTGTGTCAGTACCACATGATTAAAAACAAGTTGTCCACTTTGTTGTGGTCATAGTTGACAAATCAAAGTTTCAGGTTAAGCTGAGGTCTCGCTTGAAGGATCCACATGGGATAATTTCCCCCCTGATGTTTCTAGTAGAATTGAGTTGACAGTTCTTATAAATGAACTGTTAATCTAAAACCTCCACATCACCTCAGAAAGCCTTGGTTGAAATCAATTTTTCCTTTGAAATAACTAGTAGTTTTTTAGGCGCCAAGCTGAAGTTTGCCTTAAACGGCAGGCCAGACAACCAAATAATTCCACCAAGATCATCAGAATCTGTTGTTTTGGAATTCAGGTTTTCAAGCTAAATCCTGTTGCTTTTATTAAAACGTCTTTCTTTGTGTGTACAGAGGAATTTGTTCTTGGGCATTGATGCCAACTAGCCAAACAGAACGGTTATATTTGGCCCGGGGAAGTTCAAAATTGCTGTTCATTCATCCTCGGTAAAGTGTGACAGTAATTTGCACACTGTCTTCAGGGTCAAATTTGCGGCGCCTCTCAGTTTCAGAGAACAAAATGAAGCTATTGGCTCATCATGAGGTTTTGTTGACTGTCACTTAATTGATACCAGATACTCAACATACTGCAGACCTTTCTAAAGTAACAAAGTCCATATGCCCACGTCATTATTTCTTAATACATTCTGAATGGATAACAGAGGTGCTATTCTTGATGTTCAGACTCTTAGCAACATCAAATATTGTATGCCTAATGCAAGCTAGGAATGAATTGTGAACATTAAGGTCTTGTGATAACCCACACTCTTAAAAATAAAGGTTCTTGAAGGTTTAGAAGACCTTCTCCCAAAGAACCTTTCAGCAAACAGTTCCTAAAATAACCACTTTTTCTTAGTGTGAAGAACATTAGCATTTTCTGAAGAACCTTTTTCCCACTATTAAGAACCTTTTGTTCAATGAAATGGTTCTATGGATGATAAAGGTTCTTCATGGAACCAGTAGGGACTTTCGCACCAGAGGAACGTCTTCATAGTTCTTATAACTAATGATGGAAATACTGTTATTGCTGTGTTTGCGATTTCAATACTAGGATCGCCTACTGAGGGAACTAAATTAGCTCTTACTTCAGAGTCTAACCCAGCACAATAGAATCTACGAGTGACGCAAGTGTATGTTGGCTGGCAAACATTTTTAAAAAGCCTTGTTAACACAGTTTATAGCCTATATATGTATTTATGCTCAGCTAGCGACAACCACGCAGCAAACATTATAGTACTTTTTTGTAAACCGTTTACTTTCTTTGTTTTATCTAATTACATATAAGATATGACTGTTAAACAAATCGTAAACTAATGAAGATGGAGAATGGGAGTGGTGTGTGGTCAGGCTCTTGCTAAGTCGTTCTCAGCGGCGTCAAAATATGTAAGTCGCGCTGACAAAATAAAAGTCCCACACAACAACCAGGGATGCATTTCCCGAAAGCATTGTTAGCCAACTATGGTCGCAAGTTCCGTCGTTATCAGCATAGTTCAACGAATCGGTGTTTCCCGAAACCATCGTTCCAACGAACATTCGCAAACAGCATCGCAAAGTTCGACAGCTCTCGACCTATGGTTAGAAGCAGAGTTTTTTGTTTGCATGACATGTGGACTCAATCAGGAAAATGTTCCTTGGGGAACGTACGTATGTGACCCTCATTCCCTGAGGAGGTTACGTTACGTCAGTGAATGACGAAATGGGGGTTTCGCTTAGAAGCCAATCACCTTCGAGTTCTAGAAAACGAGCCAATGGCAATGGAAATGCCATGGGTCTGCGGAATTTGCATAGCATAACTCCGCCCGACCGCATGGGTATAAAAGGAGGACGCCTTTGCAGGCGGTCAGGCGGAGTTACGTTATGCAAATTCCGCAGACCCATGGCATTTCCATTGCCACTGGCTCATTTTCTAGAACTTGAAGGTGATTCGCTTCTAAGCAAAACCCCCATTTCGTCATTACTGACGTAACTCGTAGTGACTGAACGAAAGGGAACATTTAGTTCTCTGTGGATTGCCCTGGTGGCGAGTTCCTATAACTCCCCGGTGCGAAAACCCCTAAAGATGCCAATAAAGAATGGTTATTTTTAAGATATGGGAAGTCCAACTCATTTCCATGAATCAGTTAGTTTCATCCCAAGCACTTCATCCCAGCTTGCTTCAGGGAGATTTTCCTGCAATTAGTGGACTATAAGTTGATTTGGACAAATTAGTCGGCTAAATGACAAATTACCGAAGGGAGCACCTATGCTCAGAGTGGAAGGGTTGGGTAAACAGTGTGATCATTGCCTTGAGGAAAAACATTAATAGCGTATTATTGCTATTATGATAGTGATGGATGCACTATGGTTAGTCAATGAAAACAAATAAATCACAAACCAGTGAAAACCTTGAAATGCATATCAACCATTTATTGTCAAATCTGTTATCATTGTATTATTTTCCCTTATAAATTAATGAACCATTCCATGTTTTGTAATAGGGATGATCTTAAATTGTCAGCCCTGTTACCATGATTGTGTATAGAGTTCTCATCGGGTCGGGTCGGGCCGACAAACCCGACGGGACCCGCGGGTTCGGGCCGGGTTCGGGTCGAAAATATAAGCAAATGACTCGGGTCGGGTCGGACCTCGGGCTTAATCTTTTCCGCTCAGTAAAAAAAAAAAAAAAAAAACATTTATTAATCATCGCTGCTGTTCACCGTAAAGAAAGTCTGGGTGCTGCGCGCAACGTGCATCATGGAGAGGGGCGGGGGCAGACGCCGCTGCGTGCACGCCTTTAGCCTGGAGAAGAAGATGGAGTTGGTGAAAGTAAACTTGCTGCAGGTGAATTCACCGTCGCTACTACAGCCTATTTATATATTTAAAGTTTATTGTTTCAGTTGTTTGTATTGTTAAAAGGCGTGAACATTAAAGGTTGATTTGAATTCGCGTCTGCTGGTCATGATAATACGTGTATGTATGAGAAAAAAAAATTCCGCCGCGGGCCGGGTTCGGGCAGATAATTCATGTTGATGTGTCGGGTTACATCAGGTCCGGGCTTTAAAAGCCACGGGCCGGGTCGGGTCGGGTTGTAATTTTCAGGCCCGTTGAGAACTCTAATTGTGTATAAATTTTATATATTTGATATTTGAAAAGTGGATATGTGTAGAAATACCAGCACTACTAATTTATCTACAAAGAAATTATTTTCTGTTTTCTGCTATTTGTAATTCCTTTTATCACAAATACCATTAAATTACGGTTAGTGTAGCAAATGTTAGTGTAATGTGTGGCTACCAACTACAGTAACCATGTTTTGGGGGGTTTATTTGTAGTAAAAAAGTAAAATTTTTGTAAGGGCGTATTTTATGACTTTGGTCATGAGACTTGCAATTAAATGAATCTCTAAAACTGTCAACTCTTACTGTCAACCCTGTTACCTTTCAGAAGATTTAGATATAGTTTGATATATCTGAATGTTTTTTTAGCATGTTTCAAGCTTGATTTAGCAAGTTGCTACAGTTTAGCATGTTTTAACACAATGCTATTGTTTATTGCACAATGCTTATATTACTAGCATGTTTTAACACATTTCTAGCACTTTTTGTCAAGCCAACTTAGCTAAAGATGGCGCAATGCAATTCATTTGCACTAAGACACGTTACCCAGAAAGTTTAAAATCTTACAGAAAAGTATTTTTTTTAAATGGAAACAAGAACTCATGTTAAGACTCTAATATGTTCAGAAAGATCCTTCAGGATAATTTTGACCTCCCTATAAACATGACATTTTGCAGACAACTTTCATCAGCTTTCGAGCGACTGCGTTAGCCAAAGTCCTTCACCAATTTGACTTGTCACATGTTTCTCATTCAGAGCACTTTAATTCCATTGTGAAATATTTCCGTAAGCTTTTGATTCAAACCAGACACTGTGCAATTCTCCTTCAGAGAAGATCTGTATACCAGCATTTGCTGCCCATCCAGGACTGATCTGCTCTAGCAAGGATTCAGGGCCTTCATTTTGACCATTAAATCTTCCAAAAGCTGTATTAAAGGTTATTTTACACTTCGTTATTACAAATTGACCCCAAAAGCATGAAATGCAAGACAGAAATTCAAGCAGGAATGAACAGGGAGGCACGGTTATTTGCAGCGCTAGCTCGCTTTACATATTTGACTCTTTTCTGAAAAACACTTCAATGGGTAAATAAGGATCTGGTTTCATAGGATGCTACAGTGAACCTTGACCAGCGAGCCATTCCATACTAAAGCAGCAGAAATCAATTAAATGTGTTCGACCTGTTTGAGAACGCTTTCATTCACC